>NC_086108.1:85613852-85920237 GCF_963921235.1 Mobula hypostoma | reverse complement strand
TCTCGCCTCTCTTTTACACTTTATTTATCTGAAGAAACTTCTGGTATCTTCTTTAATATTATTGGCTAGCTTAATTTTGTTTTCCATCTTTACCTTCTTATTATACTTTTAGTTGTCTTCTTTTGGATTTAAAAGCTTCCCAATCCTCTAACTTCACAATTATTCTTGCTCTTTTATATACCCTCTCTTTGGATTTTATGTTGGGTTTGATTTCTCTTGTTGGTCACAGTTGTGTCATCTTTCCTTTAGAATACCTCTTCCTCTTTGGGATATATATATCCTGTGCCTTTCAAACCTGACATTTACTTCTTCTTCTCCAATTTCAAGGTGAATTTGATCATATTATGATTACTTGCCCCTAAAGGTTCTTTTACCTCGTGCTCTCTAATCAATTCTGGTTCATTGCACAACACCCAATCCTCTAGTGGGCTCAGCCACGTGCTGATCTAAAAGGCCATTTAATAGGCACTCTAGAAACCTCCCCTCCTGTAATCTAGTACCAACCTGATTCTCCCAGTGTACCTGCATATTGAAGAGCCCAGGACTATTGTAACATTGCCCTTTTGACATGCATTTTCTATTTCCCATTGTAATTTGTAGGCCACATCCTTACTACTATTTGGGGGTCTATATACAACTCCCATCAGGGTCATTTTACCCTTGCATTTCCTTAGTTCTATCCACAATGATTCAACAGCTTCCGACCCTATGTCACCTCTTTCTAATGATTGGGTTTCATTTTTTTTATCAACACAGCAATGCCGCCCCTCTCCACCGCCTTCCTGCCTGTCATTTTGATACAACGTGTATCGTTGGACATTAAGCTCCCAGCTATAATCTTTCAGCCATGATTCAGTGATGCCTACAACATCATACCTGCCAATCTGTAACTGTGCTGCAAGTTCATCCACCTGATTCCATATGCTGCATGCATTCAGATACAACACCTTCAGTCCTCTCTGACCCTTTTAGATTTTGTCCACCTTTTATGTTGCAACTCATCCTGTTCATTGCAATTTTGTCCTATCTCTTCACTACACATTGCTTTTGTTTGAAAACCAGCTATCTCATCTTGATCACTATTATCAGCCTTTCCTATGATATTTCTTGCATTGAAGTATAGACAGCACAGGACACTAGATGCACCATGCTCAACCTTTTGATTCCTAACTTTGTCTGAGGTCTTACCAACATCTGCCTCCACAACCTCTCCAGTAACTGTTCTGGCATTCTGGTCCCCATCCGCTGCAACTCTAGTTTAAACCCCACGGCGAAGCATTAACAAACCTTCCCACTAGGATATCAGTCTTTCTCCAGTTCAGGTGCAAACCACCCCTTCTGCACAGGTCCCACCTTCCCTGGAAGAGAGCCCAATAATCCAAAAATCTTATGCTCTTCCTCCTGCACCAACTCTTTAGTCACATATTAAACTGTATAATCTTCCTAGTTCTGGCATCAATATCTATTGACATGAGTAGCAATCCTGAGATCACAACACTGGAGGTCCTGCCCTTTAACTTAGCATCTAACTCTTTGAACTCCTTATGCAGAACCTCGTCACTCGTCTGACCCATGTCATTGTTACCTACCTGGACCTCGACTTCTGGCTGTTCACCCTCCCACTTATAAATGCTGAGGACTGGGAGGCAACATGCCATCTGGGAATTTTGTTCTCACCTGCAGAACCGCAGGTACCACAGTGGTTTAGGCAGCATCTGTGGAGGCAGTGGGATTATCATCATTTGGAGCTAATATCCTGCATCAGAATGAAAGTGTAATGAGATACCTCATCTGACCATCCCTCTGCCCCCACAGATGCTGTCCGATCAGCTGAGCTCCTCCAGCAATTTGTTCTTTGCTCTGGATCACAGCATCTGCAGTCTCTTCTGCCTTCATCTCCTAATGGAGCTTTGTCCCTCGAAGGTAACTGATACAGGTAACTTTGCATTTATTGACAATATACTGTATTTGATCTTCAGTAATAATGAGACGGTGGTCAAACCTGAGTCACTGATGCAGGGAAATGACTGTTCATTGTAATTACACTGCAAATCTGAGGCCAAAGATTCAAAGATTGAAAGTACATTTGTTATCAAAATATGAATGCAGTATACAACCCTAAGATTCGTCTTCCCACAGATAGCCACAAAACAAAAAAAAAACTATGTAAACTATTCAAAGAAAAGCATCAAACCACCAATGCACAAAGAACAAATCACACAAACAGCACAAAAAACACGAGTGCATAACACAGAATATAAGATATCAAACCACAAGTCATTGAAACAGTCCAGAAATGTTCAGTTCAACTCAGCTCACTTCAGGGAGGCAACCAGAAACCAGAAGCACTTCTTAACATGAACGACAGAGTCCAATCACAAACCATATGCATTAAACATTGCACAAGGCCCACCTTCCTCCAGGAGCAGCTAACAAGAGCGAGAGAGAAACCGGTAACTCAAGCACCCATGCAAAACCTGCAATTTTCATGTTATATTCTCCAGTAGCGAAGAAGCTGAAAGGATTGAGGGGTATATGTGGTGAGAAGGCATTCATACCAGCCACCAAAATCCCAGTTAATATTATCCAGCAAAAGCAGGTAACAGTCAGGCACGCACTGGATTTCAACATCAATCTTTGCAATGACTTAAAAGTTTTAACAAGTGGAGGTCCATCTCCACGGTGACCTTGGGAGAGGGTGGAATCAGATGAAGGGAGATATCATCATTGTGGCTGTATTTGATATCAGGCCAATGAGCACAGAGCCAGAGTGTATATGTTATAATGTGCTATCCAGGGATATCTCTCAGCATCTTGTTTAAAATCAAAACAAGACCACTGAACTTCAGGTAACTGAGCAATGTGAGGTCTGTTTGAGTAGATTAGTAAATAAGAACCTGATGAAGAGGTTGGCAACCCCAAAATGAATTGTAAACACTCTTCACACTATCAGAATTTTATTTTCCTTTAGTCCATAAGACCATAGGAGCAGAATTAGGCCATTCAACCCATTAAGACCGCTCCACTATTCAATCATGGCTGATTTATTATACCTCTCAACCCCATTCTCTTGCCTTCTCCCTGTAACCTTTGATGCCCTTACTAATTAAGAACCCAACAACCTCCACTTTAAGTATACCCAATTACTTGGCATCCAGAGCCATCTGTGGCAACGAAATCCACAGATTCATCACCATCTGGCTAAAGAAATTCCTTCTCATCTCGGTTCTAAAGGGATGTCCTTCTATTCTGAGTCTGTATCCTCTGGTCTGGACTCCCTGACTGAAGGAAACATCCTCTCCATATCCACTCTATCTAGGCCTTTTAATATTTGCTAGGTTTCAATTACATCCCCCCTCTTCATTCTTCTAAACACCAGTGGCTACAGGCCCAAAGCCATCAGACACTCTTCATATGTTAACCCTTCTATTCACATGAACATCCTCTGGACCTTGTCCAATGTCAGCACACCCTTTCATAGGTAAAAGGACAAAAAGTGCTCACAGTACTCTAAGTATGGTCTGACCAATGCCTCATAAAGCCTCAGCATTACATCCCTGTTTTTATATTCTAGTCCTTTCAAAATGAATACTAATTAATTTATCAATATTTGTCTGTATCTATTGAAAGAAAGAGAGTGTCCATGGAACTTAATGCTGTGGCTGCAGTTTTGATAAGTAAGAATGTAAGTGACAGTGGGAAGATGGTACTGTGAACCTTCCTTCATAGCACAAAAGGGCATGGATCAAGGTGAAAGGGATGGGTTAAGTTTGAGTTATGAGTGGTGAAAATGGAGCAAAGCTCTGTCTTCTGATTGTTCCAGAGCACAAATCTTATTTGATATAAAAGATCAAGCGCACGAAGAAACTGTATCAGCTATGCTTGACAAGTACCCCTGAGAGTTTTGTTATTTATCCATATGCATTCATGGTATAAAAGCCTGTATTCACTGAACACAGAACACTGCACCTCAGTTCTTCAAAGCTCATCTGCCCTTGCAGCTTTGATGAGAAAGGGATAAAGAGGCAATAAATGTCATAGTACTAGCTAAGCTTTTTTGATTAGGTTACACCAGATGGCATCATTAGCTTCTGTGGAGATTATAACCATGAATGGAGAAGCAAAGGAGGAGGTATATTCCTTAAAACTGATATTTTGTTTGCTCTGCTTGAAGAGAGAAAGACCTACACAATCCTTGCTGTAGCATGATTTGTTGTCTGTCATATCTGATGATGATAGATTTTCAAACCTGTGCGGAAGAGTTTTAAAATGTAAAGGCGATTGCACTCGGGCACTTCCACTCTCTCGATCTCAGAAATCCAGGTCCAGGTAGTATAAGTAATCATGACAACTGGGATCTTCCTTGATTGCAGTGGATGGGTATGAGTAATCATGATAATTAGGGTCTTCCTTTATTGCTGTGGATAACCATAACTTTTTCTGTGCCTTGTCATGCCCCTTCACTCTCCACAAAACATTTGAGAACTGACTTCCTGGCCATTGGATCCCACTGTCAATCTCATTCACCCAGTACACCAGAGCTGACGTTGCATGCTATGACAGGCATGTCTCTATCTCACTGGGGTATGAGGCCCTCCAGCTGTCCTCACCTGGTTTAGCCCACTTGTCAAAACCTGTCCTGGATAATTGCGAAGGAAGCACAACACGTTTTCTCACGTCATGCTCTTTCTTCATGTCATGTCTCAGGCAGAGATACGAGAACCTCAGGACTCGTACCACAAGGTTCAAGAACAGTTACTTCAACCATCAGGCACTTGAACAAAAGGGGATAGCTGCATTCATTTAACCACTCCTTTATCTTATTATCTTGTGCTTGATATTTATTGTTGCCCATTGATCCTGCTTACAGTTCTATAAGTTTGCTAAGTATGCCCACAGAAAAGGAATCTCAGAGTTATATGTGGTGATGTGCATGTACTCTGGTAATAAATTTTACCGTGAACTTTGAAAATGGCACATGCAAACAGCTACTTGGAGTCACAGGTGAGAACTGAATGTCCAGTGGGGTGCAAAGGTAGTGAACTGTCCCTTGGACACCCTACAATCTACACAATCCTTGCTATAGCACATATTGACCAGTAAGTCACAAGAGTCAAAAGTTCATAAGTCTACCTAATGATAAGTACCCAAGTTAATCAGTTCCAAAAATGAAAAGACTTCTATTTGGAATGACATCATCTGTGCACATTTTCCAGATGACAATGGATAATCCTTGCCTGGATTTTCTAAATGTAAGTTACCAAGATGATATTTCAGTGTCTGGAAAATCAGAGCTAGGCCATGGGAAGAACCTAGTAGCTGGACTGCAGTGATCCAGAGTGAAGGGAGACTAGCATATGTCAGGAGTAGGCACATCTCTTATCAACTGACAAAACCCCAATCAGCACTAGCTTACTAACGCTGTGACCATTTTACACTAAATTTGACTTTGTTTCTTTTTGTTCTCATTGTAGTTTTTCTTGTAAAAATTATGTAAATTTTATGTTTAATTCATGGTTTTCTTGTCAATGCTGATTATATAATGCTATGTGCCTGTTATACTGCTGCAAGTTTTCATTGTACTTGTACACTTTGACTTTAATGTGAATGAAGATGGTGAAATAGTTAGTAAAGAAGTCCACTTCATCTTCTACTGCTCCTTGCTGACCCATTAGTGAAACATATAGGATAATAAGCCTTATAATTAACCACCATGAAATAGAAGTCCTCTATTAACCTGCAACTACAACACAATGTTATCCCACATTTTTTATAAATGTCCACAAAACAAGCATGGAAGCCACTGGCCATTCCACATGATTTAGGAGCTACCTCTCAGTGAAGGCAGTTATCAAAGGTAGGATTCATCTTGGCCTTCAATACACCAGAATAGCTTAAGCTGTGTGAGGAAAAGTTTACAACTTCGCACCAAACAACCAGCAGTGATTCCTGCCCTTTGTTTATTCTCAAACATGGACTAATTTCAGGAGGGATCACAAGCACCAGAGAGATATCACTGCAGCCTCCACAGAATCTTCCAAATTCATGTTTGGTATTTTTCTTTTGGATTTCCCTACAGTTATTTTTATTTTCTTTTACCCTGTAGTTGTCTTTATTGATTTCCATTTGTGAAGTAAGAAATGTGAAATGTCATTTCAGTTATCACAGCCTAGGCTCCTCTTTCTCTATATCATGTGAGGCAAGATGGTATAGAGTGGTGTTCACTTGCTAAACATCATTCCATATGAGGAATTCAACAGATTGAACACTGTTGAAGTAATTTTCAATGATTAGAAGACTGTATGTAATCAAGATTGCTTTCTATATTGAAATCTCTACTCTATAAGTTCAGAAGATGATAAGGAATATGAGCAGAATTAAGTCATTAGGCTCATCAAGTTTGTTCCGTCATTACATCATTATTCCCCTCAACCACATTCTTCTGCCTTCTCCCCATAACCTTTGATGTCCTTACTATTTAAGAACCTATCAACCTCTGCTTTATATATACACAATAACTTGGCCTCCATGGCCATTTGCAGCAATGAATTCCACAGATTCACCAACCCCTGGTGAAAGAAATTTCTCCTCATCTCTGTTCTAAAGGAAAGTTCAAAGGTTCAAAGTATACAACTCTGAAATTCTTCTTCTCCAGATAGGCATGAAACCAAGAAAGAGAAGTATGACAGCACAGTCATCAACCCCCAAATCCCTCTTCCCTGCACAAAAGCAGAACAGGCACCTCGGCTCCAAATCCCCCGCCCCCGCTCACAAAAAAAGCGAGAAAGATAGGGCAGAAAACACAGAATATAAAAAGCTACAAGAATGAAAAAAAGTCTATAGTCCAAGTCCATATCCAAAACACAAAAAACCTGGTTAACATTTTCTGGCCCCAGCACGGAGTATAGAGGAATGTTCTTTTATTCTAAGACTGTTCCCGTTGGTCCTAGACTCCCCCGCTATAGGAAATATCCTCTCCACTTCCACTCTATCTGGGCCATTCAATGTTCTATAGGTTACTCAAGATGTAGAGGTTATGCAAGAGGAGTTTCTTTTATCAGATTCTCAACAGCAGGTTTAATATCACTGGCATATGTTGTGAAATTTGTGGTTTTGTGGCAGCAGTACAGTGCAAGACAGAAAGATTACAATAAGTTGCAAAATAAATAAATAGCAGAAAAGATGAATAATAAGCATTTATGAACAATATTCACATGATATGTGCATCTACCATAGTCATGATTCTTTCCATAAAAGGACTTGCAACTACTAGGACAAAGGTTTGAATGGAGCTATTGCTAGTCTTTGCGATATCTTTGTCACTGCTTCCAGATCTTCATAATGAGCTCTCGCTTTTCATAAATTTACAGTTGCTGGACCAACTTTGGGTGCCCTTCATGCAATGACTTCAGAAAGACTGCTCATCCATGTGTAGATCTCTAAGCATTCCAGATTGTTATTTTATATATTATTCAGTAATATGGTAAAAATGAGGCATCTTCACATTCACCCTCTCATTCATAGACATGTATCCGTACATCCCCCTGATGGTGGGATTGTGACAGGTGTTCTGTTAGTGAATTCCAGCGTTGACACCATCTCATTTTGTACTAATGTTTCACATGAAGGTGAGATGACACAGGAAATTCACATACTGTTTTTTTTCCACCTATTCTTGATTCCCACAATGCAATTGTGTGCTGCCAAAATCAATACTGTATTTAACTCTACGCTCTGACTGAGATTCACCAAAAATACTCTGCAGAGCCTTGTGGTTCATTAAAGCTATAAGATTATAGTTTTACACATACTTGGAGAACTTTGTCACTCTGTGGAAGACAGCCAGGTTCTGCGTCTAATCATGAGTAATATTTCACTTCTAAAAAGGGACCTTGATGCAGGATTAACTAATTGCTTCTCCCTATTCCCATTAGAGTGTGACAAAACTACATTACAGGGTAGAAGTAATGACTTTGCTAGATCGTAATGTACTAAAATCCATGAAGTCAGCAGAAATTGTTTTACTTCTCAAAGTACTACTTTATGTTTCTTTGTCTAGTTCCCTTCTTCTGCGTGTTTCCAGCAACTTTTCTAGAGTGTAATATTTCTTATAGGTAGTAGGAAGTGCCACTAATAGTTGAGAAATCCTAAACTATGTTGACCCAGTTACCTTTAAGGGGTGTCAACTGATGTGATGGACAATAGCGCATCAACTCAAGTCCAGTAGAACTTGGTCTTTAATAGGAATTCAATCACTTAAAACACACTATCATTCAATTAATCCTCAGTGACTTTGCATTTTGTTCACTATTCTGGCTTATGACTATATCACAATAATCAGAATCAGAATCAGGTTTAATATTATTGGCATATGTCATTAAATTTGTTGTTTTGCGGCAGCAGTACACAACAATACATAATAGCAAAAAATACTATAAATTACAATAATACTAATATATAAAAATTATGTTAATTAGGTAGTGAAAAAAAAGAAGGCAATGTAGCGAGGTAGTGTTGAGGAGTTTGTTGTCCATTCAGAAATCTGATGGCAGAGAGGAAGGATCTGTTCCTGAAATATTGATTGGGAGTCTTCAGCCTCCTTGGTGGTAGCAATGAGAAGGGTGCGTGTCCTGGGTGATGGAGGTTCTTAGTGATGGATGCTGCTTTCTTGGGGCATCACCTTTTGAAGGTGTCCATGATGCTGGGGAGGCTGGTGCCCATGATGGAGCTGAACAGTCCTGTGCAGTGGCCCCTCCATACGACAGTGATGCAACGAGTTAGAATGCTCTCCACAGGACATCTGTAGAAATTTGTGAGAGTTCTTGATGACATACCATGTCTCCTCAAATTCCTAATGAAATATAGCAGCAGTGGTGGCTTCCTTTTAATTGTATCAATATGTTGGACCCAGGATAGATCTTTAGAGATGATTTCACCCAGGAACTTGAAACTGCTCACGTTTTCCACTGCTGATCACTCGATGAGGACTAGTGTGAGTTCTATTGATTTCTCCTGCACGATCAGTTTTTGGTGTTACTGACATTGAGTGCAAGGCTTATGTTGCAACGCTACTCAGCCAGCTGATCTACCTCGTTCCTGTACACGTCCTCACCACCGTCTGAAATTCTGCCAACAATAGTGGTGTCATTGGCAAATTTATAGATGGCATTTGATTTATGGTTTTAGAGTGAGTAGAGCAATGGGCTAAGCATGTATCCTTGACCTAAGCCAGTGTCGACTGTCAGCAAGGAGATGTTATTTCCAATTCATACTTAATCTGGTCACCCGGTGAGAAAGTCAAGGATCCATTTAGAGAGTGAGGTACAGATACCTAGGATTTGCAGCTTGTTGGTTGGAGGGTACAATGGTGTTCAACACTGAACTGTAGTCAATAGATAATAGCCTGACGTAAGCATTGCTACTGTCCAGTGGAGCACCAATTAGATTGCACAGCTTGTAGACCTATCGTGGTTACAGACAAACTGCAGCAAGTTCAGATCCTTGATTAGACAGGAGTTGATTCTGGCCATGACCGACCTCTCAAAGTACTTCTTCACTGTAGATGTGAGTGCAACTGGGTAATAGTTATTGAGACAGCTCACCCTGCTCTTCTAGGTGTAAGTTCAACATGTAAGGTTGACTTCTTTTCCCATAGTGCTTTTTTGAAGCATGTGGGAACATCCGACTGCAGCAGAGAGAGATTTAAAATGTCCTTAAACCCCCCTGTATTTGGTTGGGACAGGTTTTCAATGCCCTACCAGATACACCAGCAGGGGCTTACGCCTTGCAAGGGTTCAGCTTCTTGAAAGAGGTTCTGAAGTCAGCCTCTGAGATAGAGATCACAGGGTAACCAGATACTGCAAGGATTTGCACAGATATAATTTTATTCTCCCATTCTATGCATGCATAAGAGGCATTGAAGAACACTCCACCTGGACTTAAATGCTACGTGGATGAGATGAAGAGCCCAGACTAAGTCTGGTGTTTTATAGAGTTCTCTGAGTTTCAAGCTCAGGATCTCCTTCTGCAGTGGTCGCTCCTGGATCCTCACTGTTAATATCATCAGGAGACCTTTTATTTGTTTCATCTAGTGTCCCTGAATGTTCATTGACATTTCCCTGCCCAGGGCCCTCTTGACACTAAGAACATTTGTTTAAGAGTCTGGTAAACAGGGCACATTTATTTGATTATTCCCTTCTTCATCTTAATTTTGCAGCCTTTTCCCATCTCTGAATGTCTGCAACTCAGCTGTCTGTTTCCATTTCGTTCTTTCAAAGTACAGGGATGTGAGTTAGGAGAATGGGTTTTATAAAAGTCAATCATGATTGAATGTCAGAGCAGATTCTATGGACCAAATAGCTTAATTCTGTTCCTACAGTATCTCATATGGTGCTACACACCATTGTAAATGTAAGGCTGACTTCTTTTCCCATAGTGCTTTTGGAGATTTTAGCTTTGACTGTTCACCCTCCAGTTACAATTGTCCTTTAACTCTATCTAATTGATTGGACTCAGTGAATCCAACATTAGCGGTAATCTTTTAACAGATAGTTTTGACATTATATTGTTATCAACTATTTCTTGAGGTTGGTACAAAATAAACACTCATTAAGCTGTAGATATAACGTGCAATGGCATGGTAGGAAAGGACGTAGAGCCATGTTGACTGCTGGGAATATGTGCTTGGACATGTTTTGGAGATTCGCTAGCTTACTTTCATGGAACAGTGAAATCAATTCAGTGCATTCCATCAAAATTGACATTATTTTTTGACAGCTAAGATGAAGTAATGGTTTCAGACAAAACTGAATCAGCTCTGTCTGCACCAGTATGCTCTTATTGCTTACTTATTTTAATCATAGAAAGTTGGAGAGAGAAACAATATGGAAGCAGGCCATTTGGCCCATAAATTCTATGCTGACAATTATTCACCCATGTACACCAATCCTGCATTGACCCAATATTTTTATTTTCCCCACATTCCTATCAACTTATCCCTGATTTTGCACTTTCCCCATACCCTAGACTAGGGACAATTTACAGAAGCCAATAGCCTACGAACCTGTTAGCCTGAACTAGTCTGGCCATTCTCCTTTGACTTTGGCCTTAGAACTGCCACTCTTTTTTTTTTCGCTTTTCACACCACCCTCTGTAAACTCTAGAGAGTGTTGTGCATGGAAATCTCAGGAGATCATCAGTTTGTGAGATGCTTAAACCACGTAATCTGGCACCAATAATTATTCCATGGTTAAAGTCACTTAGATCAAAGGTTTCAAAGGTACATTAATGTCAGAGAAATGTATACAATATACATCCTGAAATTCTTTTTCTTCACAAACATTCATGAAAACAGAGAAGTGTCCCAAAGAATGAATGACAGTTACATGTTAGAATCCCAAAGTCCCCCACAGCTCCCCCCACCCATGCATAAGCAGCGCAAAGGAAAGACCCCCCACCAGCAAAAAAAAGCATCAGCACCACCCAACCCCCACTGAGCACCCAAGCATGCAGCAAAGCATCAATGAAGACGCAGACTTGCAATACCCCACGGACCACTCATTCACCCGCTAATTCGACGTTCCACAGGCTCTCTCTCTTTCTCCCGAATAAGGGAAAAAGAGATGTCCCCATTTCACCGTGAGAGGGGTGACATAAACAACTCGCTGATTTACGATGTTAAAAGTCTGTTGCATTGCTTTTTCTGAGCTCTATGCCCAAAGAACACTGCTTTGCTGCTTTCGATCTTCTGTCTCCCACGACACACCAGTTTCCTGCAGTGGCACCGACCTCAAGTCTGACCCCAGAGCCACAAAATCCTGGAACCCTGAAGGCACATTAATCTTCTAGGCTGCATCCTTGGCGTATCGAATAGCAGGCGGTCATGAGACCGTGAGAGCGGGTCCCAATCCTGCAAAGAACCGAAGATCACATTTCTTCCCCATTCTGATGTTTGGTCTGCGCAGCAACTGAATCTCCTGACTTGACCATTTCCACATGTTATGCATTAAGTTGCTGCCACATGATTGGCTGCTTAGATATTTGCAGTAAGATGCAGGTGTACCTAATAAAGTGGACGCTGAGTGTAGACCACAATCTTATCTTGATTCCTAGATCTGAAAGCTTTGATTTCTCTGCAAGCAATGAACTATTTTGGAGGTTGACTTTCTAATGCTGGTGAAAGAAAATTATTTGAAATGTTTGAGGTTGAACTTAGAGACATAGAGTCATACAACATGAAAACTCAGGATCTTCAGCCCAACTGATCCAAGCTGACCGAGATGCCCCATCCAAGCTAATCCTATTTGCCAGCATTGGCCCATAACTTTCTAAGCCTTTCCCAATTTTTAACCTCTCCAGTTGACTTTTAAAAGTTATCATTGCACCTGCCTCAACCAATTCTTCTAGCAACTCATTCCAAACACATACCTCTCTTCACATAAAGTTGTTGCCCCTCGAGTTCCTACTAAATTTTTCCCCGCTCACTTAAATCTGTGCCCTCCAGTTCCCAGTTCTGGGAAAATGACTGAGTACATTCACCCAGTCTAACCCTTCATGATTTTATACACTTCTGTAAGATCAACTCTGTCTCCTACTCTGTCCAAGGAATAAAGTCCTAGTCTCTGCAATATCTCCCTATAACTGTCCCTTGTGTCCCAGCAGAGTTTTGTAAATCCTTTCTGCACTCTTTCTCATTTAATAACATCTTTCCTATAGCAAGGCAATGAAAACTGTACTCACACACCAAGTGCAACCTCACTCCTGTCCTGGACAATTCTAACATGACCTCTCTTCAAACTTTTATGCTCTATGCCCTTATTATGAAAGCCAGTGTGCTTCACCACTATGTCTATCTATCGCTCCAGGTTCAGTGAAATATTTAATTATACTCCAAGGTCCCTCTATTCTTCCACAGCTCCCAGGGCCCTTTCATTCTCTGTACAATTCCAATCTGTACCTATCTTTCCAAACTATAACACCTCATACTTTCCCAAATTAAATTTCATTTGCGTTTCTTAGCCCACTTATTCAGCTGATTAAGATCCCCTCTGTAATCTTTGATTACCTTCTTCATTGTTCACTCTACCACCTATTTATGTCTGCAAACTTACAAACCATGCCTTGTACATTCTTATCCAAATTGTTGGTATAGATGATAAACAATGGGCCCAGCACCCTGAGGCACACCACTTGTCAAAGACCTCGTATCTGAGAAGCAAACTTCCATCATCACCTGCACCTGTATCTACACTTGCCCATTCACCTGCTCCCTCACCTGCATCAAAGCTTCAAACTGTCCTTCTATGTGAGGCAACACTTCACCTGCAAATCTGTGAGATCATCTACTATATACAGTGCTCTTGGTGAGGCCTCTCTATATTGTAGACCAATGAAGACTGGGGGAATCGCTTTGTAGAGCACCTTCACTCCCTCTGCAAAAGGTGGGGTTTCCCAGTGGCCAACCATTTTATTTCCAACACATCGGTCCACGGCCTCCTTCCCTGCCATGATGAGGCCATTCTCAGGTTGGAGGAGCAGCACCTTATATTTGGTCTAAGTAATCTCCAACCTGATGGCATGAACATCGATTTCTCCAACTTCTAGTGAATTATCTTTATCTCCTATTTCTCTTTTCTTTATTTCCCTACTCTGACCCTTATGTTATCTCTTGTCCTCAACTGCCTATCACTTCCCCCCTGAACTGCTGAAACTGCTCACCTTCCTTTTCTACCATGGTTCATTCTCCTCCACTATCAGATTCTTCTTCTCCAGCCTGTTTACCTTTTCCACCTATCACCTCCCAGTCCTTTTCCATACACTCGTCTTCACCTATCACAATCTTCTACTCCTTCCCCTCCCCCATCTTATTCTGGCACCTTCCTTTCCAGTCCTGATGAAGGTTCTCAGCTGAGCACGTCAACTGATTACTCATTTCCATAGATGCTGCCTGACCTGCTGAGTTCCGTTAGCATTTTGTATGTGTTGTTCTGAATTTCCATAATCTGCAGAATCTCTTGTATTCCACCATTTCTTTTAGGTTTCTACCATCAAGCCAATTGTGTATCCAATTCACTCCTTCTCCCTGTCCCTAGATTCTATGCGATCTAACCTTTCAGAGCAACCTATCATGTGGAACCTTATCAAAGGCTTTACTGAAGACCACATCTACTGCTCTGCCCTATCGTGGAGAACCTTATCAAAGGCTTTAATGAAATCCACATCTACTGCCCTGCTTTCATCAGCTGTCTTGGTCACTTCATCAAAAAGAAGTCATGTTCGTAGGACTTGAATTTCCATGCACAAACCCATGCTCACCTCCTCCAATGAACCCCGGTCTCTCCAGTTATGCATATATTTTGTCAATCTGAATCCTCTCCAGTGACTTATCTACCACATATTTTAAACTTACTCTCCTACAGTTCCAAGGTTTTTCTTTGACACACTTTTTTAAATCAAGACACAACATTTACTGCTTTCCAGTCTATTGACACCTCACTCGTGGCTAATGCCTCAGCTTGCAGTTTCTCCTCTGACCTCCCATGGTGCACTTGGATGTACCTCATCAGGCCCTGAAGATTTGTCTACCTACCTACTACTCACATAGCCTCACTGGATTATTTCAGCTCCGACTGCTCCTCTGTTGTCTGCCTCGATCCTGCATAAGATACCTAAAGGGCAGTTTTATACCCTGGCACATTAAGATGCCAATCCTGTCTCTCCATTAGGCATATACCCATGTACAATTACAAGCTATTACTTCATCCACCTTGCCAGTCGACTTTTTTGCAGTGAAATAAATGCAATTGAATCCAACAGGATTTCCTCACTCCTCGTTATCCTCCTGCCTGCCTGTCATACCTACTGAACTTGCTGTCCCTGACTTCTGCATCACTTTCCAGCCTCTCATTTCCAGTCTCTCATCAACTTCTGCACATTGATACATTTTGTTCATGATTATATTGCAGATTACAGCATTTTCAGGGCTGGTTTATGAAATAATATTGCTATTGTGAAGAATCAACTTTCTGACATGATTACTGCCTGTTTAATGTTCCATTTAGTAATGTGGAGGAGCTTCAACAGTTCAGGGACATGGTACACTGCAGTCCATAAGTAAGAAAGATACAGTATGCGCCCCCATTCTCACCCAGAGAAAACTCAGTACTTTCAAATGCAATACCCAATAGCTTATATTTCCTCACATAGTGGATGACTTGGAATAGATTATTATGTGCAGTTTTGTTCTGAAGGAGAGGAGGACATACTTACTTGTCTCCGATAAAGCTCAATGAAGCCTCACCTATGAGGGAGTTATCGTCTAACAAAAGATTAGCAAAATAAGGCTGTAATCTGGGGTAGTAATTTCTGGATTGCTACTTGTGCCATGCACCAGTGAGGGTAGAAACAGGATGAAGAGGCAGATAAATGCACGGCTGAGAAGCTGGTGCAGAGGGCAGGGCTTCAGGTTCTTGGATCACTGGGATCTCTTCTGGGGGAGGCATGACTTATACAGGTTGCACCTGAACCTGAGAGGGACCAATATTCTAGCAGGCAGGTTTGCTAGAGCTGTTGGGGATGGTTTAAACTAATTTGGCAAGGGGATGGGAAACCGAGTGAAGGGATTCAGGGGAGGACGGATGGTAAACAAATACAAAGATTGTGTGCAGTCAGACTGTCAGGAAGGGCAGGCAGATGATAGGACAAAATTGCAGCCAGCAGGGTGAGTATCAGTGCATTAGGGATGCAGAAACAGTAAGTGTAGCAAATACAGTACTCAAAGTGTTGTAGCTTAATGGGTGGAGTATAAGAAATAAGGTAGATGATCTTGTTGCATTTTTACAGATTGCCAGGTATGGCGTTGTAGCCATCACTGAATTGTGCCTGAAGGGTGGTTGTAGTTGGGAGCTGAGGTTACACATTATATTGGAGGGTTAGGAAGGTAGGTGTGGAGTGGGGGGAAGGTGGTTAGTGTGGCTCCACTGATAAAGAATGGCATCAAATCATTAGAAAGATGTGACATAGAATTGGAAGATGTTGAATCCTTGTAGGTTAATAAACTGCAGTATAAAAGGACCCTGATGGAAGTTATATACAGGCCTCCAAACAGTAGCTGGGATGTGGACTACAGATTATAAAAGGAAATAGCAACTATGTGTCAAAAGGACTGTGTTATTATAGTCATGGCAGATTTTAACATGCAGGTATATTGAGAAAATTGGATTGGTAATGGATCCCAAGAGAATGAATTTGTTGAATGCCTCTGAGGTGGCTTTTCAGGGCAGTTTGTCATTGAGACTACTATGTGATCAGCTATACTGGATGAGGTGTTATGTAATTTTGAACTGGAGATGATTAGGGAGCTTAAAGTAAAGGAACCCTTAGGAGCCAGTGATCACAATATGATTGAGTTCAACTTGAAATTTGGCATTAGCAATGATCTTTCAAAAATCATTGGACACCGGCATGGTTCCGGAGGACTGGAAAATTGCAAATGTCACTCCACTCTTTAAGAAAGGAGGGAGGCAGCAGAAAGGAAATCATAGACCAGTTAGCCTGACCTCCATGGTTGGGAAGATGTTGGAGTCATTTGTTAATGTTATGGAGTACTTGGTGACACAGGACAAGATAGGACAAAGTCAGCATTGTTTCCTTAAGTGAAAAGCTTGCCTGATGAACCTGCTGGAATTCTTTGAAGAGATTACAATTAGGATAGATAAAGGGGATTCTGTGGATGTTCTATATATGGGACTTTCAGAAGGCCTTTGACAGGGTACCACACATGAGGCTGCTTACCATGATATTACAGGAAAGATACTGGCATGGTTAGAGTATTGGCTGATTGGTAGGAGAGATGAGTGAGAATAAAAGGATCCTTTTCTGATTAGCTGCCAATGACCAGTGGTTTTCTGCAGGGGTCGGTGTATGGACCACTACTTGTTATGCTGTATATCAATGAGTTAGATGATGGAATAGATGGCTTTTTTGCAATGTTTTCAGATGATATGAAGATTGGTTGAGGGGCAGGTACTGTTGATGAAGCAGGAAGGCTGCAGAAATACTTAGACAGATTAGGAGAGTGGGTAAGAAAGTGATAAATAAAATACAATGTTGGAAAATGCAAAGTCATGTTCTTTGATAGAAGAAATAAATGTGCAGACTATTTTCTAAACGGGGAGAAAAATCCAAAAATCTGAGATGCAATGGGGCTTGGGAGTCCTTGTGCAGAACACCCTAAAGGTTAGCTTGCAGGGCATGCTCTTTCCTCACTGTTACCATCAGGTAGGAGGTACAGAAGCGTGAAGGCACACACTCGGCGACTCAAAAACAGCTTCGTTCCCTCTGCATCCAATTCCTAAAGGGACATTAGTCCCATGAACACAACCTCACTTTTTAAATATATATTATTTCTGCTTTGCACAATTTTAATCTATTCATTATACATATTCTGTAATTGAGTTATTTATTTATTATTATTTTTATCTTTTTTTTCTTCTTCTATATTATGTATAGCATTGAACTGCTGCTGCTGAGTTAACAAATTTCATGACCCATGTCAGTGATAATAAACCTGATTCTGATCCTGATTCTAGGGTTAAGGCAGTGGTGAGGAAGGCAAATGCAAGGTTAGCATTCATTTCAAGAGATCTAGAATATGAGCAGGGGTATAAGGCACTGGTGAGGCTTCACCTTGAGTATTGTGAATGGTTTTGGGCTCCTTATCTGATAAAAGATGTGCTGGCCTTGGAGAGGGTTCAGAGGAGGTTCTCAAGGATGATTCTGGGAATGAAAGGGTTATCATATGAGGAGCACCTGATGGCTCTGAGCCTGTACTTACTGGAATTTAGAAGGATGAGGGGGGATCTCATTGAAACTTTTCGAATGTTGAAAGGTCAAGACAGAATAGATGTGGAAAGGATGCTTCCCATGGTGGGGGAGTCTAGGACAAGAGAACACAGCCTCAGGATAGAGGGGCGTCCATTTAAAACGGAGAAGTGGAGAAATTTCTTTAGCCAAAGGATGGTGAATTTGTGGAATTTGTTACCACAGGAGGCCAAGCCATTTGGTCATTGGGTCATTGGGCGTATTCAAGGCAGAGGTTAACATGTTCATTATTGGCCACAACATCAAAGGTTACAGGGAGAAGGCTAGGGAGTAGAACTGAGGAAGGAAAAAAAGGTTCAGCCATGATTGAATGCCAGAGCAGACTCGATAGGCTTAATGGCGTAATTCTGCTCCTATGTCTTATAGTCTTATGATCCTATAATCTCTGGAAGTTTAGAATGAAAGATAATTCCCTAATGGGTTTTGAGAGGGTGAATGTTCTGAGGATGATTACCTTAGCTGAGTAGTCTTTAATTATTAAGGACATAGTTATAAGGAAGACTGCAGTAGAATTGGAAGAGTCCAAAATGGTTTCACTTAGCTAATTCTTGGGATCAAAATGTTGTACTATTAAGAGAAGCTAGACAATTTTGATTTGAATTCTTTTAGGTTGAGAAGAATGAGTAGGAATCTCATTGAAGTATTTAGGATCCCAAAGCGGGCCACAAAAGAGTCTCAAGCAAAGGGACAAAGTTTCAAGGTAAGGATGGGATGTATAAAACTAAAGTACATTGTAATTTCTTCATGCAGAGAGTAAGTCTCTAGAATTCTTTGCCCCAGAGAATGGTAGAGACAAATGCATTAAAGGTATTTAAAGTGGAGATGGATAAGTTTTTGAATGATCAGGGCCTTGAGGTAATTGGGAACTGGTACAGAGTAGGAATTGAAGTCAAGAGTAGATCAGCCATGATTCTATTGAACAGCTGGGCAGGTATAAGGAGGTCAACTCCTGCTCCTATCATCTTCTGTTCTTATGTGTCATAAGATCTGACTCAAAATCATGATAAAGATAGTTAAGGGTCTTTGAAATTCTCCATTCTACATTTATAGAAGTTTGTCGAAATTTTAGATGATGTGGCAAACCTTCATAAACTTGTAAGAAAGTAAAGACACTGCCATGCTTTCTTCCTATTGGCACCTACATGCTGAACCAGGACAGATTCTTTGAAATTATAACACTGAGGAATTTAAAGTTGGTAACCCTCTCCGTTTCTGATCACTCAATGAGGACTGGCTCATGGACCTCCAGTTTTCCCCTCCTGAAATCAATAATCAGCTCCTTGTCTTGCTGACATTGAGTGAGAGGTTGTTGTTGTGGTACCACTTGGCCAGGTTTTCAATTTCCCTCCTACATGCTGATTCATCACCACCTTTGATACGGCCAGTAACAGTGGTGTCATCAGCAAATATAAATATGACAGTGGACCTGTGCTTAGCCTCACAGTCATAAGTGTAAAGTGAGTAGAGTAGGAGGCGAAGCACACAGCCTTGTGGTGCACACGTGCTGACGGAGATTGTGGGGAAAATGTTGTTACCAACCTAAACTGACTGGGATCTGCAAGTGAGGAAATCAAGGATCCAGATGAACAAGGAGGTATTAGGTCGAGGACATGAAGCTTATTGGTTAGTTTTGAGGGGATGACAGCATTGAATGCCAAGCTGTAGTCAATGAAGAGCATCCTGATGTATGCATCTTCGCTGTCCAGATACTCCACGGCTGAGTGAGCCAATGAAATATCATCTGCTGCTGACCTGTTGTAATGGAACGGATCCAAGTCGCTTCTTCAGGCTTTCACAATAATTCAATTCAAGCTTTCAATAAGCTTGAAAGAGTGCAGAGAAAATTCACAATAACGTCGATCTGAGTTAAAAGGAAATGTTGAATAGGTTAGGACTTTATTATGTGGAGCACTGGCGAATGAGGAGAGATCTTACAGAGGCATACAAAATTATGAGGGGTCTAGATAGGGTGAATGAATGCAGACTATCTCCAGAGGGATTAGCTGAGACTGGTACCAGAGATCAAACGTTCAGGGTGAAATATGAAATGTTAAAGAGGAATTTCTAACTCAGAGGTTGGTTCCAGTATCAAATGAGCTGCCAGAGGAAGTGATAGATGTGGGTTCAATTGTGACATTCAACAGAAGTCTGGATAGGGGAGTGGTAGATGGAACTAGGTAGAAGATCAGGGTTACACGGACGAGATGGGTCAATGGGCCTGTTTCTGTGGTGTAGTGCTCTATGACTATACAATATGCTCCAACTACATGGCACCTACAGCCGAATTGCCACAGGTGAAACAAACCTCCCCTCCCTACATGATGTTCAATCGAACAGGTCACCTCAGAAAAAAATGCGATTGCTGTTCTGGAAAGCAAACAAGCCCAGTCTGTAAACATAATCATAACATAAGACGAAAGCAATTACACAGGGTGATTCAGCACAAGACGAAGGACAAACTGAATCCTCGCCAGCTTCGCTGGTACTCAGGAGTCAGGCACCACATTGACTCATTCCTCAGGAAAAGGCGGCTCAAATTAGTGATTAAATGCTGTACACAGTAAACACAGCACAGATGGCATATTCAATGATTAACTTTCAAAGCAGCATGGAATTCATTATACTTGAGCTCAGCTTGCATTTGGTAGCCATGCAAAAGACCATTAACCCGATTGGAAGAGGAGCATTCTACCTTTGGATTCAAATAAAAGACCAACATTAATCCATGTAATCTGAACGCTGATCATTACTAGCAGGGCAAACAAAATGCTGGAGGAGCTCAGCAAGTCAGGCAGCATCTATGGAAGGGAATAGACAGTCAAAGTTTTGACTGAGAACCTTATGACCACCAAGGTCATAAGTTCTGATGTTCTGTCCTTGACATTCTCTGCTCCTCACCCTTTTTTTAGGGTATACAATTTGACCAAGAATTTTGTCATCTGTCCAGGTACCTCAGTGAAAGACTTGTATTCATATTTTGCTTAATCACATTTCTGTGAAGAATTTTTCAATGTTCTCTTGTGTTGAAGTCACAATATAAATACAAGCTGTGTTGCTTCCAAATAATGTGTACATGACATATGACAAATATCGATAATTCATCTCTGGTGGCATTTCAATCTCTTTGTGTCTGTTTCCATCACATCAGGAATTGAGTACAGTCCTTCTAACATTGACGATTATTGAATTCAACAAATTGGTTTGGTTTAGGTTTAAAATGTATATTGAATTCAAGTCCGAAAGTAAAATATTTATGTTTAATGGATACTCTGGGAACAACAGTTTGACCGCATGTACATAACTCAAACCTCTAATTAAATTTTTGCATCCTCAGTTCAAAAGGTGGAATTCTGCAGAATATCCAGGTCAGATTTTCAACCACATTATTAGAAGGAAGACTTGACAACTTCATTTCCTTCTCCTATTGCAGGCTCCACTAACTGATTGCACACCAGTAGATCGATATAAGGTGAATAGACTTTTTTAACTGTTGAGTATCCAGCTCCTTCTCCAACAGAACAGTATTATTTTCACAAAGTACATCAAAACACCACTGCTGAGAAAATGGACGTATTTGGAGCAGTCCCTTTTTTAAATTGTGTGTGATCAGAATTTTGCATCAATTCCGAAGTCCTTGCATCCATTTCCTGTTAAATCTAGCACATGGAAAATTGGGCCAACGGTGACCCATCTTGACACATGTAATGTCTTCTTGTGATAAAACCTCTCACATATGATGATGTCTTTGATGCTTGAAGCTTGTTTTAACTAGTTCACAACAGAAATTGAATTAAATCTTTGTAGCTTGCAACCATCAGAAATAACTTGCAATAAAATCAGGGGTATCATGCCGAAACTGGTGAACAATATGTGAATTAGAGTAATCCCATCCCCTAGAACTCTAGAAGCATCAAGCTGATAACTATGGTCCACGGAGCCTTTGGTCTGTGGACCCAATGTTAACTGCAGAGTGCTGGGGCTACCTGCAATCAATAAGTACTATCAGTTCACTCTATATGGGATCTAACCCACTGAAACTTCATACCCTCCCATGCTCACTTCATTCACATTTCTTCTCATATGTTTTCACCATGTACTGTAGAAGGACAACATTCATTCAGTTATGTCTATGTTAGCAATCCCATCAATCACATTCCTCTATTTTTTTCCCTTAACATATTCTCTCTCACATGCCTCTCATAAAGTCATACAGCACAGCCTTCGGCCCATCTAGTCCATAGTTTTGCCTAGTCCCCTCGACCTGCACTTGGACCACAGCCCTCCATATGCCTCCCATCCATGTAGTTATCCAAACTTTTCTTAAATGTTGCGGTCAAACTCGCAACCACCATTTCAGCTGGCAGCTTGTTCCACACTCTCACCGCGCTCTTAGTGAAGAATTTCCCTCTCATGTTCCTTTGTTTCACATTTCACACTTAACCCATGACTTCTAGTTCTAGTCTCACCCAACCTCAGTGCAAAAAAAAGCCTGTTTGCATTTACCTCCATATCTATACCCCCCCATAATTTTTATCTATGTCTATCAAATCCCCCCCCACTTATTCTTCCATGCTCCATAGAATAGTCCTCACCTATTCAACCTTTCCCCTTCACTAGTCTTGGCAGCATCCTTGTAAATTTTCTCCTAACTCATTTGATACTCTCCTGCTTCTGTTTTCCGTGATTCTCAAACCCTCTTCACCCTCATCTCTGTGGCATCCTACGATGATCTGGTTCACGTTATTGTGTAAGTCATGCAACACCAACTTTCCTAAACAACTGAAGCATCTGTAAAACACGCAGGTTGGGTTTTAATGCCACTGAAGTAGTGCAGACCAAGAAACCCATTCCTGTCAGGAGGGATTTTCTATTTTTTATTATCTCCAGTCTGGCATGAATGCACTATCCATTTCATGTGCCAAAAAAAGTCAAATTTGTAGGCACATTGCCGTTCCTTATCCACTGGCAAGCAACTATCTCAGAATATCTCTCATTTTCACTCAAATGCTGCTGCTGTCTGTAAAGCCAATATTAATTTTAAAATAATCATCTAAAAAATTTTGTTCAGTCAATTTCATCCTATAAGTCAAACAACTCTTCATTTCATAAACACCCAAGTCCTAATGAGGGGTCTTGGCCTGAACCATCAACTCTTTATTCCTTTCCTTAGGTGTTGCCTGACCTGCTGAGTTCCTCCAGCCTTTTGTATATCAAACTCTTTCGAATCAGAATCAGCTTCATAATCAGGTTTAATATCACTGGCATATGTCATGAAATTTGCTAACTTTGCTGCAGCAGTGCAATGCAATGTACGATAACAGCGAGAAAAAGAAATGTGTGAATTATTGTAAGTATATAAATACATTAAATAACTAAATAAAATAAGTAATGCAAAAATAGGAAATTTCAAAAAAAGTAGTGAGGTAGTGTTCATGGGTTCAATATCCATTCAGAAATCGGATGGCAGAGGGGGAGAATCTGTTCCTGGATCATTGAGTGTCTGCCTTCAGGCTATTTTACCTCTTTCCTGATAATTGCAATGAGAAGAGGCCATATCCTGGCAGGTGGAGGTCCTTAGGCGGACACCACCTTTCTGAGTCATTGCCTTTTGAGGGTGTCCTTGATGCTGAGGACACAAGTGCCAATGATTGAGCTGGCTGAGTTTACAACTTCCTGCAGCTTTTCTTTGGCCCCTCCATACCATCTTGGTGATGCAGCCAGTTAGAATGCTCTCCACAATGGTTGTTGTTACGAGAATACACATAAAATTAAGATGTTTGCTGGCCTGGGCTAGCATCAGTGGCATCAGCAGTTGGTCTGCCACCTGCCCTCAGGGGAAGGAGAGATAAGGAACAATGGAGCAGCGTCTGGAGATGTGTAATGAAGGGACGTGGGAGAGAGAGAGCTGTCTGGAGCGGCTTCCCCTTTGAACCCTGAACTGTTTGAAGTGATGGACAGGCAATGCCCCAGCAGGGGGATAAAAAGGGACAGGTTCGCTAAGACAGGGACACACGCCACCCGAGGTAACGAGACCCTGGAAGCGGTACGCCTCTCATGAGTGGTGAGAAGTACCGGACAACGCACAGGGTGGAAAGGTACGATCAGTGGGAACCCGGTGTGTGTCCGCCCTTGCCTGGGTGCCGGGTTCACTGCAGAGGATCGACCGCATCTGGAGGAGGGGTCACAGTCGGTGACCTCAGGTGACATCACCAAGGACCCGCCCAAAAGTTGCTTGTGAGCCATCTCGCCGGTCTGTGAGTGAAGCAGTGTTCTGAATGATCAGTTGTTCCTGTTCTCTGTCTCTCTTCCCCCACATTGTCCATCCATGGCAACGATTACTGCGAACTGAACTACTAACTGGACTGAACTTTGAGTCACTTTTAAATTTGGTCATTTACCCCTAGACAACGATAGAGCTTGATTGATGCTGTTATCTTAATTCTGTGCACATGTGTGTTTATCATCGCTGAACTGTTGCATTTATTATCCTTTCGATTACTGTGTTGCTTGTTTCTTTAATAAAACTTTCTTAGTTCTAGTACTCCAGACTCCAACTGAGTGATCCATTTCTGCTGGTTTGGCAACCCAGTTACGGGGTACGTAACATTGTATTGTCAGCAAATTTACAGATGGGATTTGAGCTGTGCCTTGCCACATAGTCATGGGTGTAAAGAGAGTAGAGCAGTGGGCTAAGCACACGTCCGTGAGTGTTGACTGTCTGCGAGTGGGAGACGTTATATCCAATGCACGCATATGGTGGTCTTCTGGTTAGGAAGCCAAGGGTCCAGTGGCAGAAGGAGGTACAGAGGCCCAGATTTTGAAGTTATTCAATCAGAATTGTAGGAATGTTGGTGTTAAATGCTGAGCTGTGGTAAATAAACAGCATACTGATACAGTCATTTGTGTTGTCCAGGTGATCGAAGACCGTGTCGAAAGCCAATGAGTTCATGTCCGTCATAGACCTATTGTGGCAATAGGCAAATCGCAGTGGGTCCAGGACTTTGCTGAGGCAGGAGTTGATTCTAGTTATGACCAACCTCTCAAAGCACTTCACCACCATAGACGTGAGTGCTCTGGATGAAAGTCATTAAGGCAGATTGCCCTGCACTTCTTGGGGACTGGTATAATTGTTGCCCTTTTGAAGCAGCTGGGAATTTCTGACTGTAGCAACAAGAGTTTGAAAATGCTTTTGATCAACCCTGCCAATTGGTTGGCACAGGTTTTCAGAGCCTTACCAGGTACTCCATCAGGGCCTGGTGCATTGCGAAGGTTCATCCTGTTGAAAGTCGGCCTTTGAGACAGAGATCACAGGGTAACAAGGTGCTGCAGGGATCCTTTTAGCTGTAGTTTTATTCTCCCTTTCAAAGCAAGCATAAGAGGCGTTGATCTCGTCTGGGACTGAAGCATCACTGCCATTCATGATGCTGTGTTTTGCTCTGTAGGAGGCAATGGCCTGCAAACTCTGTCAGAGTTGACATACATATGATGTCTCCTCCGACCTCACTCAGACTTGCACTTCAGTTAATTTTCAGGTTCCACTTCCATAGCAGCGGTTCTAATATATGTGACGAACATTTCTAGAATTCAAACAAATACAGTAACATATGTCGACAAAAATACACATGAAGTTTATTAGAAGTGAATATAATACAATATTGGGAGAGTTAGAGAGCAAGAGTCTGACATCTCAATTGAAAGAGCTTGACCTTAATTAGTCCTTTGATGAATATACTCTAATATTCACAGGAATTCCCCGATGTGATTTTCAATCAGCTTGTCTGTCAGTCATCTAGACCAACAATTTTCTGATAAGGAAACTATTCTAACAGCAACACTGAAATTTATTTCTTTACTTGACAACCCAACTTGCAATTATATATGAAGGAATAGGGAGGCTGTAACAGTGTTGGAAGTTATGTGGTGAGCAATGGCTCAGAACAGGGGCTTCTGTTTCCGTGCAGTAAAGGAATATTTTCCCTTTACCAGAAGTGGGAAAAATCACGAAGGAACCCTAGGCCAAAAGCTTAGCTTCTAACAATATCTCTTGCAATATCAGTTTTCTTAGCATATTTGTTCACTTCTCATGTCCTCTGGTGTATAATTCACTACACCAACTCTCTCCCTTGCTTCCCCTGCCTATAAGTAGTGCATCACAACTTATTTCCTTTCCTTACTCCTCTCTCACATCCTATGCCTCATACAGAGATCACTGCTTATCAAGAACATGGGATCATGGGATGCTTAAGTTGAGGCAGAGAGTATAAAACATGGAGATTCAATGCAATTCAAGTTTATTTTTCATTCAACCATACATAAATACTCATGAATACAGAAATGAGACCGCATTACTATGGGGTCAAGGTGCTAAAACACTTTACCAATAGTCACACACAAGAACTCATACATAGAATAGAAGAGTCCCCATGCACAGCCTCCCGCAGCTTGATGCCCAGTCCTCCCACATACACGTCACCAAACCCCTACAGAATATCAGTAAAATACGACACAGAGTATGCATGTATGTAGTTCAGACCTCCCAGACCACCGATATCATCTATCGACCCACCCTGATACCCACTAGGTAACACTGCAGCTTTGAGACTCAGTGCTCACATATACATGGCAATAAACCCATACAGAATATCAGTAAAATACAATGAAACAATCTATATACATGGTCCATTCCTCCCAGCCCACCAAGATCTTCTCTTGATTAGCCCCAACACCCACCCTGATGCCCAATGCCCCGGTGATACCAGGGCTTAGAGGCCCAGTCCTCCCATAACCAGGCATATATAGAAAATAATATAAACAGACAAACATATATGTATATAGTCCAGACCTCTCAGTCCAATTGAAATCTTCAGTCCAATTTGAATCCTTTCAAACAGCTGGTTCCACCACTATGTTCACATCTAGGCATAAGACTTTGAAATGTTGGGACCCTAGAGGGGATGCAGAGACGATTCATTAGAATGCTCACCAGGCAGATGGATTCATTTACAATGTTAGATTTGTGAATCTGTGACAGTACTTAGAGCAAAGGGGTTGGAAAGGATATTTGATATAGATGTACAAAATCCCAATGGATTTAGATAGGATAAATTGAGATAAACTGATCTCATTGGCAGATAGTTCAAAGACTTGGGGGCACAAACTTAAAGTGAAGAGAAAATGGTACAGGGGATGTAAAGGAAAATTCTTTCATGTAGTTAGGGATAATACTTTAGAACTGACTGCCAGCTAAATGTGATCGAAGCAGAGTTACTCAAAGCTTTCAAAGAGAATTTATCACCACATGAGGGAAAAATAACTTGCAAGGCTAACAGAAGGAGCAAGGGATTGGTATCAAATAAAATTTTCATTGGATACCAGGCTTGACCTTGACAGTGTGAATGTCTTTCTGCTCTGTAATTATTTGATGATTAGACGATTCTACATCATCTGATGCAATCCTCACTTCCTTGCGTCTTTCATGCAACAGCTGGTGGGCGGTGTTTCAGAACACCATCAGAAGGGTGACAGTGATACACAGCCATCAGTCAGGGCAGAGAAAACACAATACAAGGTGTCTGGTGGCAAGAGGGGAGGGCACTGTCCCTGCTGCTGAGAGTTCTGAAGGAAGGTGGGCAAAGCACAAAGAAAGCCTCATAACTGTGGCATTCAGCCATGGTTGGGTGGTCTGGAGTAGGCTTCTCCACATCTTCCCATTCTGCCTCGTGTTATACATGCCACATGACAAGTTGCAGTTTCTGACAGTTCATCCTTGCCTCCTATTCAGCATATTTATGTAGCTGATGACAGTGCGGAGCATAATATTAGATTATAGGATGGTATCGATGTGTTGATGAAATGGACTGCGAAATGCCAGATGAAATTTAATCCAAATAAATGCCAAGAGATGCTTTTTAGGAACACTAGTGGGGCTATGACATATGCCATGAATGGTCAGGATTCAGGGAATATTAAGGAACAGAGACATCTTGGTATGCAGTTGAAAGATCCTTGAAGCTGTCAGCACAAATAGATAACTTGGTTAAGATGGTGTATTAGACATTGGGATTGAATATAATAGCAGAGGGTTTATACTCCTGTGATGGAGATTTTTGAATTATGTGGAGAGACTGCAGTGGCTAAGCCTGTTTCCCTTGGAGCAGCGGAGATATGAGTGAGGCATGTAAAACCATGAGGGGTATAGATAAGGTAGACTACAGAGTAGATGCAGGAAGCTCCATCACAGGCACCGATGTGCCACTATCGAGGGTGTCTTCAAAAGGTGGTGCCTAAAGAAGGGGGCATCTATCATTAACAACCTTTACCATCCAGGACATGCCCCCTTCTAATTACTACCATCATGGAGGAGATACAGGAGCCTGAAGACACAACTTGATGTTTTAGGAACAATTTCCCTTTGCCATCAGATTTCTGAATGGTCCATGAACACCACCTCACTACTTCACACTCTTTTTTCACACTACTTGTTTATTCTTTATACTTTCAATAGTCACTTCATTAGGCAGAGGGGTGGAACCACGCGCATCCACTTCAAGGTTTGAAGTGCTGTGTATTCAGAGATGCTGTTCTGCACACCACTGTTGCAACACTGGGTTACTGTTCCCTCCTGTCTTTGGACTGTGAGAAGAAACAGGACCCCCAGGATGAAACGCACACACTCTCACAGGAAGGATGTACAAACTCCTTACAGAGGACGCCAGAACTGAACACCTAACTCCGAACTCCGATGCTCCGAGCTGTATTTGCATTGCGCTAACCACTATGCTACTGTGGTGCCATAACAAGGCATTTCTGCCCATGACAGATTTTTTTTTTTTTGTTTTTCACACTGTAAACTCTAGAGTCTGTTGTATGTGAAAATCCCAGGAGATCAGCAGTTTCTGAGATACTCAAGTCACTCTGTCTGGCACCAATTATCATCCCACGGTCAAGGTCACGTAGATCATATTTCTTCCCTATTCTGATGCTCAGCCTGAACAATAACTGAACCTCTTGACCATTGCTGCATGCTTTTATACATTACGTTGCTGCCATGTGACTGGTTGATTGGGTATTTGCATTAATGACCACATGTACGGGTGTACTAATGAAGTAGCCAATAATGTGTATATTTCTGATTGTAACTTATAGTAATTCTTTATGTCTCGCACTGTAGTGCTGCCACAAAACAAAAAAGTTCATGATGCATGTCACTGATAAAAAAAACTGACTCTGTTTCTCCTCCCCTTATCAGAGTTGATTAAAACTAGAGGGCGTAGATGTAAGATAAGGGGTAAGAGATTTAGAGGGAACTTGAGGGGGATCTTTATTTACCCGGAGATTGATGAGCACCTAGAATACACTGCCTGAGAGAGTGGTGAAAACAGAGTCACTGACAGCATTGTCACTTGCTGAAATTGTCTAGGCATTGAAAGCTAATGGCCAAGTGCTGGACGGGTGCCCACTGGTCACTGTGGATGTTGAGAACTGAATATCCTGTTTCTATGCTGTGTGGCACTGACACTAAACACTATCCCTTGTCCATCTGCTTTGTACAGTATACTGCAAAAGAGTTCTCCAGCTACCGCTTGCCTCGTTAGAAGAAGAGACTGATCTTTCCAAATGTATATCTACACTAACCCAACCCAGTAACCAATAGTTCAAACAATCACACATGTGCAGGTTGGGGAATCATTATATGCAAAACAAAAGGTTGGAGGATATTGTGAAAATCAGGGAAACAAAATGACTGCTGGTGTAAATCTGTAATAAAACCAGAAGGTGCAAGATTACTTAACTCTCTTCCACTTTCCACAGATGCTGCCGGACCTGTTTCTAGCACCTTATGCATAGCATGCTGCGAATGTCAGCTGGCTGGTGGGGGGTGTTTTGTTTTGTAACTCCAAAACATAAAACTAATCAAAAGAAAAACATGGAGCGGGGATAGCGTGTCCTAAGTTCGTTCTCTCTTTAGCAAGGCACGCACATATGATATAGTGTCATAGTGACATATGCCATTCATGTACTTCTACTGATAATGAGTTATACAAACAACAAAGAATGCTTAATCAAGCAATATATTTACAACATTACTCAAATATTACTGAAATATTAAATACACGACAGTGGAGAGGCTGGACTAATCCTGCTGCAGAAATCATAGGTTTGAATTCAAGTCCAGTTATGAATGAAGGTGGAGAGACTTACACCAGGGTATGCACTGTAGAACTTGCCTGTGGGCTGCATACAGTATCAAGCCAGGCTTCATCTTAGGCTGGGATTTCATCAGGGGCATGTAAGGAATTTTATTCCATGTAGATCAAACAGAGACTATGAAATTGAAGGAGGGCACCGCTTTCATTATGAAGCTGATTGTTTCCATGGAAGCACAGAATGTTTCCAGGAAAGATTTGACTGCTGTTGTTTTGTCTCTGGGGACCCATGTGAAGTTCCAGGGCTTCACATCTATCCTGTATTCTCTAGGAAGTTCACAGCATCAAGAATGGAGGCTTGACTATATCTCTTCCCACCCTGCCTCCTATAAAAATGGTATTCCCTTTTCTCAGTTCCCTTGTCTCTGCCACATCAGTTCCCAGCAGGTAGCTTTCCATTCCAGGACATCAGAGGTATTCTCCTTCTTCAAAGAATGGGGTTTCCCTTCCTCCACCATTGATGCTGCCCTCACCTGCATCTTCTCCATTTCCTGAACATCCGTGCTCTCCCCATCTTCCTGTTACCTTAACAGTTCCTCTTATCCTTGCCTACCATCCCATCAGCCTCCACTTCCCACACATTATTCTCCACAATTTTCAGCATCTTCAAAGGGATCCTACCACCAAACATATCTTTACCTCTGCCCCCTCTCTCTGTTTTCTGCAGGGATCACTCCCTTCATGATTCCCTTGTCTATTTGCCCCTCCCCATTTGTCCCTGCAAGTGGCCAAAGTGCTACACCTGCCCATTCACCTCCTCCCTCACCTCCATTCAGGACTCCAAAGAGTCCACCTAGCTGAGGCAACACTTCACCTACAAATCTGCTGGGGTTGTCTGTTATATCCAGTGCTCCCGAGTCGGCCTCCTCTACATTGGTGATACCCATTGTCAACTGGGGGACCGCTTTGTTGAGCACCTATGCTCCATCCACCAAAAGCAGAACTTCCCAATTGCCAAACTTTTTAATTCCAGTTTCCATTCATATTCCCACATGTCGGTCTATGGACTCCTGTTGTCCCATGATGAGGCCACCCTCAGTGTGGAGGAGCAATACCTTATATTCTGTCGCCTCCAACCTGATAAAATGAATATCAATTCTCCTGGTAAAAAGTTCCCTCCCCCTCCCCTCTCCTTCTACTCCCCACTCTGGCCTCTTACCCCTTCTTACCTGCCTATCATCTCCCCTGGTTTCTCCCCTTCCTTCCCTTTCTCCTGTCGTCCACTCTCCCCTCCTATCAAATTCCTTCCCCTCCAGCCTTCATCTTTCCTACCCACCTGGCTTCATCTAGCACATTCTAGCTATCCTTATTCCCCTCCACCCACCTCTTTATTCTAGCATCCTCCCCCTGGCTTTTCAGTCCTGAAGAAGAGTCTCGTCCCAAAATGTTGATTGTTTATTCATTTCCATAGATGCTGACCCGTTAAGTTCCGCCAGCGTTTTGTGTGTGTTGCAGTGTATGGAGACTGCAATATTCTGGAGCCCAGTCAAATCCATGGGCACTCCCCATCCTTGAGGAATTTAATGCAGGTGCTGCTGCTTGAGTAGAGAAGCACAGACTCCTTCCTGCTACATTGTTGCAGCATATAATAGAAGATGCCATCTGCTCCAGCCTGGAATGATTCTGCAGGACAAATGCCAAAGGCTGCAGTAGCTTCGTCAGCTGCAGGCACTGGCACGATGCCTTGGTCTGGGCATCAGTCGTAACAGAGCACTGGTAGCATCTACCTCACTGAAAGTGGGCACCTCCCACATGACTGTGGTTGAAGCCAAACCAGGATGAGAGCTCCCTCTGGGTGTGGCCTGACTACTGCAGTCAATACACCTCTCTGCTGCTAACTATTGCTTCTTGATCTCCTTGTTCCCTTGCTTCTTCCCCTTTTCAAGCACCTGATACATGCAAAAACCTGTCTCACAAAGGAAGAGTCAATTGTATAATGGAGAAAGGTGCAGAGAAGGATGAACCAACAAATGTAGAACAGATTGATCATCTTCTAAATAGTGCTCCTTTGGGGCCCTTGCTGAAGGTTAGCATTGTAATTGGCTGGATGAGTTTATCATGTGGTGAGTCAAATACTGGGCAGGCAGATAACCCAAAAACTGTGTAACTCCTAATTTAATTACAAGACTTTAAAAACAACTCTGGTTGACATCTGTAAGGCAGCCTGGCACACCTCCATGGTAACGTACCTTAGGTGACTGCCTCATGCCTGTAAAATGATTGCTTTTTTCATTCTTCTGTGTTTAGAATAGCTTTATCTGTAATACTTTGATATGTAAATTATTCCAAACTGTTATCAGCTCCTGAATAGAGAATTTCTTCCTGACTCTTGTATATTTCCTACTGATAAATCATTATTTATATACCTGGTTTCGTTTCTTAGCATACTTTGAAGTAATAATCTGAATTTCTGTTATCTGTACTATCTCATCTACTTTGATAAGATTCTGCTTATCTGTCTGCTTTCTAGACTCTGAAGTTGAAGGTTTTTTGCTCTATCATATGGCTCACTTTAATTAATTTTTAGGGTTGGTCTTACTACACACAAGATATATAATACAAGTGTATATCTTCTTAGTTCTGCACTGAACAAACCTGAAAGCAGTAATTCAAACATGACTACCCTGAAATTGTCAGTCTTTTAATTTCTGCTGCTGTCTTCTGCATACATTGTATCCTTCAGAATCAGAATCAAGTTTAATATCACCAGCATATGCCACGAAATTTGTTGTTTCGTGGCAGCAATGCGTAATAGTAGAAACTATAAATTACAATAAGAAATATATATATGAAATAAATAAGTAGTACAAAAAGAGATTAAAAAATTACTGAGAGATTGTTCATGGATTCATTTCCCATTCAGCAATCTGATAGCAGAGGGGAAGAAGCTGCTCTGGAAATGTTGAGTGTGTGTTTTCAGCTCCTGTGCCACGTCCTTGATGGTAGTAAGGAGAGGAGGGCGTTATGGGGATGTTGGAGGATCCTTAGTGATGGATGCCGCCTTTTTGAGGTGTTGCCTTTAGAAGGCGTCCCGGATGCTGGGAAGGCTGGTGCTCATGATAGAGCTAGCAGAGTTTACAACTTTCTCCAGCTATTTCCGATCCGGAGCAGTGGCCCCTCCACACCATGTGGTGATGCAACCAGTTAGAATGCCCTCCACGGTACATCTGTCCAAATTTGCTAGCGACTTTGGTGACATGCCAATTCTCTCCAAACTTTTAATGAAGTATAGCCACTGTTGTGCCTTCTTTGTAACTGTGTCAATAGTCTGGGCCCAGGATTGATCCTCAGAGATGTTGACACCTTGCAACTTGAAACACCCCAACCTTTCAACTTCTGATCCCTCAATGAGGACTGGTGTGGTTTCCCTCAGTCTCCCTTTCCCGAAGTCCACAATCAATTCCTTAGTCTTTCTGAGGTTGAGTGCAAGGTTGTTTCTGCAACACAACTCAACCAGCTGATCTGTCTCACTCCTTTATGCCTCGTTGTCACCATCTGAAATTCTGCCAGTGCTGATTGCCAGCGAGAAGGAGATGCTATTTCTGATCCGCGCACACTGGGGTTTCCTGGTGATGAAGTCAAAGATCCATTTGCAGAGGGAGGAACAGAGGCCCAGGTTTTGGAACTTTTTGATTAGAACTAAGAGTATGATTGTGTTGGGACACAGAGCTGTAGTCAGTAAATAGCAGCCTAATATATGTATTTCTATTGTCCAGGTAATCCAAGGGCGAGCGGAGAGCCAGTGAATTTGCATCCACTGTAGACCTATTATGCCGTCAGGCAGTGGGTCCAGGTCATTGCTTAGGCAGGAGCTGATTCTAGCCTTCCACTGGCTTTTAAAGAACCTTTGTGATCTACCAAGCTCAATGCTAACATTCCACTCCATTACACACTGGAGAATGTATCTTAAAACTGTCATGCTCTTTGCTGTTTTAGGGGTGGATTTAGTGTTATGAAAGAATCCTACCTGCAATTTCAAGTGGCTAACTACCTTTTTGCCATTCCTTGTGGACTTGAAGGATCACCTTCAATAAATGTTGCCTTTCTTATTCTTCTTGAAGGATGAATTACAGTATACACATTATTTTGTTGGAAAGTACCAATTAAAGAGCATTCCTGGTACTTTTTTGTTTTTATAATATTTAATTTGGCATTGGTTTCATAGAATCATAGAATCACAGAACACTACAACATATTACCGGTCTTTAGGCACACGATGTTGTGCCAACCTTTTATCCTACTCTAAGATCAGTCTAATGCTTTCCTCAAACATAGTTCTCCATTTTTCTTTCACCCATGTTTCTATCTACAATCTTACCTCTAATATCCTCCTTATACTTTCCTTCAATTGTCTTAGAGTTATGCTCTCTCATATTAGCCATTTATGCTGTCAGCGGTTAATGCTGTCTAAATCCACGTTTCTCCTCAGCTGTATTACTAAAATACTTCTTTTAGGAACATAGAAAAGTCATAAAATAGGAACAGGCCCCTCGAGTCACAATGTTCTGCTGAAATAATTAAATTAGCAATCAAATGTCCAACTTACAAATCCCTTCAGCCTTCACACTGAGCATATCCTTTCATTTTCGCCACATTCCTGTGCCTAACCAAGCCCCAACAGAATGCCACCGTAGTATCTGCCTCCATCACCATTCCAGGCATGCATTCCAGACACCTATCAATCTCTGTGTAAAAAAAGAACTTGTCCTACACATCTGCTTTGAATTTTACTCCCTTTCACTTTAAATGCATGTCCTCTGGTATTGAACAATGCAAATATGGTAAAAAGGTACTGGCTGTACATCCATCTATGCCTCTACTAAACTTATCTACTTCTACAGACCTTCCCTCAGTCTCAGATAGCACAACCCAAGTTGGTCAACCTTCTCATTTTGACAATGATTTTGTCAACTTTTACTGAGGCCTCTTCTCACCATGTCAAGCCTGAAATAGTAACTGACACCCTGTGAGACTTCTCTCTCTGATGTTTCTGTTGCAGGCCCAAACACTGGTACAATTGCCCATTCATTCACCTTCTGCCTTTACTGTTACTTGGTTTAATGACTTATTCAGATTGGGAACTGCCAAAGTAGAGAACTGTGAACATTAATGGAAAGTTTAATAGGTGTAAAGCAGCAGTTTATCATTTTACTTTTGTACAGTGGCTAAAATAAAGGAGTGAAATATGATAAATAATTAAGCAGATCTATTAGTTCAGTATTTCAAAAAGAATATTTTTTGTTTTAAGGTGTATGAATCCCAACATCCTTTGCTCCCACCAGATTTATAAACTCACTCTCCATTCTCTGTTGACAAATACAGTGTTCTGCAAAAGTCTCAGGCACACTAGTCACTGGCAGTCAAACTCTTACTGCCTCCTGCCTGTTAGCCATTCCTCTATCCATGCCAGAATCTTTCCTGTTACGCCATAGGATTTTATCTTGTTAAGTATGCTCATATGTGGCACCTTGTCAAAGACCTGAAAAAAACAAGTAAATGATATCCACTGCCTCTCTTTTGTCCATCCTGCTCGTTACTTCCTCGAAGAACCCTAACAGTTTTGTCAGGCAAGATTTCCCTTTACAGAAACCATGCTGACTTAGGCTTATTTTATCATTAGTCTCCAAGTACCCCAAAATCTCATCCTTAATAATAGACTCCAACACTTTCCCAACCACTGAGGTTAGGCTAACTGGCCTATGATTTCCTTTCTTTTGCGTTCCTCCCTTCTTAAAGAATAGAGTGACACTGGCGATCTTCTAGTCCTCCGGGTGTATGCCAGATTCAAGTGATTCTTGAAAGATCATGAACAATGCATTCATTATCTCATCAGCAACCTCTCTCAGGACTCTGGGATGTAGTCCATATGGCCCAGATGACTTATCCACCTCGAGACCCTTCAGCTTGTCTAGAACTTTTTCCATTGCGATGGCGCTCCTGCTCCCTGACCTGCACAGACCTCTGGCACACTGCTAGTGTCTTCCACATTGAAGACTGATGCAAAGTTCATCTTCCATTTCTTTATTTCTCATTACTATCTCACCAGCATCATTTTCCAGTGGTCCAATATTAACTGTCACCTTTTTACTCTTTATATAACTGAAAAAAAAATTAGTATCCTGCTTTATGTTATTGGCTACTCTGCCCTCATACTTCATCTTTTCCCTTCTTACACCTTTGTTGTGGATTGTTGTTGCCTTTTGTGGATTTTAAAAGCTTCCCAATCATCCAACTTCCCAAACTGCAGGATGAATTCAATCATATTATGATCACTGCCTTCTAAGGGCTCTTTTACATTAAGCTTCCTAATAAGATCTGGGTTATTACACAACACTCAAACTAAGACTGCCTTTCCCCAAATAGGCTTAAGCATAAGCTGCTCTAGAAAGCCATCTCATAGGCATTCAACAAATTCTCTCTCTTGTAATCCAACACCAACCTGATTTTCCCAATTCCCTTGCATATTGAAGTCCCCCATTACAATTCTGTCATTGCCCTTATTACATGCCCTTTCCAACTCCCTTTGCAATCTCAACCCCACATCTTGCCTACTATTTGGAGGCTTATATATGATTCCTATAATTGTTTTGTTACCAGTGCAGGTTCTTAACTCCACCCACAAAGACTCATCATTCTCTGACCCCATGTCACCTCTATCTAAAGATGTAATCCCATCTCTTACCAAGAGAGCCACACCACTGCCTATGATTTCCTGCCTGCCTTTTTGATACAAAGTATATTCTTCGAGGTACAGCTCTCACCCATGGCCTTCTTTCAGCCATGACTCAATGATGCCCACAATGTCTTACTGACCAATCTCTAATCGCACCACAAGTTTGTCAGCCTTATTCTGAATGCTATGCTCATTTAAATACAGCACCTTCACTCCTGTATTCCTTGCCCTTTTGAATTTTTCCTCTGTGGTACAATTTAACTCTTTGCTCTGTCTGCATTTGTACCCAGTCATTGGCTTGTCCTTCCTTACATTTATATTACAGGTTTCATCAACTACTTGTAAGCCTGCTAGCTCATCCTCAGATCTACCATACTAGTTCCCATCCCACTGCCATATTAGTTTAAACCATTCCCAACAGCTCTAGTAAACTTGTCCACAAGAATTTTGGTCCCCCTCGGATTCAAGTGCAACACATCCCTTTTTGCACAGGTCCCACCTGCCCCAGAAGAGATCCCAATTATCCAGAAATCTGAATCCCTGCCCCCTGCTCCAATTCTTCAGCCACGCATTTATCTGTCACCTCATTCTATTCCTATCCTCACTGTCGTGTGGCACCGGCAGCAATCCCGAGATTACTACCCTTGCGATCCTGATTCTCAGCTTCCTTCCTAACTGCCTGTATTTTTTTCAGGACCTCCTCCCCTTTTCTACCTATGTCATGGGTACCAATATGTACCACAACTTCTGGCTACTTACCCTCCATTTTCAGGATATTGTGGACACATTCAGAAACTTTGAGGACCCTGGCACCTGAGAGGCAAACTACCACCCATGTTTCTTTTTCTCATCCAGAGAATTGCCTATCTGTCCCCCTAACTATAGAGTCACCTATTACTGCTTCTATCCTCTTCAATTCCCTATCATTCTGAGCCACAGGACCAGACTCAGAGACAGAGGCACAGCCACTGTTTCTTCCCCCAGGCAGGTTCTACCCCACCCTCACCAAAAGTACTCAAAATGGTGTGTTTATGAAGGGGATGGCCACAGGAGTGCTCTCCACTATCTGACGTTCTCCCTTCCCATTCCAGACAGTCACCCAATTACAGTACCTGTCTTCTGTAGCCTTGGGGTGATTCCCTCCCTGTAGTTCCCGTCTATTACCTCTTCACTTTCCCTAACAAGCTGGAGATCATCGAGCTGCAGCTCCAGTTCTTAAACATGGTCTCTGCAGAACTACATCTCAATGCGCCTGGTGCAGATGTGGCCATTGTGGAGGCTGGTAGTCTCCTGTAATTTCCATATCTGACACCTAGAACAGAACACTGCTTCTGTAGACAAACTCCCTATTCTCTCAAGAGTTAAATAAGAAAGCAGAAATAAGAAATAAGGAATGAACTTGCCTACTTACCTCACCCCTGCCTGTTCTCGCCAAAGCCCCATTGAGGCAAAGCCTTACCACTCTGACTCAGACCACTCGAATGATGACCACTCCTCTAGATAGTACCTCACTTTTATGGAGACTGGGTTTGTAAAGCTGTTCGACGAATTTGTGCGGGAACATTTCTTCTGCATCTGTGCAGTACCCCAATCAGCGACTCCTGCTGAAAAAAACCTTGCTGCTTGTTTTTAGCCCTTCTTGAGGCATTGTATTTTGAAAATTTCATCATTTCTGGAGAGGCTAGGCTCATGATGGAGCTGTCTGAGTTTACAACCCTTCGCAACTTTTTTAATTCTGTTCATTATCGCTTCCACACTAGATGGTAGTGCAACCAGTCAGAATTCTGCAGGAATTTTTTTAGATCTATGCAAATCCCTGCAACATCTGGTGACCCCGTGATCTCTGTCTTGGAAGCCGACAACAAAACATCTTTCAAGAAGGTGATCCCTCTCAAGGCATCATGCCCAGGTGGAGTACCTGGTAGGGTTCTAAAAACCTTAGCCAACCAACTGGCAGGAGTGTTCAAAGGCATCTTCAATCTCTCACTTCAGCAGTCAAAAGTTCTCACCTGCTTCAAAAGAGTGACAATCATACCAGCGCCCCGGAGGAGTAGGGTCAGCTGTCTCAATGAGTATCGCCCAGTGGCACTCACATCTACTGTGATGAAGTGCTTTGAGAAGTTGGTCATGGCTAGAATCAACTCCTGCCCAAATAAGGACCTGACTCCACTGCAATTTGTCTATTACCACAATAGGTCTGCAGCAGATGCAATCTCACTGTTTCTCCCCTCTGTCTTGGATAACCAGGACAATAGTAATACTTGTTTTAGGTTGCTGACTATTGACTACAGCTCAGCTTTCACAGAATCATGCCCTCAGTTCAAATCAAAAGCCTCCAAAATCTGGGCCTTGACGTCTTTCTGCAACTGGATCCTTGCCTTCCTCACTGGGAAACCACAGTCTGCGTGAATCAGAAAGAACATCTCCTCACTGACAATCAACACTGGTGCACCTCAAGGATGTATGCTTAGCCAACTGCTCTACGCTTTCTACTCCCATGACAGAGAGGCAGGGCACAGCTCAAACACCATCTATAAATTTGCTGATGACACAACTATTGTTGGAAGAGCTTTAGATGGCGATGAGGCATACAGAGTGAAGTAGATCAGCTGGCTGAGTGGTGTCGCAGCAATAACCTTGCACCCAGCATCAGTAAGACCAAGGAATTGATTGTAGACTTCAGGAAGGGGAAGTCAAGAAAACACAGAGCAGTCCTCATCAAGAGATCTGAAGTGGAAAAAATTAGCAGTTTCACGTTTCTGGATGTCCACATCTCTGAGGAACTACCCTGGGCCCAAATTACAAATACAATTACAAAGATGGCATGACAGCAGCTATAGAGCTGGAGAAGAATTGGTATGTCAACATGGACACTTGCAAATTTCCACAGATGTACTGTGGAGAGCCAGCCAGCTGGTGGCGTAGTGACATCAACGCCGGACTTCGGAGCGAAGGCTCCCAATTTCGAACGCAGCCTGCTCCCTTGGCACGCTTTCCATCCGTGCTGGGTTGAGCGTCGAGCTAGCAACTCGACCTCGTAAAAAAGAAATTACCTGCAAAAAATCGATGGCCTATGCTCTCTGTGAGTTTAAAAGGCTATTTCCTTCCTTCTTTCCATTGTGGAGAGCATTCTAACTGGTTGGAAAACTGTTTGATGTGGAGGGGCCAGTACTCAGAATCAGAAAAAGCTGCAGAAACTTGGGAATTCAGCCAGCTCCATCATGGGCACTAGCCTACCCAGCAATGAGGACACATACAAAAGATCATGCCTCAAAAGGCATCCATCATTAAGGACCCCCAGCACCAAGAATATGCCCTCTTCTCATTGCTGCCATCAGTGAGGAGGTACAGGAGCCTAAAGGCACACACTCAACAATTCAAGAGCAGCTTCTTCCTCTCTGCCATCAGATTTTTAAATGGACAATGAACCCATGAGCACTTTATTGGTATTTCTCCCTCTATCTTTGCACTACTTAATTAATTTGTTTTTTTTAAATATATATTTTATTGTAATTTATGGTTTTAATTCCTTTGGTTCCACAGGTGACATGTGGTGTTAGTTGTTCAGAGACTTCTTCAAGCTGGACTTCTTGAAGTCCTCTACAATTATTGGGGAGGCATCAGAGCATGCTGTTTCATGATTGTTGATCACTGTGTTCAGCTCCTCGAGTGCCAGTGTGATACTGGCCAGTGGTGAATGTACCAGGACTAAATCTCCCTTGGCAAATAGAATGGACAACACTTGACCACCAGATTTTCCAGGCTGGTAGGGACAGGACTAAAATACAACCACCTTGTCTGTGCACCATGATGAATTAATTATGAAACAAATTCCACCACCTCTGCCTTAATTCATAGCCCATAATGAATTATCGAAACAAACAAAGAATGCTTCATCAACAACGTATTTACCAGTTTACTCAAATATTATTGAAATATTAAGTACACAGCACACTTCATACCAGAGGGTGACGCGATCTGTTAGAATACTTCCCATGGTACTCTTGTAGAAATCTGCATGAGTCTTTGGTGACATACCATGTCTCCTCAAGCTCCTAATGAAATATAATGGCTGACATGCCATCTTTTTAATTGTATCGATACGTTGGATCCGGGTTAGATCTCCAGAGATGTTGACACCCAGGAACTTGAAACGGCTCAGTCTTTCCACTGGTGATCCCTCGATGAGGACTGGTGCATGTTTCCTTGATCTACCCTTTCTGAAGTTCACGATCAATTCCTTGGTCTTATTGACATTGAGTGCCAAGTTGTTGCCGCGGCACCACTCAACCAGCTGATCTGCCTTGTTCCTGTTCACCTGCTCATCACCATCTGAAGTTCTGCCAACAATAGTTGTGTCGTCAGCAAATTTATAAATGGTGTTTGAGCTGTGCCTAGCCACACAGTCATGGGTGTAGAGAGAGTAAAACAGTGGGCTAAGCACACATCCCGAGGTGCACCAGGGTTGTTTGCCAGCAGAGAGGAGACGTTATTTCGGATCCATACCGACCGTAATCTGCCAGTGAGGAAGTTGCAGAGGGAGGTACAGAGGCACAGGTTTTGGAGCTTGTTGAATAGAACTGAGGATATGAATGTGTTGAAAATTGAGCTGTAATCAGTAAACAACAGCCTGACGTAGTTATTGCTATTGTCCAGGTGAACCAAGGCCAAGCGGACAGTCAGTGAGATTGGCTTCGGCGGTTGACCTATTGTGGTGATAGGCAAATTGTAAAGGGTCCAAGTCCTGGCTTAGGCAGGAGTTGATTCTAACCATGACCAACCTCTCAAAGCTTGTCACATCACAGTAGATGTGAATGCAACTGTGTGATAGACATTGATGCAGCTCACCCTGCATTTCTTGGGCATGGCTCGGTGAAGCAAATTACGCAGCGGTCCCTGGTGTCCATCTGGTGCTGCAGTTTTTATTTTAATATCAATATATCAAATCCGTAAACCACAGATATAGCAAAAAGGCTTCACTTCAGCTTTAATGACCATGCAGTCACATTTTGACGTCTTCTAATGCTAGATTTTAGACCAAAGAAACAAGTGGTTACGCATATCAAAAAGACCAGGCTCAGCGGACGTTTCCAAGGAAACATGAAAATACCATACGCGTAATTATCTACTATGAGTTTGTCTTGTTTCAAGTGAACAAAACTACATTGAGTACATGATGTTACAGAGCACTGTCAAATTATAAAGCACTGAATGTTTTGTTTTTCTACAATCAACTGAATTCAATGTCCAAAAGGAGAAACTACATAGCTTCTCTGCTGTCCATTATAAGTAAATGTTTCATTGTTAAATTTTTGTTAAATATTCTTTTACCCAGTAGGAAATCAATGGTCAGCGTTAGAGCTCATTTTATTTGTCTGTATCTTACTGATATTGCCATTAAGGCCAGCATTTATTGTTCACCTTTAGTTGTCTTTGCTGGACTATATGAGAGTGGCAGTGCGGTAGCATGCTGTGGGGCTCTAGAATTATAGATAGATCAGTCTGAGATTCCCTGCCTAAAATAAATTAACAAAACAGTTGAGTTTACTGTGTCAGCATTACTGACACTAGCTCTTTAATTAAATCTGAGGTGCAAAGGGACTTGGGAGCCTTTGTACATGATTCCCTGAGAGTTAATTTGCAGGTTGGTGAGGAAAGCAAATGCAATGCTAGCACTCCTTTCAAGAGGACTAGAATATAAAAGCAAGGATGTAACGTTGAGGCTTTATAAAGCCTCACTTGGAGTTTCAGACCCCTCATTTTAGAAAGGATGTGCTGCAACTGGATAGGGTTCAAAGGAGGTTCACAAAATTGATTCCAGCATTGAATGGCTTGTCATATGAAGAGTGCTTGATGGCTCTCGGCCTGTATTCACTAGAATTTTAGAAGAATGAGGGGTGACCTGATTGAAACCTATTGAGTGAACGTCCTTGATAGAGTGGATGTGGAGAGGATGTTTCCTATGATGGGGAGTCTAAGACCAGAGGACACAGCCTCAGAATAGAGGGACTTCCATTTAGAACCAAGATGAGGAGGAATTTCTTCAGCCAAAGAATGATGAATTTGTGGAATTCTTTGCCACAGACAGCTGTGGATTCAAAGTCATTGGGTATATTTAAGGCAGAGGTTGATAGATTCTTGATTAGTCAGGGTATGAAGGGTTACGTGGAGAAGGTAGAAGATTTGGGTTCAGAGGGAAATGGATCAGCCATGATGAAATGGCGCAGCAGACTCGATGGGCCAAATGGCATAATTCTGCTCCTATGTCTTATGGTCTCAGTAATATCTAATTAACCACATTATCATTCACCAGATCCCACAATGGGATTTGAATTCTTACCTCCGAATCATGTCACTCCACTCTCTAAGAAGAGAGGGAAGCAAAAAATCAGGATATTGTTGACCAGGTAGCTAGCTGGGAAGCGGCTGGGAAGATTATTAAGGACAAGGTTTCAGGCTACTTGAAGGTACACAATAAAATAGACTGAAGTCAGCATGGTTCCCTTAAGGGTAAATTTTTCCTGACAATTCTGCTGGAAACCTTTAAATAAATTACAGGCAGGATTGACAAAGGAAAATCAATGGATGTTATTTATTTAGATTTTTAGAGGGCCTTTGACAAGTTGTTGCACATGAGGCTGCTTAACAAAATAATAATCCCATGGTATTACAGGAAAGATGCTAGTATAGACAGAAGATTGTCTGACTGGCAGAAGGCTAAAAATGGGAATGAAGGGGGCATTTTCTGGATGTCTGCTAGTAACTAGCGATGTTCTGTGGGTGCCAGTGTCTGCTACTTTCCAATATTATATGTTAATGATCTGGATAACAGTACTAATGGCTTTGTGGCCATGTTTGCAAAGATACAAAGGTAGGTGGAGGGGCAGCTAATATTGAGGAGCCTGCAGAAGGACTTGGACATACTAGAAGGATGGGCTTTTTTGCAGATGCAATACAGTACAAGGAATTTATTTACTTTTATTTAGTGATACAGCATGGAGTATGCCTTTCTGGTCCTTTGAGTTGCACCACCCCAGCAACCCCCAACAATCCTGATTTAACCACTAACCTAACTAAGGGACAATTCATAATGACCAATTAAACTACTGGTACATCTTTGGATTGTAGGAGGAAACCAGGGCACCTGGAGAAAACCCACACATTTCATGGGGAGAATGGAAAGACTCCTCACAGGTGATGCCAGAATTGAATTCCGAACTCCATTGCTAGGAGCTGTAATAGCATCGCACTAAATACAGTGCGATTGTGGCACTCATGGTAGCATAGTGTACGGTCATGAAATTTGGTAGAACTAATAAAGGCATAGACTATTTACTCAACAGGGAGCAAATTCAGGAATTGGAAGTGCAAAAGGACTTTGGAGTTCTCGTGTTGGATTCCCTAAAGGTTAACTTGCAGGTTGAGTCAGTAGTAAAGAAGGAGAGTGCAATGTCTGTACTTTTTTTAAAGAGGACTGGAGTATAAGAACAAATATTATAATGCTGAGGCTTGATAAGGCTCATTTAGCTGTACACATGTGTATGGTTGAATGACAATAAACTTGACCTTGAACTTGAGATCTAAGTAAGGATGTGTTGGCATTGTAGAGAGTCCAGAGGAGGTTTATGAGAATGTTCCTGGAATGAAAGCTTTAACATATCAGAAAAGTTTGATAGCCCTGTGCCCGTATCTGCTGGAATTTAGAAGAACCATGGTGGCACTACTGAACACATGTGATAGCTTATTGATAGCTCAAGAACCAAGGAATTTGATTAAAAATATTATTAATAACACTTTTTTGAAGTAAATTGTACTGAACTCTCACCACAAATACGAAGTGAGCGAATGCAAAACAAGAGATACGCCCTGCTGGTGCGCTCTAAAATCAACGCACTTGGAGTTGGAGCTATGCTGGTTGAAGTTAACAATTCAGAGAGGAGAAGACAGGTCAGAGGAGTTCTGATGCCTGTCCAACTAACCCAGGTGCAAGGATGGATCACTCTAAGTGCTGAGCCAATTTGGAGGGATCAAGAAAGACTTCTTCGGCAGCGAAATCCAGGTCCAAAGCCAATCACTGGGTGGCATGTTCAAGACCCGGAGTGATTCTCTGCATGAGGCCTAGGTCATAATGCAACGTACAATCTGCTGTTTGGACAATCTAAGTCCCGACCCATATAGACTGGAAAGGCAGTGTGTCAAGATCCGGGGTGTGGATTGCTCTGGGCGCTGAGCTGATTTGGAGAGGTTGAGAACGGCTCCTTCAGCAGTGAAATCTAGGCCCAAAGCAATTCACTGGTGGCAGGGCTGAGTCCCAGTGCAAAGTTCGGAAAATTTAAACACCAGCCCAGATAGTCTGAGAGCTTCTTTCTCTGCGACACTAAGGCTGTGAGACTGCCCCTGGCTGCTATGCTTCATGTCTGTGAACTTTGTAGTGATCTGCCCTGCTAATATGATAAATTAAATACCAAGGCTTTGGGCCTACTCGGGGCTGCTCTGGGGATTTGGATCTAAGGAATCAATTTGGTTTGGAGTGCTGTTGTTGCTCGCTTTTATTGTTTGTATGATTTTTTTGTGTGTTTTTTTTTGTTCTCTGAAGGCACTAAGGGCTGGTCTTACTTTTTTGAGTTGGGTTCTTTCAGGTTCCTTGCTTTGCGACTGCCTGTTAGCAAATAAATCTCAAAGTTGTATAATTTATACATTCTTTGACAATAAATGCACTTTGAGACTTTGAATAATTTGTACTTTGGAGCAGACTCAATGGGCTGAATAGGCTAATATCACTCCAATGTCTTATGGTCTTGGTCTTATGGACCAAGGCTTCCATTTCCCACAAGATCATTGACTGTATGTAATCTCAAGATGTTGTGTCTTCTGTTGCTCCTATGGGAGGATGGTAAACCCCAGTGCTTTGCAGGTACTTTCCAAGTGCAACTGATTGACTGCCCTGAGAGAACAGCTTGAACAAACAGTGAAGCCTTCAAGCTCTCCAGCTGTCAAATCTGCTACTATTATTGTAAATGTGTTTGACTTGCTACCCCCGGTTCAGAAGGAAGATTTTTCAGCCTCAAAGCTGGGAAATCCATGGATGTTTGCACAACCCGGTTGGACTCCAGGAAAAGTCTCCCTATGCAGATTTGAGTTCAGTGGCCAACGGTAGCTAAGGAGAAGCCTAGCTATAGCACAGTTAAATGCTATCTGCCAACAGATCCATGTGGAATTTAGCAAATGATTGGCCTCATTAATACAGGTCACTCGATTACTAGTATAGTTACATAATCACTATGCAGCTGCCCCCAAGGTATCACATTTAGTGTGTTATCCATTGATTAACAATAACATTGAAATATATCAGGTGGTCAAGTTCAAGCCTACAGTAAGCATACAGGAAATAGGCTTATCATGATTGCAATATATCTTCATTACTCATAGATTATTTAGTCTATAACACTGAAGAGGAAGCTTTTTAACTAATTGTCTCTGTGCTACTATATATATGCATTGCACAGGGATGATGTTTTTATTAGAAACCGATGTTTAAGACAAACAGGCCATTCTATTATTACCCGAAGAAATTTACAGCTGGAAGAACGATATTGCCGGAGATAAAATTCCTATAGGCATTGCAGTTAATATAGATGATTAGCACATGTTAATGAGAGGAAATTTTCTTTGGTCAAGGAATTGCCCTAATTTTAGCTCAAGCGACTCTTGGAGGAATAATCTGGATTTATGTGCAGGCCCTTGTGATTTGTTGATGATTTTAAACAGCAGTTATAGGGGACTGTAGAACCATTATTGTATATTTGCTTTGTGGTTCACTCTGCAGCATGGAGTCAGTAGAAGTTCAGTACAGTGCAAAGCAAAGCACTTTGTAATGACTGACTCTGCTACTTTATACCCACAATGGGAATGTTGCATTTTATCGGGGAAGTCTTAAGAACATCTTTGAATCTTGCTCTCAGGCTACATGTTAATATCTTTACTTGACAGGGTTTGGAGTACAAGCTCACTTTGGGAAATGTGATGTTGAGCATGTGATTAATTCAGTCTGGCCAGTGGGGTTAATTCAGGTCCTCGTACTGACTAGGTCGGCTGGTGGCGCAGTGACTTCAGCGCCGGACTCCGGAACGGAAGTTCCCGGGTTCGAATCCAGTCGTGCCAGGTTGAGTGTTGAGCTCGCAACTTGACCTCATAAAATAAAGAAAAATACTGCGAAATGTCAGTGCGAGCAGTGGTGCCCCACACAGCCTTCCGATCCGCGCTTTGTAAGGCATGAAAATGCCTGACGCTGGTCTCTCAGGCCTGAGTCGACATCATCATCATCTTCATCTAGCACCGACCTCAAAGAGGAAGTCTATTTTAGTTACACACAAAATGCTAGATGAACTCAGCAAGTCAGGCGACATCTATGGAGGGGAATAAACAGTCAACGGTCCATATACCTCCTCCCTCACCACCATTCAGAGCCCCAAATTTCCGGGTGAGGTGACACATCATTTGCAAGTCTGCCAGGGTCATCTTCTCTATCGAATGCTCCCAATGTCGCCTCCGCTACATTGGTGAGACCTAGTATAGACTGCTGATCACTTCGTCAAGGATCTTCACTCCATCTGCCACAAAAAGTGGGATTTCCTGGTGGCCATGATATCAATTTGCCTACCAAAGCAGCACATCCACAGCAGATGTGATCTCATTGGCTCTTCGCACAACCCTGGGACATCTGGACAAAAAAGATGCAAACATCAGGATGCTCTTTATCAATTATAGCTCAGTATTAGCATTTAATACCATCATCCCCTCAGATCAGTAAATTCCAAGACCTGGACCTCAGTCCCCAGTCAATTCAGATTGGCAAAGCATCTGGTCCACAGTCTGCGTCAGCACCGATGCACCACAGTGATGTGTACTTAAACCCCTGCTCTACTTGCTATACACCTCTGACTTTGCAGCTAAATTCAGCTCCAGCACCATATTCAAGTTTGCTGATGACACCACTGTTGTGGGCCATATCAACGATGGTGGTGAATCAACATAAAGGAGGGAAAATGAAAATTGACTGAGTGGTGTAATAACAACACCTCTCACTCTGTCAGGGCCCTGGACCAGGGACCCAATCGCAGACCAAGTACTGTGCACGCTGTGATATTTATTGATAAACAAATCCAGAGGGGCAACAAAGTTGGCGTCAAAGTTCAGGCAGAGATCAAAAAAATCCGGAGAAATCCAAAAATCAGAATCAGGAAACAGGCAGAGTCAAAAACTAGAATAATCAAGATAAACAGGTGAAATCAGGGTCAGCAAACAGGCAGGGTCGATACTCAGAAGGACAGAGTTTAGATATGAATACTGGAAAGGCTCAGGAAAACTCACTGGAATAATCTGGCAAAACACAGGACTAAAATACACTGAACAATAAACAGGGCGGCAGATGATAGGTGGAGCACAGTGAGACACAGGTGGCAGCAACACAGGTAATAATGGGAAACAGGTGAGGGGCAGAGTAATCAGTGATACAGGGGCCGGAGTAGAGCAGGGGTGGGGACAAGAGCACATGCGACATGAAAACAAACAAGAGCTCATGGCAATACAAAAGCACAGAACGATGGCTGTGAGAAACACACAGAAAGACAGAGTTCAACTGGAGGTACTGACACACTCAGTCAACAAGACCAAGGAACAGATTGTACACTTCAGCAGAGGGAAAGCAGAGGTCCATGAGCCAGTACTCATCAGAGGATCAGAGGTGGAGAGGGTCAGTAATTTTAAATTCCTGTGTGTCACTATCTCAGAGGACCTCTCCTGGACACATAATATAAATGTAATTGCAAAGAAAGCACGACAGCGCCTCTATTTCCTCTGGATGTCTGCAAAGATTCGATATGATGAAGATGGCAGAGTTGGTCATCGAAACACCGGTTTTAATTGATACCTGTACCCTGCTGGAAGCCCGAGAAGAGTTTACTTCATTTGATATGTCATCAGAAAGATTGAAAAAGTTCTATAGACGTGTGGTGCAAAGTTTGCTGACTGGCTGCATTAAGGCCTGGTATGGGAACACAATACCAGTGATTTGGCCCAGTAATCATAGGTAAAGCCTTCCTTACCATTCAGCACACCTACATGAAATATTGCCATAGAAAAGCAGCATCCATCATCAAAGATCCTCATCACCGGTCATGCTCTTTTCTCGCTACTGCCATCAGGTAGAAAGTACAAATGCCTCAGGACTCACACCACCAGGTTCAAGAACAGTTACTAACCCTCAACCATCAGGCTCTTGAACAAAAAGGGATAATTACACTCATTTCCTGTGTTCCCATAAGCGATGGTCTCACTTTAAGGAAATCTTGTTATTTCATGCTCTTGCTATTTATTGCTATTTATTTACATCTGCATTTTCACAGTTTGTTTACAGTTAACAGTTCCTGCTGTTTACAGTTACTGTTCTATAGATTTGCTAAGTGTGCCCGCAGGAAAAAGAATCCAATAATTATATGGGATAACATGTATGTTACTCTGATAATAAATTTTACTTTGAACTTTAAACATTCCTATTCTGACATGTCACCTCAGCTGTCACTGTGAAGGATGTGGGAAAGCAGGAGGTATTTAAGATTAGTTTTTTTTTAAATCGCAACGTCGCAACATTTAAGCATGCAGTGAAATCTGTTATTTTGCATCAATGACCAACAAAGTCCAAAGATTGCGCTGAGGACAGCCCATAGGTATCACCTTGCTTTCCGTGCCAACATAGCATGACCACAACTCATTACCCTAACCCATACATCCTCGGAATGTGGGAGGAAGAAGAAGCACCTGGAGGAAACCCATGCAGTCATGGGAAGAACATACGAACTCCTTACAGACAGCAGTGGGAATTAAACCCCGATTGGTGATCGCTGGAGCTATAAAGTGATTGAACTAATCACTATTCCTCTGTGCCTTAAGGAGAGGTATCACTTATTGAAGGATGCCTAATCTTAGACTTGCTCTAGTCAAAACATTTTGTAATTATTCCGAGAACAAAGTAGGGGGTGTCAGTGTGTTATTAACTTCTAACAAAGTCCATTGCACAGTTCATAAACCGATATGTGTGAGACTCAAGGAGCTTAAAATATATGTTAATTATTCCCTTTGGATCTTTCTGAAGTGTTGAATCACACAGTTGGTCACACAGCTTAAAGCAGCAAATGTTGTTCCTAGCCATTGTTACGTGTACTGTATCTAGTTAAGATTCTGGTCAATAGTGCCTATCTCACCTCTCTTGGTCTATTCGTGATGGGATCTCAGAGAAAGCATGGTAGTCTTTGGCATTTGATTCATTATTTTCCACTTATCAGCTTCTATCCAAACATTACTTGGGTAATAATGCCTGCAGGCAAGAGCTACTGCAACATTTAAGCACTGACAAAGACAAGTTAATATTGTATAATTATCAGAACACATCCCTGATTTTGAGTTTCAAGGAGTGGAAAGGCCATCAGTGAAGCAGCTGAAGCAAGATTCCTCCCCTCAGGAATGTGAGTAGTGATAATTTGGGCCTAAGAATTGAATAAAGCATAGAAATGTAGAAAACCTACAGCACAATACGGGCCCTTCAGTCCACAGTGGTTGAAAATGTTCAGATTGCACAAAACACGCCTGTTCTTTTGTCCCTACATTTGCACCAGGAAAACTTGCACCTCCTCTGCAGACCTTCTCCTCTTCCTCCAACCACAGCTCTGTAAAATTCTTCCCATCTGATTTTATCTACACTGCCAAGGCATGTTTCTGTGGAGGCTTAGCAAAGATCTGCAGCCATTCAGTTCCCCACCCTCACTGACACTGGGAGAACATAAAATGAACCAGAGTTAAATAATAGAAACATAGTAATATGGAAAATAGGAGTACTATTCAATATGGAAATGGCTAGTCACCAAATTCAGAACTAGCTTTCTCACTACTCCAAAGAATACAGTTTATGGCAGGGGGATGGGAACCAGTATGATGGAGCTGAGGACAAGCTGGCAGCTTAACGAGTAGATGATGGGTGTAATATGAATGTAAGGAAGGACAAGCCAATGATTGAGTACAAATGCAGACAGAGCAAAGAGTTAAATTGTACCACAGAAGCAAAATTCAAAAGGGCAAAGAACACAGGACTAAAATTGTTGTATTTAAACGTACATAGCATTCAGAATAAGGTGGATGAATTCATGGCACAATTAGAGATTGGTCGGTATGACATTGTGGGCATCATTGAGTCGTGGCTGAAAGAAGGCCATGGTTGGGAGCTTAACATCAAACAATATACTTTGTATCAAAAGGACAGGCAGGAAGACATAGCTGGTGATGTGGCTCTGTTGGTAAGAGGTGGAATTATATCATTAGAAAGAGGTGACATAGGGTCAGAGATTGTTGAATCTTTGTGGGTGGAGTTAAGAAACTGCAAGGGTAAAAAAAAACATTCTGGGAATCATATATAGTCCTCCAAATAGTTGCCAAGATGTGGGGTTGAGATTGCAAGGGGAGCTGGAAAGGGCATATAATAAGGGTAATGTTACAATTGTAATGGGGACTTCAATATGCAAAGGGAATTGGAAAATCAGGTTGGCATTGGATCACAAGAGAGGGAATTTGTTGAAAGCTTATGAGATGGATTTTTTCAGAGCAGTTTCTGCTCGAGCCTACTCGGGGAAAGGCCTCCTTACATTGGGTGTTGTGTAATAACCCAGATCTTATTAGGGAGCTTAATGTAAAGGAATCCTTAGGATGGAGAGATCCTGATAGAATTACAAATCTACAGCACATTACAAGTCCTTCGGCCCACAACCTTACACTAACCATGTAATCTACCCTAGCAACTGCTAAGATTTACCCTGCCAAAAGACCCTATTTTATCTGCCTCCACCACTGTGGCCAGCAGTGCATCCCACACACCCACCAGTCTCTGTGTGAAAAACTTATCCCTGACATCCCCTCTGTACCTGCTTCCAAGCACCTTAAAATCATGACCCTCATGATAGCCATTTCAGCCCCGTGAAAAAGCCTCTGGCTATCCACACGATCAATCATCTTATACACCTTTATCAGGTCACCTCTCATCTCCCATTGCTCCAAGGATAAAAGGCCAAGTTCACTCAATCTATTCTCATAAGGCATGGTCTCCAATCCAGGAAACATCCTTGTAAATCTTCCCTGCACTTTTTCAAAAGTGTCCACATCCTTCTGATAGTGAGGTGACCAGAACTGAACACGGCACTCCAAGTGGGGTCTGGCCAATATTTTATACATTTGTAACATTACCTCATGGCTCTTGAACTCAATCCTATGGTTGATGAATGCCAGAACACCATACGATATGATTGAATTCATACTGCAATTTGAGAGAGAGAAGCACGTCACATGTATCATTATAGCAATGGAATAAAGGGAGTTTGAGAGGCATGAGAGTGGGGTTTGCCAGCTGGATTGGAGAGGGATACTGGCAGGCACGATGGCAGACAAGAGGTGGCTGAAGTTTCTGGGACTAGTTCACAAAACACAGGATAGGTATTTCCCACAGAAGTAATTCTCAAATGGTGGGGCTAGGCAACTGTGGCTGACAAGGAAAGTTAAGGACTGCATAAAAGCCAAAAAAAAGGGCATACAAAGTAGCAAAAGTGAGTGGGAAGTAGGATGATTGGGTAGTTTTTAAAATCCAACAAAAGGCAACTAAAAAAGCTATAGGAAGGGACAAGATGAAATAGGAGGGCAAACCAGCCAATAATATAAAACAGGATACTAAAAGTTTTTTTTCAGTTATATAAAGAATAAAACGGAGGTGAGAGTTCATATTAGGCCACTAGAAAATGGTAGTAATAGGGAAGGAAAAAATGGCAGATGAACTTAATAAATACTTTCCTTCAGCCTTTACCATGGAAGACACGAGCTGTACGCTAGAGGTCTGTGAGTGTCAGAGAGCAGGAGTGAGTGGCATTGCTATTACAAAGGAAAAAGTGCCAGGAAAACTCAAAGGTCTTAAGGTGGATAAGTCACCTGGACCAGATGGACTACATCCCAGAGTCCTGAGAGAGGTTGCTGAAGAGATAATGGATGCATTGGTCATGATGTTTCAAGAATCACTTGATTCTGGCATGGTCCAGGAGAACTGGAAAATCGCAAATGTCACTCCACTCTTAAGAAGTGAGGAAGACAAAAGAAAGGAAGTTATAGGCAAGTTAGCTTAACCTCAGTGGTTAGGAAAGTGCTGGAGTCCATTATTAAGGATGAGGTTTTGGGGTTCTTGGAGACTAATGATAAAAACAAGTCAAAGTCAGTATAGTTTCTTTAAAGACAAATTTTGCCTTACAAATCTGTTGGAATTCTTCAAAGAAGTAACAAGCAGGGTGGACAAAGGAGAGGCAGTGAATGTCATTTACTTCCATTTTCAGAAGGCAAATGATAAGGTGCCACACATGAGGCTGCTTAACAAGATAAAATCTTATGGTGTTAAAGGAAAGATACTGGCATGGGTAGCAGAATGGCTGATAGGCAGGAGGCAGTGAGTGAGAATAAAAGGGACCTTTTTTTGTTGGCTGCCAGTGACTAGTGGTGTTCCTCAGGGGTCAGTATTGGGACTGCTGCTTTTCACATTGTCAGTGATTTAGATAAAGGAATTTACGGCTTTGTGGCAAAGTTTGTGCATGCTATGAAGATAGGTGGAGGGGTAGGTAGTGCTGAGGAAGCAATGTGATTGCAGCAGGACTTAGACAAATTGGAAGAATGGGCAAAAAAGTGGCAGATGGAATACATGTACAGTGTTGGGAAATATATGATAATTTACTTTGGTAAAAGGAACAATAGTGCAGAATATTATCTAAATGGGGAGAAGATTCAAACATCAGAGGTCCAGAGAGACTGAGGAGTCCTCGTGCAAAACTGGCAGAATGTTAATTTACAGGTTGAGTGTGCGGTAAAGAAGGCAAATGCAAAGTTGGCATTTATTTCAAGGGAAATAGAATGTAGAAACAAGGCGATAATGTTGAGCTTTTATAAGACACTAGTCAGGCTGCACTTGGAGTATTGTCAACAGTTTTGGGCCCCATATCTCGGAAAGGATGTGTTGTCATTGGAGGGAGTCCAGAGGAGGTTCACGAGGACGATCTGGGAATGAAGGGGTTAATGTATGAGGAGTGTTTGACAGTTTTGGGCCTGTACTCACTGGAATTTAGAAAAATCCATTGGGATCTCATTGAAACCTACTAAATGTTGAAAGGTCTAGATAGGGTGGATGTGGAAAGGATGTTTCCTGTGGTGGGGGTATCCAGAACTACAGGTCACAGCTTCAAAATTGAGGGACGACTCTTTGGAACAGAGATAAGGAGGAATTTTTTTAGCCAGAGAGTGGTGAATCTGTGGAATGCTCTGCCACAAACTGTGGTGGAGGCCAAGTCCTTGCATATATTTAAGGCAGAAGTTGATTGTTTCCTGATCAGTCGGGGCATCAAGGGATCTGGCAAGAAAGTAGGTGTATGGGGTTTTGTGGGATCTGGGATCAGCCATGATAGAATGGGCTGATAGACTCGATGGGCTGAATGGACTAATTCTGCTCCTATGACTTATGGTGTTACATTTATTTCCTTCTCAACTACGTTTAGCATATAATAACATCATGGTAGATAGAGATCAAATATTATTTTCACATTTCACTAAGTCTATACTCTTCTGCATTTGGGGTGAACATTCTCACACCTGAATAAAAATCCATCAGAATTTGTGACATTAGAATTGCAATATGAAATTACTGTATGGAAAACTTGCATTATTGTTAAAAATAATATTGATGGGATGTTTTAAAATTAATCTAATATGATAGGGCAACTCCCCAGTGGTACGTGTATTAATGCATTGTGGTCAATCTACAGTACATGAGTCCAGAGGTTTCCTGAGAGACCTTTTAGGGATTTGTTTCTGATTCAGCTGTCTGCCATCTCTACGTACTTCAGGTTCTAAGAGCCCTCCATGTGTGTCAGAAATAATAAATCCTATTCTAGCTGTAGGACCCCTTCTTCTGGGACACCACCTGTCACCTGTACAGTGACAGAAGCAGGCAAGGGACTGACAATAGCTGGAGAGCCACCTGCTTGTTCCTATGTCTGCCAAGCTGTGCTGGAGCTGAGTTTGCAGGTCAGCCAGTGATCCGCTTAAGCACAGGCTGCTGTGGGACCACAAGGTCTCTGAATCCCTCACTGCTGTTCCCTGCATGTCCATGGCTATGTAATCCTGATGGCCAGCATTTACATGCATCCCATAGGCTGTGCAGGCTCCCACGGGAATAGCTGTTTGCCTCAGGGAATACTCTACCTGGTTTTCAGCTGAAAAGGTATGTAAAAGGTTCCAGCGTCACTTAAATAACCACAATGTCACTGAAGTGACAGGACTGGTGAAATAAAATCTTTTCTCTTGCACACTGCAATTTCCATTGGTGCTACACCGCATATCCCAATGAACACCCTGAAACAAAGTTTGACTTTTTTTTTGACATTGAGCAGCACCTCGTTTTTCACCACGTCATTATCACAGAAAAATTGTTGTAAAAGGATCAGACAACTCATAAGGTGAACGTGCTCACCACTTCTGAAAGACCTGACTGCAAATGCAGAAGGGGTGCCATAAAAATCTTTGTGAGGGATTTCTCATCGATTCCTATATCTCAAGAATGCATGCCTCAAACTTCTAACCTGTTAATCTGTGCAAAGTGTTCATGCCACTTGAGATCTCCAGGAGGCAAAATTGTTTGTACTAGTCACACTGTTCAATTAGGATGTGTATATGACCTGAAGTTTCTAGATTATGGTAACTATGTGGGAATGTTAGATATATACCTGTAGCTGTTATCCACCCTTTTTACAGGAAGCCACAGTAATTTCTTCATTCCATCCAATAACATACTGTAAGCACTGGATAAGGTATGTAGCCCTGGAGATCTAAGAGCTAAACACAGCTTTGTTGCTAGGTATGTGAAGAATTGGCTGGATCCAGGATACATTGTTTGGGCTGAGAGTCTCTCCTGATGTCTGACTTTGATGACAGAGAGATTAGAAGCAAGCTGGGATAGGATTGTGGAAGGGGATATTCCATCAACCTCAGTTACACTGATGCAAACAACGAACACAAGTTGGCTTAACTACACATGTTGGACAATCTTGGCCTGTACTTTTGAGCATTGGACTGTAATTTTGGTCAAAGTCAAAGATCAATTTTGATCTTTCCCTAGCTCTTATACTGGCAAAGTCCCTGCCTACCTAGTTTGAAGATATCAAATGTGTACACGAGATAACATCTCTCGCCTTGAGTATGGACTTACATGATCTCCCTAGTATAGCAGTGCACACCAAATTTTGAGATCCAGACAATATCAGCAGCAGTAGTCTAGAATGATCAGGAAGTTAGGTGAACCCTAATCTCTTTTGACAAAACCATCAAAGCGGGCATGCAAGCTTCAATTTAAGATTGGAGATCTCAGTGAAGCAGCCTGAAAGTTGCCCCTTTAGTAGCACAGTTGTATGGTGAAGGGGATTTATCTGGCTGCTGTAGAGAAATAAGACCCATTGTTTTACAGACCTCTGAGATAGAAAATCCCACTGCCATCCAATTATATTTGTTGCATGATTGAATTTTTGCTCCAGATTCCAACATCTGCAGTCTCTTGTGTCTGTATAATCTATTTGTTTGGAGACACAGCACAGTAACAGCCTCTTCCATCCCAACAAGTCCACGCCTCCCAATTACACCCACGCGACCCATTAACCAACTAACCTGTGCATCTTTTGGAATGGAAATCAGGACACCCGGAGGAAACCCACACAGTCACAATGAGAACATACAAACTCCTTACAGTTAGCAATGGAACTGAACCCAGATCGCTAGTGCTGAAATATCGTTACACTAAATATCGCTCCTGTGCGGCCCCAAATGCTGTTGCACAGTTCTTCATAACAGTTAAAGATGTTTAACGCTGCAAAAAGAAGTGGTAAGGAGAACAACTTGCTTACCTACTCGGACCCTTAGCGCCTAAGTGGAGCATAGGTCATCAAGGACATGCCATCTCCACCTCACTCTGAAGTCGATGGAGTTGGAGTTCATCAACGCTTCTGCAATCCATTGCATCCACTGTACAGGGGATTGGCCTACATAGCTTCACTAGAGTCCCATTGGCCTGTCTTACCTGTTTCCACCTCTCATAATGGGGACGTAATGTTGGACTTTGTGAGGCAAGGAGAGCAAGAATCCTGACCAAACAATATGTGAAGACAGACTTTTTGCGGCATAGTGGTTAGCACAACGCCTTATAGTACCAGCGACCCAGGTTCAATTCCCACTGCTACCCGTAAGGAGTTTGAACATTGTCCCCGTCCGTGACCACAACAGTTTCCTCCAGATTTCCTCCTACAGTCCAAAGTCATACCAGTTGGTAGGTTAATTAGTTACTGTAAATTGTTCCCTGATTAATCTAGGATTAAATCGGGGGATCACTGGGTGGCTCAGCTCAAAGGGCCGGAATGGCCTAGTTTCTGCTGTATCTCAATAAATAAAAAATAAATTTCTTGACAGATGCTATGGCATCAGAATTGCCCTGCCCCATGTTTTCGACAACTTGGTGCTCTGTTGGGTTCTTGTCTCTACAAATCTCTAGCCTACAGAGTATGAAAGCTAGGAATATATGCTGAACCTATATCAAATAAGAACATGTGACCAGCTGAAATATTCTGTCCTTCTCTGGGCAAAACATAATGGATATTTTTATATTCATATTTTTATATTTTTATATTTTTATATTCTCTTGGCAAGAGTATAAAAGGACAAGTACAAATGTATGAGTGGCTAAGCAAGCAAAACAGATCACGTGGACCCATCAGCATCTGTGAACAAAGATGGACAATCAACATATCACATTGAGGCCTTTAACTTGGAATGCAACAGATTTCAGTATCGGAAGCTTCTTGTGTCTCCATTTTATTGGATGAGCGGTTCTAATTCTGTGCGTACATTGGTGAAGGTGGAGTGAGTGGTTCTTCGTGGAGCAGTGAACATCAAGAAACAGGAGTTTACAAATATCAAAGGTTTGGATGTAAAAGAAATATTCCAGTGACCAAAGGGTTGATGTCCACAGAGTATTGACAAAAAAGCATGAGGAATAATCCCACACTGTGATTGGTTAGGGTTTGGAATATGTTGGGTGATGGATACGGTTTCAGACAAAGGGCATTGCTTAAATACCAGAAGGGATCAAACCTATGACAGGGACGTTGAGGAAAGAGGAAGGGGGGGGGGTAACTGAATCACATGATGAAAGATTCAATGAGACAAAAGGCTTCTCTGCACCATTATTCTGTTTCTAGTAGTAGGCGATTCACCCACTTGCACTTGAACTGAATTTAATGAGCACATGCCTGCCTAGCGTCTAAAGGATTATGCCTCTTCCAAAATATGTACTATCTTGAATCCAAGCACTCCTATGAAAACCTCTTCAAAGGAAATGCAGTACTCTGTGCAGCGGCTGGTTGCCTTCTGCTGCTTGCTGCTTTATTTCCTTGTAAGGTGAAAAACAATTACCAGACACTTTATGCTGTGCATTTTAGGCTTCAATACACCTTTATGTTGTATGCACTGCTTACTGTTAAGCACTTTGTCGACAGAAGGTTTGATGCTTTCTTATTGTCAGTTGTGCTTCTTATGAATAATCATAGAGAGCTTCAATCTTGTTCTGCTGCATTATTTCAAGCCATCCCTTCACTGCTTTTCCTGTTTTACAATGACAGCAGGCTGCCCACGATAAAAGTGAAAAACAGTTACTGCTGGGCCAGAGTGTGAATAAAAAATAGTGGGTTCCAAAATGCGAACAGAAAGAAGCAAATATTAAGATAGAAGTGGGAAGTGATGATTTTAATTCAAAGAAACAAAGTGAGTCTTTGAACCTGCAGCATTTGAAATGCAAAGAGATGCCCACCTGACTAGCTCCACTTTCAGGTTTGGCCTTCATTGGCATCGTAGAGGATTGCATGGTAGTGGTTAGCACAGGCCATTACAGTACCAGCAACACGGGTTCAATTCTGCCCCTGAGTGTACGGAGTCTGCACATTCTATGGGTTAATTTTAACCCCATTTTACCTGCCACGGGAGATTTCACTGATCCATTTGGGAGCGGTGTGCATTCCACCTCAGGCCAATAACAAATAGGCTCTAGATGATCTGAGCAATGTGATCAGCAGGCACAAAACAACACACTCTGGCACTTTCACCTTCATTTTGGGGGATTTTAACCAGGCCAGCTTGAAAAAAAATCACTAAGCTATTACCATACACAAATCACTTGTAGTACCAGAGGGAACAACACACTGAACCACTGTTACACTAAGATCAACAGTGCTTACCGTACTACTCCGCGCCCACACTCTGGAAAGTCTGATCACCTGGCTGTACTTCTACTCCGTGAGTATAGGCAGAGACTGGAGACTGCAGCACCAATAGTAAGGACCAAGACGGTGTGAGCAAGGGAGGCACAGGGGAGCTTACAGGGCTGCTATGAATTGGTGGACTGGATTGAGTTCAGGGATTTACCTTTGAATCTGGATGCAAATGCCTCAGTAATTACCAACTTCATTAAAACCTGTGTGGATGAGTGTTTGCCTACGAAAACTTGCTGTACATTCCCAAACCAAAAGCCGTGGATGAACCAGGAGGTTCATCGCCTGCTGACGGCTAGATCTGCGGCATTTAAGTTTAGCAACCCAGGTCTATACAAGAAAACCAGGTATGATTTGCAGAGGGCTATATCAAAAGCAAAGGAACAATTTCGAACGAGGCTGGAGGTGACATCGGATGCACATCAACTCTGGCAGAGTCTGCAAGACATTACTTCCTACAAAGCGAAACCCAATAGCATGAATGGCAGCAATGCTTCGCTACCAGACGAGCTCAACGTCTTTTAAGCCTGCTTTGAAAAGGAGAATAAAACTACAGCTGTGAAGATCCCTGCTGCACCTGGTGACTCTATGATCTCTGTCCCGGAGGGTGGTGTCAGGCTGTCTTTCAGGAGGGTGAACCCTCACAAGCCAGCAGGCCCTGATAGAGTAGCTGGTAAAGCTCTGAAAACTTGTACCAACCGACTGGCAGGAGCATTCAAGGACATTTTCAACCTCTCACTGCTACAGTCAGAAGCTTCCACCCGCTTCAAAAGGGCACCAATTATACCAGTGCCCAAGAAAAGTCATACGATCTGCTTTAATGACTATCAGCCAGTAGCACTCACATCCACAGTGATAAAATGCTTTGAGTGGTTGGTTATGGCTAGGATCAAATCCTGCTTCAGCAAGGACCTGGACCCACGGTAATTTGTCTATATCCACAATAGGTCTGCAGCAGATGCAATTTCAGTGGCTCTTCACACAGCCTTAGATCACCTGGACAATACAAACACATGTCAGAATGCTGGCCATTGGCTATAGCTCAGCATTTAACACCGACATTGCTACAGTACTGATCAATAAGCTACGGAACCTGGTTCGTTGTACTTCCCTCTGCAATTGGAGCTCCCCAACTTCCTAAGTGGAAGACCACAATCTGTTCGGATTGGTAATGATCCCTCTTCCTCATGATGATCCACCACTGGTGCACCTCAGGTGTGTGTGCTTGGCCCATTGTTCTACTCCCTCTATACCCATAACTGTGTGGCTAGGCATAGCTCAAGTGCCACCTATAAATTTGTTGATGATACAACCATTGTTGGTAGAATCTCAGATGGAGACACAAGGGCATACAGGAGTGAGATACACCAGCTAGTTGAGTGATGTTGCAGCAATAATCTTGCACCCAATGTCAGTACAACAAAAGAGCTGATTGTGAACTTTAGGAAGGATAAGACAAGGGAACATGAACCAATCCTCATAGAGGGATCAGAAGTGGAGAGAGTGAGCAATTTCAAGTTCCTGGGTGTCAAGATCTCGAAGGATCTAACCTGGTCCCAACATATTGATGCTGCTATAAAGAAGGCACACTGGCCGGTGGTGTTGTGGCATCAGTACCCCACTTCGAGGCAAATGGTCCCATGTTCAAATCCAGCCAGCTCCTTACATGTTTTCCATTCGTGCTGGGTTGAGCTTTGAGCTAGCAACTCGGCCTTGTAAAAAACGGTCAAATGCTACGGAAACAGCAAAAATGCTGCCGAATGTGCCACGAGGTGTGGAAAGGAACATAATGAAGGTAAGACAAATGCTATATTTCATTAGTAGCTTGAGGGGATTTGGTTTGTCATTAAAACACTTAGAAAACTTCTACAGAGATACCATGGAGAGCATACTGACAGGCTTCATCACTGTCTGGTATGGTGGGGTGGGGGGGCACTGCACGGGATCAAAAGAAGCTACAGAAAATTGTAAAATTAGTTAGCTCCATCTTGGTTACTAGCCTCCATACTATCCATAACATCTTCAAGAAGCAGTGTCTCAGAAAGACAGTGTCTATTTTTAATGACCCCTCCCTCACCATCACCCAGGACATGCCTTCTTCTCATTGTTACCGTCAGGAAGGAGGTATAAATGCCTGAAGACACACACTCAACAATTCAGGAAATCGATTCCAAAGTGGACGTAGAACCCACAAACACTAGCTCACTTTTATTTTTTTCTGATTTTTCACTATTTTTTATTTAACTACTTAATATACATATTGGTACTTACTGTAATTGATTTACTTATTTTTTTCTATATTATCATGGATTGCATCTTAATGCTGCTGCCAAGTTAACAGATTTCATGATATAGGCCAGTGATATTAAACCTGATTCTGATTCTGATTCTAATAACACAATGTATGGATTAATAGGTTAATTGAACACATAGATGTGTTCAATTGGGCAGTGTGGGCTCATTGGGCTGGAAGGGCCTGTTAGCATGTTGTATCTCTAAATAAAATAAAAATGTAATAAAATTAGCCCAGCAACCATTGGGAATCTGAATTTTCATTTGCAGCTTGGATAGGGTCTTTAAATGGTGTTGCTTTACTAAAACAAAGCATAAGTTTTTTTGATGATGTGAAGCAGAAGAGATTCACGATAGGGTTACCAGCTAGTGCCCAGAGGTAAAGGAGTTCAAGCATAATCAGCCAAGGAGCTGTCAGTACGTGGGAAATTCATGGAAGGCAGAAGATCATTTTTTTGTTCGTCTTAATCAGAATGATACCCAGCTTTAAAGTGGAAGATAGCTTGCAGATAGCTTGTCAGTTTAGGGTACATTAACATGAGGTATTTGAACTAGGCAGCCATGGAGAAGCTATTTCCAGCTGTTCCATAAATGAAATGAGAGCAGTATCTTAAAATTTGGGCCATTCAAGAGAAAGGATACAAAGTTGGGTATATCTGAACTATAGCTGGAGGGACAATTGAAATTTCCAAGAATGAGTTTGACGAAGTTTCATTCGATAAGGATAGGTGGCAACAGTGATAAATAGTGCTGCAGTTAAAGTCGTAGAGAAGGGATATAGGCCCTTTGGCCCAACAATAATGCAGAGACCATGGTGCCCACCCAGCTAGACCCATTTTCCTGTGTTTTTCCCATATAACCCTAAGCCCCACCCCTCCACATACCTATCTAAATGCTTTTTGAATGATTCTGTGTTACTCGTCTCAGCCACTTTCTCCAGTAGCTCATTCCATATACTCACCATTCTCTGCCCTCAGGTCTCTTTGAAATCTTTTCTCTCTCACCCTAAATCTGTGTCCCCTAGTTTTGAACTCTCCTACTCTAGGGAACAGACTATCGCCATCAACTTTATCTATACCTCTGATCATTTTAATCAATGCTGCAAGGTTGTCCCACATTATCCTGCATTCCAAGGAGTAAAGACCAACCTGGCCTACCTCTCTCCATAATTCAGAGCCTCAGGTCCTGGCAACATTCTCATAAATCTGTTTTCACACTCTTTCCAGTTTAACCACAGGTTTCCCATAATGAGGTGACAATATTGTACAGAGTACTCCAAGTGTGGCCTCAGCAATGACCTTTCCAGCTGCAGCATAATGTTCCATCTCCTGTTCTCAATGCCCTGACTGATGAAGGCCAGCACGTTAAGCTCTTTCAATGAAATATGCATGTTTAACTCTTTGACATCACTTTCAATGAACTATGCACTTTTAGTTTGTCCCCCAACACTTCCATTCATAGTATAAGTCCTATACGGATTTTACTTTCCAAAACACGTCACCTTACACTTATCTGTATTGAAATTTGTTTGCCACTCGTTGGCCCACTTTTCTAACTGATCAAGATCAAGTTACAGAGAAGAGTATTGCAGGGAGACAAAAAAAGTGCAAAGGCCATGACGATGCAGATTGGGAGATCTAGAATTTGTCTTTTATGAGAAGTCCATTCAAGCGTGGTATAACAGTGGTAGCAGTTGTGTTCTCAAGCTTTTTGTATTTGCTGCCCAGTGGGAGGAGGGAGAAGAGAGAATGAGTAGAGTGGAAGGAGTCCTTGATTATTTTGGTTGCTTTCTCAAAACAGGGGAGAAGTGCTCTAACATAGTAAACTTTAGAGTGCATGTACGGTGCCTATAAAAATTATTCACAGCCCCGCCCCCCTCCCGCCCCCAGCAGGAAGTTTTCACGTTTTATTGTTTTTCAGCATTGAATCACAGTGGATTTAATTTGGCTTTTTTAACACTGATTAACAGAAAAAGACATTTTCTTGTCAAAGTGAAAACAGACCTCAACAAAATAATCTAATTTATTTACAAATATAAAACACAAAATATTTGAATGCAGAAGTATTCATTCCCGTTCCAGGGGTGGGGGGGGGGTGATGTTAATAATTTTTATAGACACTGCATGTGAAGGTAGGACTATGGAAGGAAGTGCATGTGAACTTTGACCTCAGCAGGTGCTATTTGGAGAGTTCTATAATGCCAGTACTCATTTAACTCTGTATTCTTTGGACATGTACTAACTGGTGGGTAGGGATGACGGGTTGAGGCTGGCTAGTGGGAGTAATGTGCCGATTAAACACATTGGGCCTTCAGACCCCTTGATCTGGCCATAAAACAAAAAGCACATGTAGTACTGTTGGACTATGAGGATATTCAGCTGCAGTCTGGCTGCATTCAGATATTCTGTTACATACAGGTAGTGAATCTGTGGGCTCCCTGCAAAATATTTGTGCAGAATATAGACCCTATGAATGCAACTTAGGGCTGTGCTCACTATACATAAGATTAAAGTGTTAGTAGGCATATATTAATTTTTGATAAGAAATTCTGTTATGATCACAGAAGATGACTCTGCATTAACGATTAAAGATTGTAAGTTTCTAAATCTTGTTTGTAAAGCATTACTCACTCATAACAAAATGATCAACTTGAAAATTTATCATGAGAATCACAAGTTTTTATTTGAATTCTTATTGCATTAAAGTGAAGCAAAATTAATGTAATTTTGGTGCAGCATAGTGGTTTCCACAACACGTTACAATATAGGTGACCTGGGTTCAATTCCTGCTGCTGCCTATAAGGAGTTTGTCCGTTCTTCCCATGACCACATGGCTTTCCTTTGGGTGCTCCAGTTTCCTCCGGTAGTCTAAGGACATGCTGGTTGGCAGGATAATTGGTCATTGCAAATTGTCCCATAATTAGGACAGAATTAAATCAGGGTTTGCTGGGCGGTGTGGCTCAAAGGGTCAGAAGGATCTACCGCATGCTATATCTCCATAAATAAATAAAATCATACGGAGACTGACAACTGACAGTAATGACAGTAGCGATGGGACCTCCTGTCCCATGATCCTCTCATATCCCCTTCTGCCTATCACCTGTCCAGCTCTCGGCTCCATCCCTCCCCCTCTTGTCTTCTCCTATCATTTTGCATCTCCCCCTCCCCCTCCAGCTTTCAAATCCCTTACTCACTCTTCCTTCAGTTAGTCCTGACGAAGGGTCTCGGCTGCGCCTCTTCCTATAGATGCTGCCTGGCCTACTGTGTTCACCAGCAACTTTGATGTGTGTTAACTGACAGTAATGTCTATTTTTGGTTCGAACCTGAGAGAAAATGCAAAATTACTGCAGTTGCTGATTCACACCTCCAGCAATCCAGTTTCAATCTTGTACTCCAGTACTGTCTATGTGAAGTTTGCATACTCTGCTGATAATCATGTGGGCTATTTCCAAGTGTTCCAGTGTCCTCCTCATGCCAAAGATGTCTGGGATCATTCCAGGTTTGTAGTTAACCGGTAGAATATGGAAGGAGTTAAAGGGAAAGGGAGAAAGCAGGATCATTTTGGTGTAGGATTAGCATTAATGAATGCTAGCAACATACATCAAAGTTGCTGGTGAACGCAGCAGGCCAGGCAGCATCTATAGGAAGAGGCGCAGTCGACGTTTCAGGCCGAGACCCTTCGTCAGGACTAACTGAAGGAAGAGTGAGTAAGGGATTTGAAAGCTGGAGGGGGAGGGGGAGATGCAAAATGATAGGAGAAGACAGGAGGGGGAGGGATGGAGCCGAGAGCTGGACAGGTGATAGGCAGAAGGGGATACGAGAGGATCATGGGACAGGAGGTCCGGGAAGAAAGACGGGGGGGGGGTGACCCAGAGGATGGGCAAGAGGTATATTCAGAGGGACAGAGGGAGAAAAAGGAGAGTGAGAGAAAGAATGTGTGCATTAAAAAGAGTAACAGATGGGGTACGAGGGGGAGGTGGGGCCTAGCGGAAGTTAGAGAAGTCAATGTTCATGCCATCAGGTTGGAGGCTACCCAGACGGAATATAAGGTGTTGTTCCTCCAACCTGAGTGTGGCTTCATCTTGACAGTAGAGGAGGCCGTGGATAGACATGTCAGAATGGGAATGGGATGTGGAATTAAAATGTGTGGCCACTGGGAGATCCTGCTTTCTCTGGCGGACAAAGCGTAGATGTTCAGCAAAGCGGTCTCCCAGTCTGCGTCGGGTCTCACCAATATATAAAAGGCCACATCGGGAGCACCGGACGCAGTATATCACCCCAGTCGACTCACAGGTGAAGTGATGCCTCACCTGGAAGGACTGTTTGGGGCCCTGAATGGTAGTAAGGGAGGAAGTGTAAGGGCATGTGTAGCACTTGTTCCGCTTACACGGATAAGTGCCAGCAGGGAGATCAGTGGGGAGGGATGGGGGGGACGAATGGACAAGGGAGTTGTGTAGGGAGCGATCCCTGCGGAATGCAGAGAGAGGCGGGGAGGGAAAGATATGCTTAGTGGTGGGATCCCGTTGGAGGTGGCGGAAGTGAAATGAATGCTAGATTGTCAGCATGGACTTTATGGGCTAAAGGGCCTGTTTCTGTGGCTACAGAACACTATATTGATAAAATATTGCTCACTCCCATTTTCCAACAATTAATCATGATGAAGAATATAGTCAAAGTAGCTTCATGCTTATGTCCAAGTAATAGAAAACTTTAGACACTAATTTAAGGAAGCATCAATATCTGAAAGGCTTAATGCCCAGATGGAGATTTACCAGATCCATTACTCAGCAGATATGTGCTTTGTATTTTTGTCCTGTGCCTCACAAATTTTTAAATGTAAAGACTTGTGGAGGCTTTGTAGATGGCGTAGAAGGGATTCACCAGTATGATGCCTAGATTGGAGTGTTTGAATTATAAAGAGAGGTTGGACAAACTTGGATTGCTTTCTTTGGAGTGTTCGAGGCTGAGGGGCAACCATATAAAATGATGAGAGGCATAGAAAGGGTATGAGTCTCTTTTCGCAGGGTAGAAATTTCAAATACTAAAGGGCAATGGTTTGAAGTGAGAAGAGGAAAGTTTAAAGGAAATGTGACAAGCAAGTGGAATGCACTGCCAGGGAAACTGGTGGAAGCAGGTAGGATAGCAATGTTTAAAAGGCATTTAGACAGACACATGAACAGACAGGAAGTGGAGGGATATGGACTATGTTAAGGCAAATGGTCTTAGTTAGACTGACATTATAGTCAGCATAAAAATGGTGGGCCAAAGCACCTGTTTTGTGCTGTAATGTTCTTTGTGGCTCTGAAGACAATTAGATTTGTCTATTCTCTGTTTCATGTGAAAGCAAATGAAGCAGAGGTGGGGTAAATGTTCCAATCAAGTGTTTTTTTTCTTTTTGTATTCCTATCTTACATTTACAGCAGGACTTATCCAAGCTGCAACTGTAAAAATTATATAATGAGTGATGTTCAGAAGGAAAGGATCTCTCCAAAGAATCCTCTTTCTCTTCTGTATTTCTTCCATGCAGTTCTATTTTCTCTTCCTCCTAGACTGAGCTATGAGGAAATAGCTCAATGAATGCTGAACGCCCAAGAGTCTAAACTAGCAATGAATACACTTATACTAAATGACAAGATTCCTAAAAGCCAGGGTAATCACAGTTATTTAAAATCTCATGTATTGCAATATATCCATTAGTTTTAGGCAATAAAATATACTCATCTGTTCCACAAAGGATTATTTAAGAACAGTTAAGAATCTGTAAATGATATAGAAACTAGTTATGTAGCTGCTGAGGAGAACAAAAGCTGTGACTGTAAGAAGATGCAGATTGCCTAGTAGCGGCCAATGAAATTTAATCCAGAAGCGTATGAGATGATATGCATTTGGTAGAATGTATTAATTGGAAGGAATATACAGTAAATGGGAGGATATTGAAAAGTGTTTAGGAACAAAAAGACCTTGGAGCATATGTCCAGAGATCCTCATGGGTAGATAATGACCTATGATGGTAGATAAAATGGTAGAGGCAGATTCCCTCACCACATAGAACATGGTGGAATGTGGATCAGGATTATGGGGCCAACTGTCATCATCCTTTCAAGTTGAAGTTTAATTGTCATATGAATTGTCATTCATATACATATGAATATAGTCAAATGAAATAGTGTTTCTCTGGGACCAAGGTGCAAAACACAGAACCAGCAATCATACACAGCACATAGAGCGCATATAATTATGATAGCATAAAAGCATACAGTTACAAAAAAACTAATAATAATATAGCCCAAGTCCCTGAGCATCATGGCTGTAGATTGATGGTGCATGGATATTGTCCTGGAGCCGCGTTTGCAAGAATAGCCTGAGGCAGTTCCACATATCGCACAGTGTAGTTGCAGATGAAAGCAATCCAGCTTGTCTTCCATTGAGCAAACACTGATTGGCAGTGCTGATGGGAGGAGCCAGCGTGGAACCCAGCAGCACACAGCCAGCTCCAGCGTCTTTTTCCTCGGCAACCGCCAAAGGCGATCCTGAGGCATTAATAAGGGTCTGGTCCACACCGTGACTGAGGCCACGCAGCTTCCCTGCTGTTGGAGCCAGAGAACCAGACTTGCAGTATTCTATATTACCAATGTCCAAGAGGGTCTTGCGATCACAACAAAAACATCCAAGACAATCACCTGCACCGTTCAATGGATTGCACACCACCGTTGTCACCTTCGTCCCTGGGTGGATGAAGCAGGCTGCAACATGGTGCACAACAAGTCCAGATCCTCCACTTACAGGATAGGTCTGCAGTACTTGATGCTTGTAATATCCAGCTGTGCCCTGCGACTGTGTAAAAGACGTAAAGAGTAAGCAATGACACCTTTGACTGGACCCAGAGAAGCAGCTGCATCCGAGCGTGCCACTTGCTTTTCTATTTCCCACAGTCTTTAGTTAGGATTAGGTTTTCTGACAGTGGGCTGAATAGTCTCTCTTTTTTTTTAGTTTTTTTTCATGTTTTTGGACAGGCATGGCCTTCTGGTAACTATTGTTGTCCTCTTATTTTTCTTTGCAGTCATACAGACGTACAACACCAAATAAGTCCCTTCATCCAGTCTATACTGACTCACATTTGTACCAATCCTGCAATATTCCAACATTTTACTCTGTCCACATTCCTGTCAACTCCCACGGATTTTGCCACTTGCCCACACATCCAGAACAACTTACAATGACCTATTAACTAATAACCCACACAGTTTTGGACGAGAGTGAAGCCAGACTCCTGGGCATCGGCTGGAATGTATTTCATCCCCATACTGATAAAGTCAACAGAGTGCCATTCCAGTTGCCTTCTTAACTGCTAATCTGACAGCGGTGCTGTATCTCCACTAATTCAAAACCAGAATCAGAATCAGGTTTATTATCACCGGCATGTGACATGAAATTTGTTAACAGCAACAGCAGTACAATGCAAAACATAATATAGAAGAAAAAAAACACAAAATAAAATAATAATAAATTAATTAAATAAATTACAGTGTATATATATTGAATAGATTAAAAATTGTGCAAAAAAACAGAAATACTCTATATTAAAAAAGTGAGGTAGTGTTCACAGGTTCAATGTTCATTTAGGAATCAGATGGCAGTGGGGAAGAAGCTGTTCCTGAATCACTGAGTGTGTGTCTTCAGGCTTCTGTACCTCCTACCCGATGGCAACAGCGAGAAAAGAGCATGCCCTGGGTGCTGGAGGTCCTTAATAATGGATGCTGCCTTTCTCAGACACTGCTCCTCGAAGATGCCCTGGGTACTTTATAGGCTAGTACCCAAGGTGGAGTCAACTAAATTTACAATCCTCTGCAGTTTCCTTCAGTCCTGTGCAGTAGCCCCTCCACACCAGGCAGTGATGCAGACTGTCGGAATGCTCTCCACGCTACATCTATCGAAGTTTTTTAGTGTACTTGTTGACATTCCAAACCTCGTCAGACTCCTAATGAAGTATAGTGGCTGTCTTGCCTTCTTTATGACTACGTTGATACGTTGGGACCAGGTTAGATCCTCAGAGATCTTGACACCCAGGAACTTGAAACTGCTCACTCTCTCCACTTCTGATCCCTCTATGAGGATTAGTATGTGTTCCTTTGTCTTACCCTTCCAGAAGTCCACAATCAGCTCTTTCGTCTTACTGATGTTGAGTGCCAAGTAGTTGCTGCAGCACCATTCCACTAGTTGGTATATCTCACTCCTGTATGCCCTCTTGTCACCATCTGGGATTCTACCAACAATGGTTGTATCGTCAGCAAATTTATAGATGGTATTTGAGCTATGCCTAGTCACACAGTCATGGGTATATGGAGAGTAGAGCAGTGGGCTAAGCACAGACCCCTGAGGTGCCCCAGTGCTGATCATCAGTGAGGAGGAGATGTTGTCACCAATACGCACAGATTGTGATCTTCCAGTTAGGAAGTTGAGGATCCAATTGCAGGGGGAGGTACAGAGGCCCAGGTTCTGCAACTTCTCAATCAGGATTGTGGGAATGATGGTATTAAATGCTGAGCTATAGTCAATGAACAGCATCCTGACATAGGTATTTGTGTGGTCTAGGTGGTCTAAAGCCGTGTGAAGAGCCATTGAGATTGCATCTGCGATTGATCTGTTGTGGCGACAGGCAAATTGTAATGAGTCCAGGTCCTTGCTGAGGCAGGAGTTCAGTCTAGTCATGACCAACCTCTCAAAGCATTTCATCACTGTCGATGTGAGTGCTACCAGGCAATAATCATTAAGGCAGCTCACACTATTCTGCTTCGGCACTGGTATAATTGTTGCCTTTTTGAAGCAAATGGGAACTTCTGCCCGTAGCAGTGAGAGGTTGAAAATGTCCTTGAATACTCCCAGCAGTTGCTTGGCATAGGTTTTCAGAGCTTTACCAGGTACTCCATCGGGACCTTCCGCCTTGTGAGGATATACTGTCTTTAAAAACAGCCTAACATCGGCCTCTGAGACAGAGATCACAGGGTCATCAGGTGCAGCAGGGATCTTCACAACTGTAGTTGTGTTCTCTCTTACAAAGCGGGCATAAAAGACATTGAGTTCATCTGGTAGTGAAGTATCGCTGCCGTTCATGCTATTGGGTTTCGCTTTGTAGGAAGTAATGTCTTGCAAACCCTGCCAGATTTGTCATGCATCCAATGTTGTCTCCAATCTCGTTCAAAATTGTCACTTCGTCCTTGAAGTAGCCCTCCGCAAATCATACCTGGTTTTCTGGTACAGGCCTGGGTTGCCAGACTTGATTGCCACAGATCTAGCCTTCAGCAGACGATGTACCTCCTGGTTCATCCACAGCTTTTGGTTTGGGAATGTACAGTCAGTCTTTGTGGGCACACACTCATCCACACAGGTTTTAATGAAGTCGGTAACAACTGCAGCGTACTTATCCAAGTTCAAAGATGAATCCCTGAATACGTCCAGTCCACCGATTCAAAGCAGTCCTACAGGCACTCCTGTGCTTCCCTTGTCCAAACCTTCTTGGTCCTCACTGCTGGTGCTGCAGTCTTCAGTCTCTGCCTGTACTCAGGGAGTAGAAGTACAGCCAGGTGATCAGACTTTCCAAAGTGAGGGCGTGGAATAGCACAGTAGGCATTCTTGATGGTGGTGTTCATTAGAATGCAAAACAGGTGTGAAGAGATATAAAAGTCGAGCATAGACTGCAAAATCCCTCGCTCAGAGAAGCGTGGGCCACCGAAACCGAGTGGAAATGCAAACTCCCTTAGGAAGAAGCAAGTGCCAAGAAACATGGGGCTCGCCATAATCACCAATCTAAGCACTTGGAAAAATTAGTTCTCATGAAGTAAATTGGAGCTGGATATGAACATGCAATTTTATGACTGGCAGGATTTCTTGTGTAAATGGTTGCACACATGATTTATAGTTACTAAAATTGGTTTTGGATTGTGTAGCATAGGAGTGAAAAGGAACACTATGAAATCTGATTTCTGGACACATACCTTTTGGTGGAACAAGTCGTATTTTCATAGATAATAGTCTTAGTTGCTGCACTGCCCCTCCACTTTTCACTGCAATTGCTTGTTCCATTGTTAACTCAACCTCCACGTCACTACTATGCTGGTTAATTGAATGTTTAGCTAATTATGTAGAAACTTGCCTGGATAAGTTGTAGTCTTCCAGCTGGTTTTGGATTGGCCACTCAGTTGTGCATTTAATTTAGTGCACCCTAATGCATACACAGAAGTCAAATATTCTTGTGTGACTGCCACAAAAGGCAAACAATTTAACTGGTAATTAAAATGCTGCCTGTGTGGTCAGCAGAATTTCAATTTGTGTTTAACTTAATATTTTCAGCGACATTGACCATGATCATTGAAAATCCAAGCACAGTTCAGCTCAAACTGTAATGAGACTGGAATATATTACATGCACACTACAAGAAGAATATCACAGTGGTTAATGCTGCCCAGTGTTTCAATGATGACATTGCCACACTATCTCAGTAAAATGGTAATGTATGTCCTCTCATTACACCTGATACTTGAGGAGGATTTCAGTCTTCCCTTTGGCCATCTTTTTAGAGGCTGTGTCACATCCTGAACTAGCACAAACATTCAATTAATGAGTATATACATAATACAGATATTAATAATTAGAATAAGCTGTTGTTGAATTAATCCAGGCCATGCTCAATTCTCACTGCTGCCATCAGGAAGCTGGTACACCACACCACCAGGCTCCCCTCAAGCATCAGGCTCTTGAATCAGAAGAGATAACTTCACTCAACTTCATTCACCCCAGTACAGAAATCATAACCTATGCACCCACTTTCAAAGACTCTTCAAATCTTGTTCTCAGTATTTATTGAAGCAACACACATCAAAGTTGCTGGTAAACGCAGCAGGCCAGGCAGCATCTCTAGGAAGAGGTGCAGTCGATGTTTCGGGCCGAGACCCTTCGTACGTCCTGACGAAGGGTCTCGGCCTGGAATGTCGACCATACCCCTTCCTAGAGATGCTGCCTGGCCTGCTGCGTTCACCAGCAACTTTGATGTGTGTTGCTTGAATTTCCAGCATCTGCAGAATTCATCGTCTTCTCAGTATTTATTGCTTACTTATTTACTGTCATTATGTTATTTTATCTTGTTTTTGTATTTGCACTGTTTGTCATCTTTTGCACATTGGTTGTCTGTCTGTCTTTGTTGTGTGTGGTTTTTAATTAATTTTATAGTAGATTTTTTTTGTATTTACTGACACCACCTATAAGAAAATGAATCTCAGGGTTGTATCTGTACTTTGATAATAACTTTACTTTGAACTTTGAAAAACAATCAAACTGGAAGACCTTTTGCTCACGAAGTGGAGGACTCAAACCCAATGGAAGGCTTTTTAATCTGTTGGCTAGTCAGGAAATGATATCTTTGACAGATCATCAGATGCTGATAATGATTTAATGTTACTGAAACATTACAGATCTGTAGTTTCATACCTCCACTCATTAAGTGAATCAACATCTAGAATTTCAGTGATTGGTGGTATTTCTCAGAGGGTTTTTGTGTGTTGTCCTTTCCCTCTGTATCTTGGATTCAGTGTCAGATTGATCTCAACCGATTTATTTAGTTGGTTAGATATATTATTTCACCCACACCATTATGTCATGAAGCACAGAAACATTACTTTCTCCAAATTTTTTCCAGATTATTGGGTTACATAAAGAATTATGTTATGAGCAAGAAATTTAAACCTTTGAATGATTCAATTTTTATTGTTTACCGAGAATTTGCACTAGAATGCTCTTATCTTCTGCTTCTGTAACTATCTTATCCATAACTAAACCTGACATCTAATTCTAGCCAGATCATGAAAGCCTGTATTCACTGTATTTTGGAGTGCACATAAAAATGCAGTAACAATTTAACTTAGCTGCAATGGGTTTCAAGTGGAAATTCATGAAATAGCTTTCCAGCATTTATAAATCTCCTTCTTGAGTCTGCTCTGATGCATCAAAAGTGATGCATTATTTAATGTTTTAGACGTCAATGGTTTAGATTAGATTAGATACATTTTATTTGTCATATATACATCAAAACATACAGTGAAATGCATTGAGGATGTTCTGGGAGCAACACCCAAGTGTCTTCATGCTTTCAGTGCCAACATAGTATGCCCATAACTTACTAACTCATACATCTTTTGAATGTGAGTGGAAACCCACATGGTAACTGGGAGAACGTATGAACTCCTTACAAACATTGGCAGGAATTGAACACCGATTGCTAACGCTGTAAATGATTACTCAAGCTGCAATGCTACTGTGCTGTGTAAACATTTAAAAAATTGACTGTTTCCTCCCCTCCATAGGTGCTGCCTAACTTGCTGAGTTCCTCCAGCATTTTGTGTGTATACCTTTCCTCAAGAAAGGAGAACAGAAATGCACGCGGTACTCTAGGTGCAGCGTCAACACTACCCTGTTAAGTTGCAGAAAAAAACATCCTTGCTGTTAAATTCAAGCCCTCCATCAATGAAGGTTAACATACCATTTACCTTCTTGATAGACTGATGCATCTGCAAACCAACCTTTTGTGTGATTCATGCACAAACACTCCCAAGTCCCTCTGCACAACAGCATGCTAAATCTTGTACTATATAATAATAAAAATAACTTGTATTTTTCCTTCTAAAGTGGATGACCTAACATTTAGCAACATTATACTCCACCTGATAAACCCTTGTCCTCTCACTTAACCTACAGTACTGTGCAAAAGTCTTTTGCACATATATCAAGATCGGGTGCCTAAGACTATTACACAATACCGTATTCATCGACATGGAGCGCAGTGAGAATTTGTAAAACTGGTGGAAGAAAAGGATGTTAGGAATGACAAGGGAGTTGTGCCACAGGAGCAGTGTGGGACAGGTGGCAGAGAAGGAGTGCCAGGAATGAGAAGTGGTTCCTCTGCAGACGCTCCCAGTCCTGAGATACCAAGCAAGGTCATTTGATTCCAAACAATTGGCTTATTGATCATTACAGAATGTCCCTCTGGTGCTTCCTGCTCGCTCCCCTCACCCTTCTCCTTTTCCCAACCATCATTTGTCTCTCCCAATCCCCTTCCACTCTCCATCCACAATAGAGACCCATATCAGAATCAGGTTTATCATCATTCATGAAATTTGTTTTTTTGCAGCAGTGGTACAATGTGATACATAAAATAACTACAGTACTGTGTAAAATTCTGAGGTGCATATATGTAGCTAGGGATCCTAAGACTTCTGTGTAGGAATACACTTGTAATACTCTGCAGACTTTTAGCATCCTTTGGCAACAGTGATTATCATAACACTATTCACTGTTACAGCCAGGTACCCAGGATCAATTCTGCTGCTGTCTGTAAGTAATTTGTACGTTCTCCTTGTAACAGCACGGGTATCTTGGAGGTGCTACGATTTTTCTTTCACATTCCAATACATATGGGTTTGTAGATTGATTGGTCACATTTGTGTAATAAGGTGGTGCTGCCTCATTAGGGCAGAATGCCTGTTACTGTGCTATATCTCTAAATAAATAATTTGCTATTCCACTCGATTTAGAGTCATCAGTAAATTTAGATATACTACACTTGGCCCCTTCTTACAAGACCTTAATGTACATTGTGAACAGTTGCAAGCCCAGCACTGACCACTGAAGTACTCTGCTCAACACTGACAAACAGAGAAACACCAACTTCTTTCAACTCTCTACCTTCTATTGGTTAACCAATCTTCTATCCACTCTAAGTCATTACCTTCAACTCCATGCATCCTTATGAATTTGTCTTTTATGCAGCATCTTATGGAATGTCTTCTAAAAATTCAAGTATTCAACATTCCCCTGTTCCCCTCTATCCTCAAAGAACTCCAGTCAGACAGAATCAACCCTTCATGAATCTGTGCTGGATCTGCCTCATGGAACCACTTCTATCCAGGTGTCTCACTCGTTCTTTCTTAATGAAAGCTTCAAGCATTTTCTTTGCTACCTATACCTGTCATGCACTTCCTTCCTATCCAGGGTGTCAATATCTCTCAAAACCCAAGGTTCCCTAAACCTGTTACTCTTGTCTTTTATTCCAACAGGAAAATACAAACTCTATACTTTCAATATTTCACTTTTGAAGGCCTCACACTTACCAGGGGGAAAAAAAAACACTATCCTAATCCACACCTGGCAGATCTTTTCTGATGCCATCAAAATTGGCCTTTCTTCAATTTGGAATGTCAACCTGTGGATCAGTCCTACCCTTCTCCATAACTACCTTGAAACAAATGGCATTATGTACATTAGATCCAAAGTGTTCCCCTACTCACACTTCTGTCACCTGCCCTGTCTGGTTCCCTAACAGGAGATCTGATATAGCTGGGATCTGTATATACTGATTAAGGAACCTTTCCTAACCACATTTGACAAACCTTCTCCTATCCAGTCCTTTTACAGTATGGATCCAGTCAATATGAGGAAAGTAAAAATTACCTACTATCAAAACCTTCTGTTATTTCCAACAGTTCTCAATCTCTGTACAAATTTGCTCCTCTAAATCCTTCTGACTATTGGGCAGTCTATAATATAATCCCATTAATGTGGTCACCTCTTTCTTATTCCTCAGTTCTACCCATATATCCTCAGTAGACAAGACCTCTTGAATGTCCAGTCTGAGCACTGTTGTGCCATTCCCTAATGAGTGATGCCATTCCTCCCCCTTTAATACCTTTCTCTCTATCATGCATAAACAATGGATCTCCAGAACACTGAACTGCCACATCTGCCTGTCCAGTAATCCAAGTCTCACTAATGGCTGCAATATCATAATTCCACATGCTGATCCATTCTCCAACTTCATAGTCATACCAACAATACTCCTTGCATTGAAATAGATGTAATTCAGAGCATTATTCCCACCGTGTTCAACCTTTTAATTCCTGTCTTAGTATGTAGGTTTAACATCTACTTCCCTCATAACCACTCTACTATTTGATTTTGAGGCTCTATAAGGCACTCGTGAGACCCCACTTAGAGTATTGTGTGCAGTTTTGGGCTCCTTATTTTAGAAAGGGTATACTGACATTGGAGAGGGTCCAGAGAAGATTCATGAGAATGATTCCAGGAATGAAAGGGTATGAGGAACGTCTGGCAGCTCTTGGGCTGTATTCCCTGGATTTCAGGAGAATGAAGGGGGATTACATAGAAACATTCCAAACGTTAAAAGGCCTGAACAGATTAGTTATGGCAAAGTTATTTCCCATGGTAGGGGAGTCTAGGACAAGAGGGCATGACTTCAGGATTGAAGGACGTCCATTTAGAACAGAAATGCGGAGAAATTACTTTAGTCAGAAGGTGGTAAATCTGTGGAATTTGTTGCCACGAGCAGCTGTGGAGGCCAGGTCATTGGGTGCATTTAAGGCAGAGATAGATAGGTTCTTGATTAGCCAGGACATTAAGGGGTATGAGGAGAAGGCAAGGGGCTGGGGATGACTAGAAGAATTGGATCAGCCCATGACTGAATGGCGGAGCAGACTGGATAGGCTGAATGGCCTACTTCTGCTCCTATATCTTATGGTCTTATGGTATTACTTGCTAGTTCGAGTTTACTTTCGTAATCTGTCTTCCCTTTCACTATTGTTTGCTCAATGATTCTTTGTTGATTTTTCAAGTCAAGTCAAGTCAAGTCAAGTCACTTTTTATTGTCATTTTGGCCATAACCACTGGTACAGTACACAGTAAAAATGAGACAATGTTTTTCAGGACCATGGTGCTACATGAACAATACAAAAACTACACAGAACTACGTAAAACAACACAAAAACTACACTAGATTACAGACCTACCCAGGACTGCATAAAGTGCACAAAACAGTGCAGGCATTACAATAAATAATAAACAAGACAATAGGCACAGTAGAGGGCAGTAGGTTGGTGTCAGTCCAGGCTCTGGGTATTGAGGAGTCTGGTGGCTTGGGAGAAAAAACTGTTAAATAAAACATAAAGTTTTACCAATCCTCTAGTTTCCCACTACACTTGCCAACGTTTTTATGCATGAACTCTCAGTTTGATGCCACCTTCCATTTCCATGGTTACCCAAGGAGGACATAATGGTCAGTTTCAACAAAGGTTTCCATTACGGACGACTCGGTCCTCCTGCGGTTAATGTTTGATAAGGTTACCAGTGATCTTTTTGAATATACCTTTCCGTCAACGTACTTCCTCTAAAAGGGGAGCTACTATGAACAAACGGACGGGATGGCCACGGGTTCGTCCTTGCCATCGGCGATTGCTAACTTCTACGTGGAGGGCTTTGATGAGAGGGCTCTGAGTTCATCCCCCTCGCACCCCAATTGTCTCTTCAAATATGTCAATGACACCTCCATAGTGTGACTTCATGGACTCCAGGCATTCCAACAATTCCACGACAACCAGAACAGCATACACTTAAACGTTCAATTTACGATGGAGACGGAGATCATTGGTTGCTTTCCATTGCCGAACATTTTAATACAGCAGAAACTCTATGGTAGCCTCAGACATGGCATCTTTTGGAGACCCACTCACACAGACTGTAGCTCAACAATAACAGCTACCATCACGCTTCCCAACTTAGAGCAGTTCTTTCTACTTTGATTAACTGTGCGAAAGCTATTTCAGACCCAGACAGTCTCCACGAAGAAATAAGGCAATTAAGCACAATGTTCCTACAGAATGGCGTCAAGATAATTATAATCAATTAGGCCCTTAAAAGGGCTGACAGAAAAACCAGGAAACCTAGCAATGAGGAGGAACCCGTCGCTACCACCTGTCTCCTCTATATTTCCGTGGTTTTTGGAAGGATTGCCAGGATCCTTAAAAAAAATACCAGATTAATACGATCCACAGACCTGTAACGAAGTTCAAGTCACAGCTTATGTGGGTCAAAGACAACCTGAGACTCAGGATGGCGGCTAGCATTTACAGGATTCCCTGTGACTGCACACCAATGTTTATTGGTCAGACAGGACACACGGAGGAAGTCCGTATCGAAGAGCACTGGAGGTGTATCTGTTTGGGATGCCCGGAGAAATCAGCAGTAGCAGAATATTGTGTCTGCAATGGCCATAGGATTGACCTCAATGGCACAAAACTACTGGGCTACACCAATGGTTTTTGGGATTGCCTGGTGAAGGAATCCATTTAAATAAAACTAGAGAAAAAGTGTTTTAATAAAGACGAAGAACTCACTCTAAGTAAGAACTGGAATTCGATTGTAAACAAGGTGGGACACTGAAAATCTGATTGGATGAGGACTAACTAATCAGGAGGGATGGATGACGGGGATATAAATACCACCAGACTAAACATGCCCAAGCATTACTCCTGATGAAGATGGCAGAGTTTATCATTGAAACTGGTTAAAATTTTTTACCAGTACCCAGTTAAAAGTCCAAGAAGAGTTTATTCATCCAAGGTTTGTTTTCCCCACTCTTAGTATAATTGCTTTTAATTGGAATATACTTTTGTTGAGCACCGTGAAATACCCCTTTGACAGTCTTCCATTATTCCTCACTCATAGACTGAGTTCCCAGTTTACACTAGCCAGTTCTTCCCTCATCCCTTGTTTTAGGCATGATGTACTGGTTTTAGATGGAATGGTTGCACCCTCCATTTGTATGAGAAATTCAATCACACTGTGATCACTTTTTCCAAGAGGATCCCCAATTACAAAGTTATTAATTTAACCTGCCTTCTTGCACAGGATCAGATTCTAAGATAATGCTTTCCCTTGTAGGTTCACTAACATGCTGTTCAAGAAAGCCATCACAGTTATGTTCCTCCTTAAGTATGCCTCAACCAACTTCATTCACCCAATGGATGTGCAGGTTAAAGCCCCCGTGACAACTGCTGTTCCATTCTTATATGTGTCAAGTATTTCTTGGCAAAATACTCATGCTACATTATATTATTATTCTGTGTCCTGTAGATAACTCTAATCAAAGGTCTTTGTCCCTTTAATATTTCTAATCCCTTACCCAGATGGACTTAAACATTTGGCTCCTTGGGTCTCACATCCTCTCTCACTATTGCCCTGATCTCATCATTAATTAAGAACACTACTCCTGTATGTCCTTCTATATTACCAGATAAATTTGCATACTCAATTCCCAGTCATCTCCACCCTGCATACAAGTTTCTATAATGGCTACTAAAGCATGCCTCTTTGTACTGATTTGTGCCATTTAAATTAATCTCTTGTTTGTTTTGGCCAGGTTTTGTTGCATTATTTTCACACCATAGAAATGCCTAGTTATAGAGATTAAGGGGTCAGTATGATCTCATTAGTTATAACCACTCAAGCTTTTTGAATAGCATTTGACTGAGTAAATGTTTTCACACTCCTAGGTGAAGCTTCTTCCAAAGTATTTAAATTCCCTGAATGGATGAAACTCTTCGCTTACTCCTTTCCAAAGATGCCGCCCGACTCGTTGAGTTCCTCCAGTATTTTATGTGTATTGCATTTATTTAAAGCTTTTCATAATCTCAGGGCATTTTCCAGCCAATGCAATACTAGTGAAGGGTTTAAGCATCAGGAAATGTAGTACTTAATGTTCACACAGCAAGATTAATTGAATTGAATTGGTTTATTGTGTCACATATAGTGAGGTACAATGAAAAACTTGTTTTGCATGCCATCCAAGCTGATCGTTTCTTGTCACAGAGCATTGAGGTTGTCCAGAGGGAAATAATATCAAAATGCAGAATAAAGTGTTACAGAGAAGGTGTGAGCAGTGCAGGTGGACAAGGTGCAAGGGTATGATGAGATAAACTGTGCGGTAATGAGTCCGGTCTCATGTGACGTGACGGTTAGCGCAACGCTGTTACAGCCCAGGGCATTCAGAATTCAATTGTGGCACCACCTCTAAGGAGCTTTTCAATTTTCCACATGGCCAAGTGTGTTTCCTCCAGGAGCTCCACTTCCCTTGCACCACAGTCCAAAAACATACTGGTTATTGGTCATTGTAAATTATCCTGAAATTAATCTCTAAATAAATAAATAACATAATCAACTTTATCATAGTAGGGACCAGATAATCATTTTCTTGGGATGATGATGATGGAGGGATAAGTATTGATATTCTGGCTTCTTCCTCCTTCCTTTCCAGTCACGGTGATGGGTTTCAGCCCAAGATGTTGACTGTTTATTTCCCTCCACCCTCCATAGATGCTGCCTGACCTGTTGATTTCCTCCAGCATTTTCTACGCGTTACCCTGGAGTTTTGGCACCTGCAGAATCACTTGTTTGGGTATTAAGTATTGCTGAGCCACGTGGAGGCTGCTGCTGGGCAATTAAAAAAACATGGTAGATCACTGGGAGAGAATCTATCCTCTCTGTACACAATATTTTACACTTTTCAAATGCAGAGGCAACAATAAGGAATGAACTTCAGTTTCAATGACTGTTTTTTCCCTACTTAAACATTTTGAATGTAGGTTGACAGGTAATTTTTATAAGCATAGCACATACCAATTCACAGAATCTCTTTGCGTGTTCAAATACTGTGGCAATTCAAGAGCCTCTGGACACAAACTTCAGATATCTAAAATATACATCTTTAGTGACAGAGTTATGGGATGATTCCCTCACTATACAAGTAGCCAGTCAATTAAGTGACAAAACTATCCTAAGCTGTTTATGAAGTAGGTGGATATGCCTCTAACAGTATGGTAATACAAGGGTCAGCCACTTAACACCTATCTTGATCTCATCCTGAGGGTTTCAATGAATGTTCATCTACTGTCTTCTGAGTAGTTTCAATGATACAGAATGAGAATAATCAATACTCAATGATTGGTTTTAATTGCTTTTAATTATCAGTTGAAGTTACATTGTTATTTTCTGAAGACTGGTTCTCTTTTTAATTAATATTTGCAATCCATAATTTCACGGTAGCATAATGTTTAGCACAATGCTTTACAGAACAGGTGACATGGGTTCAATTTCCCAAGCTGTCTGTAAGGAATGTGTACGTTCTCCCTGTGACTTTGTGAGTTTCCTCCAGGTGCTCTGATTTCCTTCCACAATCCAAAGATGTGTACTGTTTAATTGGTGGTTGCAAATTGTCCTGTGATTAGGCTAGGGTTAAATCAGGGGTAGTTGGGCAGCATGGCTCGAAGTGTCTGTTCCACACTGTGTCTCAATAAATACTAAATAAATAATAAAGAACAATCCCTAATAATAATGATTCCTTGGAATATTATCCTTTGCTTCATAAAATCAAGCAGGCTAAAGAAGTCTTGCAAACCCGAGGAAATCTGCAGATGAAAATCCAAAGCAACACACGCAAAATGCTGGAGGAGCTCAGCAAGCCAGTGAGCACCTATGGAAAAGAGTAAAGGGTCGATATTTCAGGTCGCGACCCTTCTTCAGGACTGATGAAACGTTGACCCTTTACTCTTTTCCATAGACACTGCCTGGCCTGTTGAGTTCCTCCAGCATTTTTTGTGAAAGAGTTTCTGTAGATGCTGGAAGTCTTGAGCAAGAACACAAAATGCTGGAAGAACTCAGCAGGTGAGGCAGCACCTATGGAGAGGAATAAAGAATCGACGTTTTCGGCCGAGGCCCCTTATCAAGACTGAAAGGGAAGCGGGCCGGAGGCAGAATAAGGAGGTAGGGTTACAATAAAATGGGCTTGGTTAACACACAGACACACACACACATAGACACACACACACACAGACACACACACAGACACACACACACAGACACACACACACATAGACACACACACACACAGACACACACACACACACACAATGCTGGAGAAACTGAGCAAGTCGGTCACAATCTATGGAGGGGGATAAACAGTCGACACTTTGGGCCGAGACCTTACAATGAAGACCCAAAACATCAACTGTTTATTTCTGTCTGTAGATGTTAAAAGACATGCTGAGTTCCTCCAGCATTTGGTGTCTGTTTCTCAAGATTTCCAACAGCTGCAGAATCTCTTGTGTTTGATTTTTTTTGGGGCCTTTTTGAACTTTTCACCTGGTCAGTGCATGATAAGTGCAAATCCATAATTGGCCTGTGGCATTGGCCTTTATTCAAAACTGCCTCATGATCCTTCATATCCACCTGAGCCAAGCCTCAGATTAATATCTCATCAGAGAAACAAACACAAAATGCTGGAGGAGCTCAGCAGGCCAGGCAGCACCTATGGAAAAGAGGAAACAGCCAATGTCTCGAGCTAAGACCCTTCATCAGACAGAATCATCAGAATCAGAATCAGGATTAATATAATCAGTATACGTTGTGAAATTTGTTAAATTTGCAGCAGCAGTATGGCAAAGGGGAAGAAGCTGTTCCTCAGTCACTGAGTGTGTGCCTTCAAGCTTCTGTACCTCCTTCCTGGCAGTAACAATGAGAAGAGGGCGTGTCCTGGCTGGTGGGGGTCCCTAACCATGACCAAAACAATGGCAAAGTAGCAAAATCTCCTATAGTGGAGACTTAAAAGACCATTCTGTGAATCAGAGCTAGGAATGAAGCCAACCGAGTCCAGCTGCTGCTGAAACTCACTTTGTGCCGCTGAAGCTGTTAAGTGATAGCACAATTTGCCTTTTTTGCGTAACAGATAGTATGAAGTTACTTTGACAATTCTACATGCTTCCTACACACTGAAAGCTTTTGCATCATCAGCTGATTTCCTCAGAGTATAATGATGTGAATGTGGGGGTTGATAGTGTGTTGAGATACCTCAGCACATTGTATGGGGCAACATGACCAATGAATCTATTACTCAGCAATTGCAGTCACCCACTCATTCCTGGTACAGAACATTAATGCAAAACCTCTCAGTGTGAATAATCCTCCTTGCTTTCTTCAGCTCTTTCCTCATCCTGCTTTAAAGATAATTGAAACCATCAGCTATTACTTACATCAATAACCTACCAAAATACAAGTCTGGGCTATAAAACTACCCTGCATACCTAAGTGTCAAAGGTTATCAAGGGAATGAGATGAACTTTTGACAAAGTAACTCCTTTCAACTCATTTCTCACCCAGGTGTCCACTGACTAATAGGCAAGACTGGACTCTATGACGGTGGTGTCTGAAAAGAGGATGCTGTCCAAGTTGCATGCCATCTTGGACAATGTCTCCCATCCACTACATAATGTACTGGTTGGGCACAGGAGTACATTCAGCCAGAGACTCATTCCACTGAGATGCAACACTGAGCGTCATAGGAAGTCATTCCTGCCTGAGGCCATCAAACTTTACAATTCCTCCCTTGGAGGGTCAGACACCCTGAGCCAATAGGCTGGTCCTGGACTTATTTCCATCTGGCATAACTTACATATTATTATTTAATTATTTATGGTTTTATCTTGCTATATTTATACTCTATTCTTGGTTGGTGCAACTGTAACGAAACCCAATTTCCCTCGGGACCAATAAAGTATGACTATGACTAAGACGAGATCAATGGAGGATATCATTTACATCTGTCCATATCTACAGGAAAGATATCAATAAGATTGAAAGAGCAGTGAAAAAAAATTACAAGGATGTTGCCGGAACTTAAGGGCCTGGGTTATAGGGAAAAGTTCAATAGGTTAGGACTTTATTCCTTGGAGCAGAGTAGAATAATGGGAGATCTAATAGAGACATACAAAATTATATAGGGTGAGTACATGCAGGGCTTTTTTTTGATTAGATGGGTCAAAGGTTTGGTACTGCAATATGACTCCAGCTCACTTCCGACAATGAATAGAGGGAAAATGATGGATTATTGTCAAAACTTGCACTGCCCAAAGTCTACCCATTGTCAGCAGGGGGAATCACCTCCATACAAGTGAGATAGAGGTGAGGATTTCATGGCAAGGCAAGATTAATCTTCCACAGTGGGAGGTGAAAAAGACCTCCTTCTGTCTCCAGTTCACACAAAGCAAAGCGAAAGCATCTGATCCGCTTGAATCCATCAATATTTGCCTTCACCACAAACAAAATTCAAATCTCAGATAAAGCAGTTGAAATCAAAATCTCAATGGCACCAACAGGAGCAAATATGAATATCTAGGAAAAAGACCCTGCTGACTCGAGGTGGATGGTTCTTTTGCTGGACCAAAGTTCAAAGTTCAAAATAAAATTTATTATCAGAGCACATACATATCACCACATTCAACCTTGAGATTCTTTATCTGCAAGCATACTTAGCAAATCTATAGAGCAGTAACTGTAAACATCAGGAACTGTGAACAAACTGTGGATGAAGATATAAATAAATAGCAATAAATAATGAACAACAAGATAAAAGAGTCCTTAAATGAGTGTAGTTATCCCCTTTTGATCAAGAGCCTGATGGTTGGTTTGAGGTGAGAGATTAACACATTCATGTTATTTGCGTCGGGTCTCACCAATATATAGAAGGCCACATCGGGAGCACCGGACGCAGTATATCACACCAGCCGACTCACAGGTGAAGTGTCGCCTCACCTGGAAGGACTGTCTGGGGCCCTGATTGGTAATGAGAGAGGAAATGTAAGGGCATGTGTAGCCCCTGTTCCGCTTATTGTCCACGAATGGACAAGGGACACATTTTAATTCCACGTCCCATTCCCATTCACACATTTTAATTCCACATCACATTCCCATTCTGATATGTCTATCCACGGCCACCTCTACTGTAAAGATGAAGCCACATTCAGGTTGGAGGAACAACACCTTATATTCCATCTGGGTAGCCTCCAACCTGATGGCATGAACATTGACTTCTCAAACTTCCGCTAATGCCCCACCTCCCCCTCGTACCCCATCCGTTATTTATTTATATACACATTCTTTTTCTCTCTCTCCTTTTTCTCCCTCTGTCCCCCTCACTATACCCTTGCCCATCCTCTGGTTCCCCCCCCCTTTTCTTTCTCCCCAGGCCTCCTGTCCCATGATCCTCTCATATCCCTTTTGCCAATCATCTGTCCAGCTCTTGGCTCCATCCCTCCCCCTCCTGTCTTCTCCTATCATTTTGGATCTCCCCCTCCCTCTCCCACTTTCAAATCTCTTAGTAGCTCTTCCTTCTGTTAGTCCTGACGAAGGGTCTCGGCCCGAAACGTCGAGTGTACCTCTTCCTAGAGATGCTGCCTGGCCTGCTGCGTTCACCAGCAACTTTTATGTGTGTTGCTTGAAATTCCAGCATCTGCAGATTTCCTCGTGTTTGCGTTATTTCAATTTCATCTGGATAATTCTAATATTGTCAGCATAATGTTTAGAAGTTGGGCTCAACCCCAAGATGAATGAATGTAAAAACATCTTAAGAACAGCAGAAACTGAGTACGGGAAAGTTCTAAATACCGTGGAAATAGAGTTTAAACAGAGAAAAAGCAGAAACTCGGAGAGCTCATGCACAATGAAAGAGTTTAAAAACTGAGAAGAGAGGTCCCAGGAGTTTTAAAAAGCCGGAACAGAAGGGCAGAAAAGTGTACACACAAGAAACAGAGGGCTGGAGAGTTTAAACAGAAAAGCTGAACAACAAAAATGTTTGTCTCCATACAAGGTGGTGAAATTTGCCTCATGAGAGAATTGAGTGGGCGGAGAGGGGAGATGGAGATGGGGAAAATCATGCGTTTCATTCTTTTCACATTTTGTGCATTGAATGACTGGAGAAGTGTAAATAGTCAGCACAGTAAGTCTTCACTAGTCCAGAGGTGAGGTCTGGAGCTTCAAGCTCCGAGGCATCATCATCTCAAAGGATCTATCCTAGACCCAACATATTGATGCAATTAAGAATTAGGCACATCTGCAGCTATACTTCATTAGGAGCTTGAGCAGATTTGGTATCTCACCAAAGACTCTAGCAAATTTCTACAAATGTATCGTGAAGGGCATTCTTACTGGTTGCATCACCAGCTAGTATGGAAGCTCATACTAAAAAAGCTGCAGAGTGTTTCAGATGTTGTTTTGTAACTCCAAAAGATAAAACTAATCAAAATAAAAACAAGGGAGGCTGAGAGATACGCATCTTAGTTTCGTTTTCACTTTAAGCGAGGAGTACAAGTATGACGTGGTGGCGTGATAATTTACTGTAGGCCATTCACATACTTTTACATATCAGCCATAATTAATGATTTAACCCAGGCAACCTGTTCATATTCTATACCTTCACAGTATGGTCCGGGTCAATTTTTATCCATTTAAAATGTATAAATAGCCTATCTGACATTAATAAATGGGTGATTAATCCTTAATTAATGTTTCAGAGATCTAAAATCCATGTCAATAGATACAGGTCAAATTTGACCCGGAACAGCCTCAATGTACAAAAATTTGTAGCACTTGTACAAAAATATAAAATTTTTAAATATTTTCATTTTTGCGCACTTTGGGTCACTTTAGGAAAAGTCATCAAATTTCGACTTGAGAAAAAATAGCATTTAGGGTGTTTTTACTGCTGTCAAATGTCAAAACGGGTCAAATCAAATTTGACCCAAACAGTATGTAAGGGTTAAATAAACAAGAATGCTTAATGAAACAATATATTTGCAATATTACTTAAATATTACTGAAATATTAAATACACACTGCAGCTCCATCATGGGCAATAGTCTCCCTACCATTGAGTATATATCTTCAAAGGTCAGTGCTTCAGGAATGTGACATCCATCGCCAAGGATTATCACCATCCAAGACATGCCCTCTTCTCATCACTGCTGCTAGGGAGCAGGTACAGGAGTCTAAGGATACATACTGAATGCTTCTTTCCTTCTGCTATCAGAGTTCTGAATGATCCATGAACCTTTCAAAACTACTTGATATTTTGCTCTCTTTTTGCACTATATATTTGTTGTATACTTCGTATTGTAACGTAGTAATTTTTTATGGATTGCACTGTAAAACAAATAATTTCACAACATAGCTCTGTGATAATAAACCTGATTCTGACAACAGGATGTAAAAAGCAACATTGGGTAAGGGAGACGGCAGGATCAGGTCACTCACAATAACAGACTTGCACTCCCCATCAGTAAGTGCAAGGAATTAGTTGTGGACTTCAGGAAGGGGAATTCAAGATATCACTCCTCATTTGGGGGTGAGCAGTGGAAAAGCTGAACAGTTTCAAGCTCCTGGGTGTCAACGTCTCTGAAGATGTATCCTGGGCCCAACATATTGATCCAGTTATGAAGAAGACATGACAGCAGCCATATTTCATTAGGAGTTTGAGGAGATTTGGTATGTCACCAAAGACTCTAACAAATTTCTGCAGGTGTACCATGGACAGCATTCTAACTGGTTGCATCACCCTCTGGTATGGAGAGGCCACTGCATAGGATCTGAAAAAGCAGCGTATGGTTGTAAACACAGCCATATCCATCATGGGTACCAGCCTTCCCAACATTGAGGACATTTTCAAAAGGCGATGCCTCCAAAAGGCGGCATCCATCAAAAGGACCTCACAAATGTATGCAATATACATCTGAAATTCTTGTTCTTCACGGATATCTACGTAAACAGAAGAGAATGAGTGACAGAATAAGAATGAGTGGCAGTTAGAACCCCCAAAGACCCCCTACTCCCCCCTCCTATGCACAAGTTGCAGCAAAGCAACAACTGTCTCCCACCCCAACCCACTTCTGCAAGAAACATCAGCGCTCTCCACCCACCAAGCAAGCAATAGCAAAGCCCCCAATAAAGACAAGATCTGCAGTACAACACAAACTAATTGTTCACCTGACAATTTGACATGCCGTTCTCTCCCTACCAAAGGGAAAAAGAGGTATCCCCTTTCACAGCAAGGGAGAGACATATCAAAGCAACTCTTTTTTTTTTCAAGTTCTCTGACCAGAGAATCGGCAACACAGAGAGAGCATGATTTACTGAATACAGAGCCTCTGACAGCTGAATCACCATTCCCGATACTCCATTCTCTCCCGCGACACTTGGGATTTGAAAAGCAGCCATTTGTGAGCCCTCAGGACCAGATCCCACTGCCGCAAAGAACCGAAGTCTGAGTGTAACTCCAGGCCAGAGTCTTCAACAGAACCCCATCCACCTTGAAATGGAAAAAGAGAGACATCAAAGGTAGAAATTAAGCTGCTTTTGTAGATGAACTCAGAGTCATTATTGAGTGCCATCGTAACCCCACCTCGCCTATGAATTTATATATTTATATTGCATTGCCACAGAACAACAAATTCCATGATACATGTCAGTGATATTAAACCTGATTCTGATAATTAAAATGTTCAATAGTTAATGCAAAAATAATAGTGAGGTCAATAGCTGGTAAAGTTGTGCTAAAGTGAAATAGGATCTGGAGTGTAAATTACATTCTTTAATTTAGGGAACTCAGGGGTAGTACAACTCAGTTACATGGAACGTTCCTCCTGCTGAATATGAAAAACTGCAGACTCTACCTGCTGCCTTCTGTGCTTTCAGATGGTTAACCACAGAGCAAACAGAGGAAATGCCTCCAACTGCAACTGTGTTTTAGAGCTGGAGCTGAGGCTAGAATCACCAAGTTGCATTGAGACCTAAGTTCCTCTCTAAGCACGTTTAGAGGGAAGTCATACCCATGCTAATATTGCACTGGTGGAAAGTGAATGGAAGCATAGTAGGCAGCAGGTACTGGCTATGCCCCTCTCAAACAGAGGTACCATATTTGTTACTATTGGAAGAAATGGCTTCTCATGAAATGTAGCAAGAGCCAAGTGTTTGACACGATGGTAGCTCAAGTTCACAGGCAAGTAGGAAAAAGGAAGGAGAGCTACTGAGCGATCAACATTGGTGAGAGGCGCGACTCCATCTTGCCTCCCTGGTGTTGTGGTCTGACTGTAACAGAGTGGCTGCAGGACATTCTAATAAGTGATTGTATAGCTAGTTAACATAATGCAACTTGGTGAGAACAATATATGTAGGTGAGGAAAGGATAAAGCCATTCAAGTCAATAAGAGTTTGAAAATGAGTTTAAAAGCAAGAGCTCAAAGGTAATAACTTCACAGGATATTGAGACTGGGGAAGGGAAGAACCAGTTACACCCATGGTTCAAAGGTTCAAAGGTTCAAAGGTTAAGTTTAATGTCAAAGAAATATACATCCTGAAATGCTTTTTCATGGAGGACTAGGACTGATAGTCTCGTGGGAGTAACACACATCAAAGTTGCTGGCGAACGCAGGAGGTCAGGCAGTATCTCTAAGAAGAGGTACAGTCGACGTTTCAGGCTGAGACCCTTCGTCAGGACTAACTGAAGGAAGAGCTAGTAAGAGATTTGAAAGTGGGAGGGGGAGGGGGAGATCCAAAATGATAGGAGAAGACAGGAGGGGGAGGGATGGAGCCAAGAGCTGGACAGGTGATTGGCAAAAGGGGTATTTGTTTAGTAAATAATGGCATAATATTTACACGACAGGGTGGCTTGCAGTTTTGAGGCTAAATTCCAATTGGTGATGCTGGCCTTGTCTTTAAAGCTGGCAGAGGTTGTAGTTTTGAAAAAATGCTGTCTAAATGATTTAATGATGATTTAACAGACAGGGTTAATGTAAGGAAAGGGGGCAAAAAGAGTAAATTAAGAACTCTATATCTTTATTATCTCCATTAAGAACTCTATAACTCTACAGAGCATTCAGAACAAAATCAATGAACAAATAGCATAACTAGAGATAAAGAGGAATGATCTGAAAGTGATGAAGAGACATACAATAGTTACAAGAAGATCAAAGATGGGAACTCAGTACTCAGGACAATTGACTTTTAAAAAGGACTGTTAGAAAGAAAAGTTGGCTAATCAAAGATGAAATAAGTACAGATATGAGAAATTATCTAGCCATTAAAAGTGTAGGAAGTTTTGAATATAAGCAAATAAGAGCAAGGAAAGAAGATGGTGTAAAGGTTGGTGGTAAAGGCCTGCAAACAGCAGCCACGTTGTAGTAGAGTATAAATCCATGAGAACAACTTTAGAGACTGTAGTTTGAGTAGTTTTCTGGGCAATATGGTACAGAGCCAAATAAGAGAATAAGCTATGGATCTGGTAATATGTAATGAAACAGTTTTAATTAATGATCTCAGAGTGGATGATTGTGATAGAATTTAGCATTCAGCTTTAGAGCGAGAAACTTGGGTCTGGAACAACTGTTAAAATAAGTGGAATTACAGAGAAATGAAGAATGTTAGCTAAAGTGAACCAGGTAAATAGTCTGATGGATTAGACAGCAGACAAACAATGGCAGATATTTAAGGAGCTAATTCATGACTCCCAGCGAAAATATATCCCAATGAGGGAAGATTCTAAAGGGAGGGGTGATATTCAACAAGGAAGTTAAGGAGCTTATTAGGTTGAAAGAGATAATATAGTAAAATGGCAAATGTTAGTGGTAAGCATGAAGATTGTGATAAAATCAGAATCCAGCAAACAACTAAAAGCAAATCAAGAGGGAGAAAACAAACTAAGACAAGCTAATGTAAAATATTAGTGACAATGAGTCACTAATGAAGTCCTGATGAAGGGTCTTGGCCCAAAACATTGACTGTTCTCTCTTTTCCATAGATGCTGCATGGCCTACTGAGTTCCTCCAGCATTTTGCGTGCATTGCTAAGTGGCAATGGGAGCTTCTCCAATTACATGAAGGTGGGCTCTTTAAAGAATAAGACTAGAAAATAATTATGGGAAGAAGGTTATGACAAAGGAGTTAACTATTATTTTTCAACAGTCATAAGGTACAAGATACCACACAAAAATGCCCTTTGCAATAGAAATCTGATAATCTGATGTCTGGTTATTTAGAAACTCTAATGGTTTCGAATTTGTCTCACCAGCTTCTGATTCCTTCAGTTCCTTTACATCTATGAGATACTGTTTTGCACACTTCCTTTAATCTCACCAGGGCTCCATTTTCCTCACTTTCTTTACACTCCCCACCACCCCACTTCCTGTTCCCCTTTTAAACTAACTAGGTTCCTTGTAAAATATATTACACTCTTGTGTAACATCTGAGAAAACAGTGAATTGTAAGTGTGTTGGGATATTAATAGGAGCAACAGAAAATCTGCAAGTCCACCATCATCAGTGCACAAAGGGTGCTGGATTAATGGAATTAATAATGTATTTAAAATGTATAGAAGTTAAATGGCTTCATCATCACTGGAGATTAAATATTAGGTAAATTAATAGGATTAATGGCTGATAAGTCTTTGCATCTTAGGAGTGCCTACAGAGATATTGGGTGCATTGGTTGTAATTTTTCAAAAAACCACAGATTCATGAGAGTTCATGAATGAGAGGAATGTTGCCAAGCTGATACCTTATTCAAAATGGATGGAAAAGAAAAAGTTAATAACTATAGATTGGTCAGCTTACAATCCACTATTGGAATAAGGTTCAATCAATGATTAGGGGGGTATTTTGGAAAATCCTAATCTGAACAAGACGAATCAATGTGCCTCATGAAAGTGAAGTCTTGTCCAGCACATATCTTCGCGTTTTTTATGGAAGTATCAGCCAGATTGGATAGAGAATAATCAGCAGATTTAATATACTTTCAAGAGGCTTTCAACAAGGTGTAACACAAAAGAAAGGTACTTCACAAGACAAGAGCTCATTGTGTTAGAGGCCTGTGGTGGGAAAGCTGTTGGAAAAGATTCTTAGAGATGGGATCTGTGGGTATTTAGAGAATCATGGTCTGATCAGGGAGAGTCAGCATGGCTTTGCGAAGGGCAGATCGTGTCTAACAAGCCTGATAGAGTTCTTCGAGGAGGTGACCAGGTATATAGATGAGGGTAGTGCAGTGGATGTGATCTACATGGATTTTAGTAAGGTATTTGACAAGGTTCCACACGGTAGGCTTATTCAGAAAGTCAGAAGGCATGGGATCCAGGGACGTATGGCCAGGTGGATTCAAAATTGACTTACCTGCAGAAGGTAGAGGGCCGTGGTGGAGGGAGTACATTCAGATTGGAGGGTTGTGACTAGTGGTGTCCCACAAGGATCTGTTCTGGGACCTCTATTCTTCATGATTTTTATTAACGACCTGGATGTGGGGATAGAAGGGTGGGTTGGCAAGTTTGCAGACGACACAAAGGTTGGTGGTGTTTTAGATAGTGTAGAGGATTGTCGAAGATTGCAGAGAGACATTGATAGGATGCAGAAGTGGGCTGAGAAGTGGTAGATGGAGTTCAACCTGGAGAAGTGTGAGGTGGTACACTTTGGAAGGACAAACTCCAAGGCAGAGTACAAAGTAAATGGCAGGATACTTGGTAGTGTGGAGAAGCAGAGGGATCTAGGGGTACATGTCCACAGATCCCTGAAAGTTGCCTCACAGATAGATAGGGTAGTTAAGAAAAATTATGGGGTGTTAGTTTTCATAAATCGAGCGATAGAGTTTAAGAGTAGCAATGTAATGATGAAGCTCTATAAAACTCCGGTTAGGCCACGCTTGGAGTGCTATGTCCAGTTCTGGTCACCTCACTATAGGAAGGATGTGGAAGCATTGGAAAGGGTACAGAGGAGATCTACCAGGATGCTGCCTAGTTTAGAGAGTATGGATTATGATCAGAGATTAAGGGAGCTAGGGCTTTACTCTCTGGAGAGACGGAGGATGAGGGGAGACATGACGGAGGTGTACAAGATATTAAGGGGAATAGATATAGTGGATAGCCAACGCCTCTTCCCCAGGGCACCACTGCTCAGTACAAGAGGACATGGCTTTAAGGTAAGGGGTGGGAAGTTCAAGGGGGATATCAGAGGAAGGTTTTTTTACTCAGAGAGTGGTTGGTGCGTGGAATGCACTGCCTGAGTCAGTGGTAGAGGCAGATATACTAGTGAAGTTTAAGAGACTACTAGACAGGTATATGGAGGAATATAAGGTGGGTGGGTTATATGGGAGGCCGGGTTTGAGGGTCGGCACAACATTGTGGGCCGAAGAGCCTGTAATGTACTGTACTATTCTATGTTCTATAAGAGGGATTAACTAAGAACAGATTCAGAAATCAGATGTGCAAAGGGATTTGGGAGTTCTCGTGTTGGATTCCCTAAAGGTTAACTTGCAGGTTGAGTCAGTGGTTAGGAAGGCAAATGCAATTTTAGCATTCATTCTGAGAAGACTGTGAAGGCAAGGGTACAATCCTGAAGATCACACTTGGCGTATCATGAGCAGTTTTGGACCCCTTATCTAAGAAAAGACGTGCTAGTATTGGAGAGGGTACAGAAGAAGTTCACAAGAATGACCCTGGAGATGAAAGCATTAACACATGATGAGCTCTTAATGGCTCTGGGACTGTATTCACTGGAGTTGAGAAGGATAAGGGGGAACCTCATAGAAACTTATCAAATATTGAAAGGGATGTGGATGTGGAGAGTACGTACCGACAGTGGGAAGGTCTAGGACTAGAGGGCACAGCCTCAGAATAGAAGGACATCCCTTTAGAAAAGAGGTGAGGAAGAATTTCTTTACCAGAGGGTCGTGAATCTGTGGAATTTATTACCACTAATGCTGGTGGAGGCCAAGTCATGGGGTATACTTAAAGCAGAGGCTAATGTTTTTGATAAGTAAGGGTGGAAAAGGTTATGGGGATAGGCAGGAAATGGGATAAAGAGGGAACATCAGTCATGATCAAATGACAAGATAGAATCAATGGGCCGAATGGCATAATTCTGCTCCCTTGTTGTATCGTCTGAAGCAAGAAGCAGTAAGGATAAGGGGGCACTTTCAATATGATAACTGAGGTGCCACAAGTATCATTGCTGAGATAGTGGCCATTTACAATATATATTCATAATTTACAATGATACGGAACATAAACAGAACCTGAGATTATGCTGACCAACAAGCTTCCATTTTGACTACCACAGGGGATTCTAGAGATGCTGGAAATCCAGAGCAACACACACAAAATGCTGGAAGAACTCAGATCATGCAACAACTCACTTCTTCTTACATCCCAGCTTCATCTCCCTTCCCCGACCTCCCCACATTCCCCCCCCCCACCTCGTTTCACCTGTCACCTGCCAGCTTGTAATCCTTCCCCTCCCGCCACCTTCAGATTCTGGCTTCTTCCCCCTCCCTCTCTAGTAATAATGAAGGGTCTCAGCCCTAAATGTCCACGGTTTATTCTCCTCTATAGATGCTGCCTGTCCTGCTGAGATCCTCCAGCACTTTTTTTTGTATGTTGCTCCATTTACACTAATCCTACATAAATCCTATTTCATACTTCAACATTTCCAATGGAAGAAAGAAGCAATTGTATTATAGACAAGTAGAGGGAAGTAAAGCTGTTGAAAGGTTACAAAGATTTACCAAAGTGATTGGTAGATAAGTGAGAGGATAATGTTTTAGATATTGGAATATAATACAGTAATGAAAAAGGCAGAGGTTGATAGATTCTTCATTGGTCAGGGCACAGAGGGATACAGGAAGAAGGCAGGAGATTGGAGCTAAGAGGAAAATTGGATCAGCCATGATGAACTGGCAGGGCAGACTTGATAGGTGAAACGGCCTAATTGTGCTCCTATATCTTATGGTCTTGTGGCTGTAGTAAGATATGAAACTGTTCACTTTTAAAAGCAATAAAACAGACTATTATTTAAATAGACAAAGATTACAGAAAGCAGCAGAACAAAGGGATTTGGAGGTTCTCACATGAAACACTGAAAGCTGGCATATGATAAATATGTAGCAGGTAATTATGAAAATTAATAGAATGATGGCTTTTATTTCAGGAGCATTTGAGTATAAAAATAAGATAGGCTGTATCTAGATGATTGTGAACTGTTTTGCCTCTTTATTTCCAAGAATATATACACTTAGTGGCCACTTTTTTAGGTACAGGAGCAATCTAAAAAACAGGCTACTGAGTAGATTTCTGTATGTCCGTGATCCTCTGCAGCCCATCCATTTCAAAGTTCGATGTGTTTTGTGTTCTGAAATGCTCTTTCGCCCACCACTGTTGTAACACGTGATTATTCAAGTTACTGTTACCTTCCTGTAATCTTAAATCAGCATAGCCATTCTTCTCTGAACTCTTCCATTAACAAGGTATTTTTACTCACAGAAAGGCCACTCACTGGATCATTTTCTGTTTTCTGCACCATTTTCTGTAAACCCTTGAGACTGTTGTGCATGAGAATCCCAGGAGAGCAGCACTTTCTGAGATCTTCAAACCACCCATCTGGCACCAACAGTCAATCCACGATCAAACTCACTTAGATCACATTTCTTTCCCATTCTGATGTTAGATCTAAACAACAACCAAACCTCTTCACCATGGCTTCATGCTTTTATGCATTGAGTTGCTGCCATGTGATTGGCTGATTAAATACTTACATTAACGAGCAGGTATACATAATAAAGTGGCTACTGAGTTCATTGGAAATTGTTTATAAGATAATTCAGGAGATGGAGAAGATTAGTTAGGGTGAAAAGATTCATTAAGCAGGTCTTGAGTTTAGGAAAATGGGAGATGAATTGAATGAAACATGTAAGAAGAATCTTTTCTCTCAGAGGATTAAGAGTCTTTGGAACTGTTGAAAGGAATGATGAAGGCTGAATTCTTGATTATATTCAAAGCCAAGATAGGTTGTTTTTTTTTAATAAATAACAGAATTGTGGGTTTTGAGGAGCCAGCAAAATAGTGGACTTGAGGAAAGTTGGATCAGCCATGATCTTATTGACATGCAGAGCATGTTCAAAAGTCCGAATAGTCTTCTCCTCTTCCTACTTCTTATGGCTTCTAGCTGTGTAAAAATGTCACCATAAGAGAGTACTGTGATTAAAATATGGTTTTTATTGCTAGGCACTGTGCTTGTAAAGTTCCTGAGATTTTCTCCTCTTCTTCTAAATTGACTTGACTTGATTATTTTGCCTACCATGCCTGAAGTAATTTGCATGGATGAGCCCAAATTAACTGCAAGGGTAGATAAGTCTAAGGAAGTTTTCAATTACATGCCATGGCAACAAAATTAGAAAGCTCTGCCTTGTGATTGTTTTATTTTTCCTTCTGGAATTTATCCCATGTCCCAGACATCATTTTAAGATTATAATATTAAGCAAATTTATCTAGCAAAACAAAGAACAAATGAATAATCTAACAGTGATAGATCAGACCTCTACCATAAAATCTGGAGGAAAAACAATTACAGAATCTAATGCACAGCTGTTCCTTTCACAACATTATATAAAGAATGGAAGTCTCTTCTAGGTCCGATTCTCTCTTGACATAATTTTATATGCCAGTTTTAGGACGCCTGAGCAAAATACAGGCCCAGTAGCGTAATAAAGGACAAAGTTTCCCTTCCTGAGGAGTTCTCATGACCTCTGGTCCTCAAAGACATCAAGCACATCACCAGCCAGACATGGTCGGAACAAAAACCTATTTGATGTAAAGCAGAAACCTTACAAAGAATGGGCTGAAATTTTACAAATGTTACAAAGGGGGCTATAGGGAATTTCAAAAGGATGAATGTCCCAACCCAACCATTTCTAACCTTGTGGCTTATATGAAACATTCCATGGGAAAGAGGAAAGGCTGAAATTGAGTGTTTTAACAGGAAGTAATTCTTTGCTTTCATAGTTGTTCAATGATGAGGATAAAGAAGTGGAGTTGATTTATCCCTAATTTCCATATGAAGTTCTTTTGCACCATTATCTGTTATAGTGCTGGACAGAAGGAATCTTCCCTGTACCCAGAAGTACTAAACAGTTTTCTGTAATTTTAACAGGACTCCTAATATAACTCTTCATGGAAATCTCCTCAATGGCAGTGCCGACCTGACAGCTGGGAGAGTGATGGCTTAAATACTTAAATTTATCTGGTCAAGTGTTGGAATAAGGGGTTAATACAGACGTGTATCCACTGATTATTACGGATATGGTGGACCAAATTTAAGTTCCACTCCCTCAAGTTTTACAAGGGGGAGTGGAAACCTGGACAAAGTTAATTTTAACATGTCAGAAAAGCTAATGCAGCAATATCTGCAGCTGGCATAATACTTACTCAAGTCACCGATATAGAAAGGAATGGCCTACAAGAATAGAAATTGCAGTGCTGGCAAGCTAGAGACTGAATGAAGTTCCTTACAAAGCTTGAGCAAACAGTGTTGATCCACATCAACATAAAAGTGATATAGGAGACCTCCAATAAAAGAGCAGCGAGACAGGATTACATGAGCTGACATGTTCCAAAGGCATGTCACCATCTTCTGATTTGTGGAGCAGTTGACTCAGGCAGCTCAATGCTTTCACACCATGAACACCACTTTTCCATGTCATTACGTCCAATGGTGAATTGGCAAGTGTCTGAATGCATTTATAAATAGGCCTTCTGCTCTTCTTACAGATGATTATGTAGGAACCATTGAAGCACAGCTATAACTAGAGCAACACAAAACACTGCAGAATCCACTTGCTAAAAATATCAGCAACTTTTCATCTTCAGATCTGGAAGAATGGGAGTTAGAATTGAATTTTCCACTGACCGAAGATTTGATTAATTTTCCTTGCAAAGTTCCATATTCAAGTCAAAAATTTTGGTTTAGGCTGAACAACAGCAAACAATATTCTTTCGCTCCCCCAGGGATGACATTGGAACGGGACAATTTTGTTCATTCCGGTTTAGTTTGTTAGCTAATTAAATTACCGCTGAAGGGCACCTCAGCCTTGTATTACATTCAGAGCAAGTCTTTTCTAGCATGTGACTTTTCATGATCTCAAGCCATCAGCAGCATCTGGTACCTCACCAGTTAGCACCATATTTGGCTGGAAAAGGAACCTAAATAATTCCAGGCGAAGACTGCTCATTGGTCCCTAAAGAAAAGGTTGGAACTTTTCAATTTAAATTATGACTCCCTTACAGAGGACATCACTGGCAGATTTCAGAAGAATTAATGCCCAAAAGCTGTCACTTCTAACATTAGGGAATTCATGTAAAATATTTAAATGGAAATGTTCCTTGCCTCAATCCCTGATGTAAGAGGAGAATTTTTAGTTGTTATTGGTGAGATACCAGCAAAAAATTTTGACAGCGTTAGTCAAGTCATGACAGAGTTCATCAAAAATGGCTTACTGCACCAGGATATCCAGGTGACTTCTGGAGACTCCCTTATAAAAGAGGCACACCAGTGACTCAAGGCAGGAAAACTGCCAGAGATCTAACAAAATTCAGGTAGTCACCATTTAAATTACAAGGAACCCATAGGATCAGGGACAGCAATAATTCTCAGTTTGCTTAGCAGCAAATTCTTGTTCAACAGCAAAAAAAGAAAACACATAGCAAATCAGTATCTGTGAAAAGAGAAGCAGGATAGAGACTCATAGAACATAGAACATAGAATAGTACAGCACAGTACAGGCCCTTCAGCCCACAATGTTGTGCAGACCCTCAAACCCGGCCTCCCATACAAGCCCCCACATTAAATTCCTCCATATACCTGTCTAGTAGTCTCTTAAACTTCACTAGTGTATCTGCCTCCGCCACTAACTCAGGCAGTGCATTCCATGCACCAACCACTCTCTGAGTAAAAAACCTTCCTCTAATATCCCCCTTGAACTTCCCACTCCTTACCTTAAAGCCATGTCCTCTTGTACTGAGCAGTGGTGCCCTGGGGAAGAGGCGCTGGCTATCCACTCTATCTATTCCTCTTATTATCTTGTACACCTCTATCATGTCTCCTCTCATCCTCCGTCTCTCCAAAGAGTAAAGCCCTAGCTCCCTTAATCTCTCATCATAATGATACTCTCTAAACCAGGCAGCATCCTGGTAAATCTCCTCTGTACCCTTTCCAATGCCTCCATATCCTTCCTGTCGTGAGGCGACCAGAACTGGACACAGTACTCCAAGTGTGGCCTAACCAGAGTTTTATAGAGCTGCATCATTACATTGCGACTCTTAAACTCTATCCCTCGATTTATGAAAGCTAACACCCCATAAGCTTTCTTAACTACCCTATCCACCTGTGAGGCAACTCTCAGGGATCTGTGGACATGTACCCCCAGATCCCTCTGCTCCTCCACACTACCAAGTATCCTGCCATTTACTTTGTATTCTGCCTTGGAGTTTGTCCTTCCAAAGTGTACCACCTCACACTTCTCCCGGTTGAACTCCATCTGCCACTTCTCAGCCCACTTCTGCATCCTATCAATGTCTCTCTGCAATCTTCGACAATCCTCTACACTATCTACACCACCAACCTTTGTGTCATCTGCAAACTTGCCAACCCTCCCTCCTACCCCCACATCCAGGTCGTTAATAAAAGTCACAAAAAGTAGAGGTCCCAGAACAGATCCTTGTGGGACACCACTAGTCACAATCCTCCAATCTGAATGTACTCCCTCCACCACCACCCTCTGCCTTCTGCAGGCAAGCCAATTCTGAATCCACTTGGCCAAACTTCCCTGGATCCCATGCCTTCTGACTTTCTGAATAAGCCTACTGTGTGGAACCTTGTCAAATGCCTTACTAAAATCCATATAGATCACATCCACTGCACTACCCTCATCTATATGCCTGGTCACCTCCTCAAAGAACTCTATTAGGCTTGTTAGACACGATCTGTCCTTCACAAAGCCATGCTGACTGTCCCTGATCAGACCATGATTCTCTAAATGCCCATAGATCCTATCTCTAAGAATCTTTTCCAACAGCTTTCCCACCACAGACGTAAGGCTCACTAGTCTATAATTACCCGGACTATCCCTACTACCTTTTTTGAACAAGGGGACAACATTTGCCTCCCTCCAGTCCTCTGGTACCATTCCCGTGGACAACGAGGACATAAAGATCCTAGCCAGAGGCTCAGCAATCTCTTCCCTCGCCTTGTGGAGCAGCCTGGGGAATATTCCATCAGGTCCCGGGGACTTATCCGTCCAAATGTATTTTAACAACTCCAACACCTCCTCTCCCTTAATATCAACATGCTCCAGAACATCAATCTCACTCATATTGTCCTCACCATCATCAAGTTCCCTCTCATTGTTGAATACCGAAGAGAAGTATTCATTGAGGACCTCGCTCACTTCCACAGCCTCCAGGCACATCTTCCCACCTTTATCTCTAATCAGTCCTACCTTCACTCCTATCATCCTTTTGTTCTTCACATAATTGAAGAATGCCTTGGGGTTTTCCTTTACCCTACTCGCCAAGGCCTTCTCATGCCCCCTTCTTGCTCTTCTCAGCCTCTTCTTAGGCTCCTTTCTTGCTTCCCTATATTCCTCAATAGACCCATCTGATCCTTGCTTCCTAAACCTCATGTATGCTGCCTTCTTCCACCTGACTAGATTTTCCACCTCACTTGTCACCCATGGTTCCTTCACCCTACCATTCTTTATCTTCCTGACCGGGACAGATTTATTCCTAACATCCTGCAAGAGATCTCTAAACATCGACCACATGTCCATAGTACATTTCCCTGCAAAAACATCATCCCAATTCACACCCGCAAGTTCTAGCCTTATAGCCTCATAATTGCCCTTCCCCAATTAAAAATTTTCCTGTCCTCTCTGATTCTATCCTTTTCCATGATAATGCTAAAGGCCAGGGAGCGGTAGTCACTGTCCCCCAGATGCTCACCCACTGAGAGATCTGTGACCTGACCCGGTTCATTACCTAGTACTAGATCTAGTATGGCATTCCCCCTAGTTGGCCTGTCCACATACTGTGACAGGAATCCGTCCTGGACACACTTAACAAACTCTGCCCCATCTAAACCCTTGGAACTAATCAGGTGCCAATCAATATTAGGGAAGTTAAAGTCACCCATGATAACAACCCTGTTATTTTTGCACCTTTCCAATATCTGCCTCCCAATCTGCTCCTCTGTATCTCTACTGCTACCAGGGGGCCTATAAAATACCCCCAATAGAGTAACTGCTCCCTTCCTGTTCCTGACTTCCACCCATACTGACTCAAAAGAGGATCCTGCTACATTACCCACCCTTTCTGTAGCTGTACTAGTATCTCTGACCAGTAATGCCACCCCTCCTCCCCTTTTTCCGCCCTCTCTATCCCTTTTAAAGCACTGAAATCCAGGAATATTGAGAATCCATTCCTGCCCTGGTTCCAGCCAAGTCTCTGTAATGGCCACTACATCATAATTCCATGCATGTATCCAAGCTGTCAGTTCATCACCTTTGTTCCTGATGCTCCTTGCATTGAGGTACACACATTTCAGCCCTTCTACCTTACTACCTTTACACCCTTTATTCTGCTTCTCTTTCCTCTCTATATGTTAGATCTGGCTTTATTCCATGCACTTCTTTCATTGCTCTATCGCTCTGGGTCCCATCCCCCTTGTAAATTAGTTTAAACCCTTGTAATCAGTTTTTCATCGACACTCTTGTTTAGAATCTGCAGTGTTTTCTGATTTTCATCCTCACCTCCTTAACACCCAAATTAATACAGTGTGTGTGGAATGTGATGGCGTATGCATTGGTAGAGTAATAAATTAGTGAAAATGTTTCTTTAATTCAGGAGTAGCATTCAAGCATCACATAAAACACAGCATGACATGATGAAATTGCTGTATGGGCTAAGACTTTGAGTCTCCATGGCTACAAACTGTAGAAAAAATCCAATCATGTTCAAAGAGAAATCAGGTAGGGGCATAGCGAAAAAAACAAGTTACACTGGAAGGCAGCAAGACTCGAGTACACTGAGCACTGGTCTTCAGGTTCACTCTCAACAGGACCCGCAATCGGTGAAGCGCTTGTGGATATTTGGTTTCACTCTTTATCTTGCTGGTAACTCTCAGTCAGTTGATATTCAAATCCATAACTGTACTGTGAAATTTATGAGTATCGACATTCATATCAGACTGAACTTGTTAGAACTTTCAAGGAATGGGTCAGTTCACTTAACTGGCACAATTTGTTTAATTCCGAGTGAGGTAGAATTGTATAGTTAATTCCAAAATTGAAGCTCTGGCGAAGGTAAAAGGGAGATTTATTGGTCATGTTTCAAGAAGTTGGTAAAATATCAGTTGGAAATGTATATATTTTATTACTCATGTATAGTTCAATAAATTCACTTTAAAAATTCACATTTTAACTTCAAACTTTCTGCATAATCACTCAAAGAGTTGAATTGCACGTTCATGAAACGAAAGCTGTATAGCTCATCTCCTTCTACCTTAGACCACAAACTTATCAATCACCCCTGCTGTGGCCCACTTTCTGGAGGTCCAAGATGCCGACTTCTACAAAGAAGGGATCCGTATGCTCCACGACCGCTGGACTAAGTGCATAAATGTAGGAGGGGACTATGTTGAAAAATGAATGTGCTAGGTTTTCTAAAATTGACTCCTTCTACCTTAGGCCACAAACTTATCAATCACCCCTCGTACTAACTACAAGCTTGCTACTTAACCTACTCCACAGAGCATAAGAAACTGAAGCTGGAGGAGGCCATTTTCTCCCTCAGTCAGGGTTCAACTGAAGATATAAGCTGATGTGTTATTAGGTAGAACTCTGTTTCTCATCTGGTTCCCATAAACCATGATTCCACCAAATTATTAAAAAAAAATGTCTATCTCACTGCTTAGTGACTCAGGCTCCATAACTCATGAGACAGAGAATGCTTGAATTCCGTGAGAAGAAATTCCTCCTCATGGAATTGGCCTCATGGTAAAAAAACAACCCCTCATCCTGAGGCACAGCTCTTGGTTCTAGGTTCACTTCCCAGTGAAGACATTCTCCCAGCTGCTATTAATTTCCATAAGGGTGAGAAATTAGTGGTGTAAAAATTCAATACTGATGTTAGCCTGATCGTCTCCCCTACTGCTGCTGATTCTGCCTTTGAATTCTCTATCATCGAGTGTGGTCTTTGTTTACAGAGCAGCAGGAACCTTGAATTGCTGTAATCCTGTACATGGATCAAAAATGATATAATCAAAGAACAATAAAACTTGGAAGGATTCCACATTGCCTACCGGCCTTCTGCAGAAACACAAAAGATTCGGTGTATCCTGGAAATCTTGAACAGCACACACAAGAGTGCTGGAGGAACTCAGCTAGTCAGGAGCACTTATTGAGGGGAATAAACAGTCGATATTTCAGCCGAGATCCTTCATCAGGACTGGAAAGGAAGGCGGGGAAGAAGCCAGAATAAGAAGCTGGGGGTGGGGGGAAGATGGGAGAGGAAGCAGGACAAGCTGACAGGTGATGCGGCCAAACCAAGGTTGGAGGAGCACCACCTCATATTTTGTCTGAGTAGCCTCCAATCTGATGGTATGAACATTGATTTCTCCAACTTCCAGGACTCTCTCCTTCCTCCCTCCCTCCTTCTATCTTTTTCTATTCCCTATTCTAGTTACCCTCTCACCCCTTCTCCTTTCACCTGGCTATCACCTCCCTTTGGTTCCCCTCAACCTTCCCTTTCAAGCTACCAAAGATCATGACAAGCTTTGTTTTACCATAAAACCAAGGTGAACCAAAAGGGTCAGACCAGTTACGCTGACAGATCTCGATTTTGCAGTTGACATAGTCCTGCTCTCTGACCAGATGGAGGAAATTGAGTACAATAAAGTTGGACTTCACCTAAACGCTAAAAAGACAGAGTACATGGCGTTTAGCTGCGATGAAGATACTCTCAAGACCGTAGAGAATGATACCATTAAGAAAGTCTTTGACTACAAGTACCTCAGGTCAAGAATGATGAGTTCAGAGAAGGACATTAAGATACGGAAGGCGCTGGCGTGGAGGGCTATGAACGACATGAAGGAAATCTGGAAGTCGAACCTGACCAGAGGTCTTCAAAAGAGCATTTTCATAGCAGTCATAGAGTCCATTCTCACATGTGGATGCGAGACGTGGACACTCACCAAGACTATGCAAAAGTCTCCAGATGGTTGCTATACATGAATGCTCCGGATGGCTCTTGACGTGAGTTGGCAACAGCACATGACGAACATTGAGCTCTATAACAACTTACCGATGCTCTCCACTAAAATCGAGGCGAGAAGACTGCAACTTGTGGGGCACTGTCTACACCACCCTGAGCTACCTGCCAGCCTAGTCATCATATGGGAGCCCAAGCACGGGAGGATGAACCCTGGGCGCCCTCCCAAGACTATGGTCAACGCGTTCCTAGAAGACAGTGGTGCGGCTAATGTAGATGAACTGAACACACTGATGAGGGAGAGGGAGAAGTGGAGAGTCCGTCATCGTGCCCAATGCCGGCCCCCTAGTCCTGAGTCAACGTAATAGTAGTAGTTCCCTTTCTTTCATGGTCAAATATCCTCTCCTATCAAATTCCTTATTCAACCTTTTACCTCTCCACCCATCCCCTCCCACCTTCTTACTTCATCCTTCCCTTCCCACCTATCCATCTTCTCTCTCACCTGCTCATACCTATCACCTGCCAGCTTGTACTCCTGCCACTCCTCCACCTTTTTTATTGTGGCTTCCTCCTTCCTTTCTAGTCCTGATGAAGGTCTGAAACACCAACTGTTTATTCCTCTCCAGAGATGCCTGATCTGCTGAGCTCCTCCAGAACTTTATGTGCATGGTCCGATGCAGATTTTTTTGCTAGAGCCACCTAATGGATCTGTGCTCAATTGTTTGACCCAAATTTCCTTGTAATCTTTTCCCCTTGCAAATATTATCCTATACTCTTTTGCATTTTAATCAGTAAAGCACATCTTGTGTAGTAGAGTAGGAGGAACTGCATCAGTGAGAGTTTAACAACCCATTCAGTCCTGGTATAATTGCTTAGAAGTTTTTTTTTGTTTTTGTGGACACTGAAATGATCAGCTCAGATTTATCACCTGCCTGGCACAGCTGAGCAAAAACAGAATCTGTGATGACAGGCTATTGCTTATGTTCTACTTTGTGGCAAACAGATGCCACAAGGAACTTTCCTCATGGAAAACACATGGATCAGGTCCACCCCATAAGTTCAGAGCTCCCAACAAGACCATCCTAGACCTTCCTTCCTTGTCACATTTCTGTGTGAAAAACAGGGTTCCTGCTTGCTCTTTGTAACCGGTACTAATAGCGTATGTTCGTGCTAAGAGAAATGCTCAATTAAACTAGTCCATTTAGTTTGTAAAATCTGTCCCGCCATATTTCAGACATAGATGTTTCATATGCCAACAAGTTGATTGGTAGCCTTTCTGAAAAGAGCATTTTATGATCACAGTAAACTATTGAGGGTACATCTGGAATCCACTGACCTAATCTGCAGACACTCCCTTCTGGCAAAAGAGATTTCCATTAGCCACATGAACACGAGAAGAACTCATGGGAACAAGAGCAGGAATAGCCCTCCAGACCCTGGGTAGTTCCACATTACCTTCAATTCCTCAATTTTACAAATACTTGTCTATCTCCATCTTTAGTATGTCACTTGGTGAAATTCCAGAGCTTCACCATGCTCTGAGAGAAAAAAATGAATCTCACTTTTAAATGGTCAGCTTCCTATTTTGTAGACAGGCCCTGAAAACATCTCAACATCTACCTTTTCAAGATTCCCCTTAGGATCATATATGTTTAAATAAAGTCTACTTCTCATTTTCAAAACTCCAAGGGATTCAGACCAAAAGTGTCTATCCTCTCTTAATAGGATAATTAACTCATCCCAGGAATTAGCCTGGTAAATCTCCTTTGGATTGCCTCCAGTGCAAATGGTCCCCTTTTAATTTAAGGAGAACGAAACTGTATTCAGTAGTTCATGTGCAGACTCACTGGCACCTTCAGCAACAGTAACAAATGCTTTCTATTCTTAAACTTAACTTCTTCACAACAAAGTTCAAAAGACTAGAATCACAGAAAAATATACAGCCAAAAACCAGGCCCTTTAATCCAACTCATTCACTCCAATCAAGTTGCCTGCCTGATTTGCTCCCATTTGCCTGAGTTTGGCCCATGGTCTTTTCCATGTAAATACTATATTTGTCCAAGTGCCTTTTAAACATTGTAAGTATACCTACCTGTAACAATTCCACTGAGAGTTCGTTACACATACCATCACCCACTGTGTGAAAAAGTTGCTTCTTAAGTCTTCTTTAAATCTTTTCCCTCTCATTTGAAATCTCTAATTATAGACTCCACTACTCAGGGAAAAGGTCTGTGACCACTTGCCTTATCTATGCCCTCGTGATTTTAAATACCTCTATAGCAGGGGTTCCCAACCTGGGGTCCACATACCCCTCAGTTAACTGTAGGGGTCCATGGTATAAAAAAGGCTGGGAAGACCTGCTCCATAGTATCACTCCTCAGCTTCCAACACTGTAGGGAAAACAAAACACCAGCTGCGATGGACTGGGTTCATGTAAGGAAAACAGACTGTGTTTGAGATTGTTGAAACTGTGGCCTCCTCCACATCGACTTGTTCAGTGAATGATAAGTATTATTTTGATTTCTGTACTGCTCCTACTGTAGACAAGTTGTTTTTCTTCTTTCTGTATTTCATTTGTGCTAGCTCTAATAAAATGTTTTCTTGTGGCCTTGATCACGTGTCATTTCCTTTGTTTGCAAATACATGTGCAAATATCCGGAACTGAATCAGGAAAGAACACGTAACACTTCATCATTATCTTGGCATAACTGGTAAAATATTCTGCTATTCAATGGATGAGCTTTAATTTTGTTGATACCAGATATTACAAGAGTCATGCTTGAAAAAAGTCACTGGCTGAGGTTTTTGGCTGCAAGATGTTGATGATGAATTACACAATGGATTGCAAACAGATTTGGAATTTCTTTTTTCATAAAGGCCACTAAACCAAAATATATGATGCTCCATCTGTTGCACAAAAAAATCATGTTCCGAATCGGAATACTTTTATCTTCAATATGTGTTTGTTTCTCTGTTGATATTAGTTTTTAATATTTTACAAAAGAGTATCTCTTCATAAACTTTTCCACTTTTTGATAAACCATACATATGCCATTAGCATTGCCTTGTCGTCTCGCACAGTTGACTCATCCAGTTGTGTCCCAAATTCTGTTTTTTGTGGCTCTGTGAATAGTTGGTACACATTGTCTTCACTCATTTCAGCAACACAACAAGCTACAGAGTTATTACCGAGAGGAATTGATTTTAAAATATAGTACTGGTATTCATTTTGAGATCATGGTGAGCACTTCTGACACAGCAGACATTATTAATCTTTCACCAATTGTATGAGATTTTCCACACTTTGCTATCATTTTGGAAATGTTTTAAGAAGCAATGAGACCACTATCAGGGTTATTTTTAGCTTTCTTGGCAAATGATTCAAGTGTGCAACACTTTTCAAATCCTTCTTTCATCTTCTGGAACTGAGTAATACCATAAGTAGCCCTTTCAGGTTGTCTTTTATGGAGGTTTTCCTGCAATCTTGATGGTTTCATAGCCTCATTAGGTTGAATAGGTACATTTAATGTCAGAGAAATGTATACAATTTTCATCCTGGAATTCTTTTTCTTCGCAAACGTCCATGAAAACAGAGGAGTGCCCCAAAGAATGAATGACAGTTAAACGTTAGAATCCCAAACCCCCCCAGCTCCTCCCTCCCATGCACAAGCAGCAGCAAGGCCTCCCCCACTGGCAAAAAGCACCAGCGCCCTCCACTGAGCACCCAAGCATGCAGTAAAGACACAGACTTGCAGTACCCCAAAGACTACTCGTTCACCCGGTAATTCGACATACCACAGGCTCTCTTTCTCTCCCTAATAAGGGAAAAAGAGGTGTCACAGCGAGAGGGGAGGCCTAACAAACAACTCGTTGATCTATGGTGTTAAAAGTCTGTTGCGTTGCTTTTTCCAAGCTCTGCACCCAAAGCGCTCAGGTCTCTGGGCACACAACCGGCAGCTGGACCGCAGCTCCTGATGTTCAGTGTTCTCCCGCGATGCCTCAGTCAGGGGCACCAACCGTGAATCAGCCGGCCTCCAGAGCCATGAAAATCCGGCACCCTGAAGGTCTTCCAGGCCACGTCCTTGGGATATCAAAAAGCAGCCCATTTTGAGGCCCTGAGAGCAGGTCCCATACCCACAAAGAACTGAAGTCAGAGCGCAACTCCAGGTCAGGGTCTTCAAAAGAACCTTGAAAGGGAGGAGAAAAAGAGATATCAAAGATATAAATGGAGCTGTTTCCGAATTTGCAACGCAAGGAGTCGCCATTTAGCACCATCATGACTAAGCTCCGCCCTTCGAACAGTACAGTATTACAAATAAGACACATGGAGCATAGCTGATCTGACAGCAACAGAATAAAACCATACTCCAGGTATATAACATTGCATTTACGAACTTCCTATAGTTTCTGTTTCTTAGCAGGATTAGAATTCAAGACTTCACCACCTTTAGACGCATAAAGATTGCGTCATAAGTATTTATCTATCATCAACGGGTTCAATTAAAATTAAAAATTAACACAAACTGGGAATGTCTATTAGATATTGATGATGACAGTGAGTTGACACAGATGGAACGATGGTAGTGGCACACAAAGAAACGGTGAGGCAAAGATGAAGACGATCACAATGGCGAACATTATGTTGACAAGGATTCAGATCGGAATCTGAATGTTAGTCAGGATAGGGATGATGTTCATCAATCTACCTTTATACTATCCTAGTTAGCAAGATTAACCACTCACGTAAGGTCTGATAATCCCCAAAGATGGTTCTTGACCGCACATATGAAGCTGAGGTCACTTTGAACACCGCAAGAGGAATTCTCAAGGTCACTGATTGTCTCTATTTCACCGCCTGCAATTCTAAGGTTCTTCCTGTGTTCCAGTGCCTCATCCCTTTTTTTTGGAAGTGCCTGATCTACTAATGGTTGGTCAGTTCTCGGGCCGCTTACCGCTGCCCCCCCACAAAGAATCTTGAATGCCCTCTGACCTCTATTTCTTCCGAACGCCCCATTGAGAATCACTGGGCCCAGGTTAAATCAGGGATTGCTGAGGGGCACAGCTCAAAGGGCAGGAAGGGCCTACTCTGTACTGTATCTCAAAAAAAAATAACATAACAGCACAGTACAGGCCAACGATGTTGTGCTGGTCCTTTAATCTACTCTAAGATCAATCTAACCCTCCCCTCCTACATAGCCCTGGTTTTTTTCTGTTATCCATGCACGTATCTAAGTGTTTCATGAATTTCCTTAAAGTATCTGCCTCAATCACCACCCCAGGCAGCACATTCCAGGCACCAACCACTCTCTGTATAAAAACCTTACCTCTGACATCACCATAAAATCATCCTTCTTTCCTTCCTTGTGCCCTTAACTCCTGGTGGAGTCGTCGGGGTGCCGTCATGTCAAGCTTTGCACCAGTCTGTTCCTTCTGTCGCGGTTGTGTGCCAGAGCCTGGCTCACCGCAAACGTTTTCCCTGTCCATTCTTTAATGTTGTCCATCCATCCTTTCCTCTGTCAACCTCTCCTTCTTTTCACCTCCACAGTTCCTTGTAGAACGGTCTTTTCAAGGCCTCTGGATCTTGTTATGTGGCCGTACCATCTCAGCTTTCTTTCCTTCACCATTGTGAGAAGGTCTTCATGGGGGCCAATGTGGGGCTGGATGGTCTTGCGGACCTGCTCGTTTGTGATGTGGTCCAAGTATGAGATGCCCAAGATATTGCGATAGCATCTCATTTCTGTAGGAAGATATAGGCATTGGAAATGAGATGCATCAAATCTTACCCTCTTGCAATAACCATTTCCATCCTGGGAAAAAGTTTCTGTGCATCTATGCCTCTGTTCATCTTGTACACCACTATCAAGTCACCCCTCATCCTCTGCTCCAAAGAGAAAAGCCTTATCTCACTCATCCTCTCTTCATAAGATATGCTTCTCTAATCCAGGCAGCATCCTGGTAAATCTCCTCTGCACCCACTCTAAAGCTTCTTTCCCATAATGAGGCAACTAAAACTGAACACAATATTCCAAATGTGCTAACCAATGTTTTATAGAGCTGCACTATTAGCTCACTTGTGTGGTCCTGGTGCATAGACTTGAGGTCTGTACACTACCCTGACTGCTTTTTTTCCACTGTGATTGTAACATTATAGAAAGGATTGCAAGAGGAGAAATTCAACAAGCAATGAGGTAAAATGTTATCGCAAATGACCTTTAGAAAATAATCATAGATTTTCTTACAAAAACTGAAAAGTTATCAGCTGTTGCTAATTCAAATATAAATCTGAAGGCTCAATATGTCAGGTAAGCGTGTTGAAAGACAAGTTGTGTGGGTGCTGATTGAGACAGAGTGGCAAAGGCTAGTAAATAGCAAAATATTCATCTGGTATGGGTGTAAATAAGAAATGAATGAAATCTGATAAAATAAAACAGGACAGAGGAAAAATAGTCTTGAGATTAGAGATTAAAGATTGGAATCTTTAATCACTAAAATACAGCAGACTGTTTTTGCTAAATTGATGTACTCTATGCAACACATAAAGGACTGTATTCAGGACTGTAGAAGGGTCTCGGCCCGAGGCATCAACGATTTACTCTTTTCCATAGACGCAGGCTGGCCTGCTGAGTTCCTCCAGCATTTTGTATGTGTTTCTTTGGATTTTTGAGCACTGCAGGTTTTCTCAAGTTTGCTGTATTCTGTGATGTGCCATGGTGCCAACTCACAGAGGACAGGGTTCCATCTCTCGAGTTTATATTGACCTTTGCTGTAACGATGAACGAGGCCACTGACAGGAAAGGTAGATATCAGTAGGATGGAGAACTGAAGTGACAGAAAACTGCGGTGCCCTTGTGCATCATTCAGAATGATTCTCCAAAGCAGACATACGATCTGTGTCCGGCTTCTCCAATCTAAAGGACATCACACTGTGACCACAGAATGCAATGCACTAAATTAGACAAGGTGCAAGTAAATCCCATCTTCCCCTGAAGGGAACTTTCACTTATACCACTGCATGTTGCTTTGGATGCAGAGTACTCGGTCAAGGTGGCAGTGCAATTGCTGGAGAAAGCTGATAAATGAGACATTTTCACATCTTCTGCTTATTCCCATCACAACTGCAGCACGAGCACACAAGAACTTTCATCTCTAAATGCAATGTGTGAGGTATTCAGATAAGCATTTCAGAGATAAGAATATTGAAGTTTACAATGGGGAAATAGGATTATAATTGATCAACCTAATCATTTTCTGGCTTAACCATTGATGCCAGCCCTCTGAAGCACAGTTATAACATATTCTGCCTGCCCTATTGGTTGAATTATTGTTTCAAATAAGTCTACTGAGCATGGGAACCACTCCTCAAAAGTGAAAACCAGGCTTGAACCTCAACTATTGTTGAGTTGTCAAGCTTTATTGATGTGGGATCCATGAGTATGCTGGAACTTTGCAGTAGCTTTCATGGAGAGAGGCTCCTCTTGGGAGAGGAGGCAATATTTGGGAAGGGCTGAGCAATGTCAAAAAATGCCCTGGAGAATTAGAACTATTGCTAAAAAAACAAGCAGATCCTTAATCTTCATGACTTCCTGCTGGTTGTCCAAAAGAACCATTTTGATGGTTCCATATTTATTCTCTCAAGCTATTCATAAATTCTTTGACTTGAATGAGCTGGGTGGTAAGGATCACTTGCTGCAGGCCTCTGCCAGAGAAAGTAGCAGAAAAATCATGTCTCCTTGTTGTATATGTAACCCTCAGGCTCGGCCAGATCGCGTTCGTCTAGGGGAATCAGCCTTCGGCCCCACTAAACTGGGTAATCACGTTTGTGTGAATGCTGTGTAATGTACCCCCAGTTACAAACCCACAGCGCAAAATATCAGACAGTACACCATATGCAATTAAATGATACACTTTGTGAATCTTAATCTGAATATAGGCTTAGTAATGAAAATAAACAAAAACAAAAAAGGGCCTAATTCAAAGTCAAAGTCTCTTTGGAGCTTACTCAGTAGTCATTCTTCCAGCATCGATCTCCTCCGAACGTCATCGACCTTTTGACCCTCAGGTCCCAGTCCACTCTGTCCGGTGGTCTACCAGCTCTCTCCACACGAGTCTTCCCTCTTCATCTCTTCTCAACAAAAGACTACGAAAACAACCTCTTTCCAGATACACAAGACAAAACAACAATCCCCGATTGGCTAACAATCCTGTTATCTCCAGCAGTAACCCAAACATTTCTGCTGCAGAGAAACCGTTACCTCAGCAGTGAACATTACAAAGAAGCCATTACATATATTATAGAATGTTTGCACCTCTGCTTGGGAAAAGGGATCTGCCTCAACTGAGCAACACAAGTATTAGAAATTTCATGCAGCTGTTTTGCGGTAATTCCATAGCCATGTGTATATTGTTTTCAAAGTACACTATATACATATTGGTCCACTATCCACTTCAAAACAAGAGCCGGTTTTTGACTTCAGAAAGGGAGGCAGTGTACATCAACAGTGCTGAGGTCAAGAGGAAAGAGCGCTTGAAATTCTGATGTGTGAACATCACCAATACGCTGTCCCAGTCCAGCATCGTAGACGCCATGGCAAAAAAAAAGCTCAGTGGCGTCTCGTCTTTCTCAGAGGCTACAGAAATTAAGCATGTCCCCTTTGACTCTCACTACTTTCCCAGATGCACAATAGAAAGCATCTTACCTGGATCAATTCAAAGTCAAAGTTGAGTGTATTGTCACATGCACGGATGCAATGAAAAACCTATTTGTAGAAGCATAGCTGGCACATAGCATCATATCAGCAACATTCACAAGAAAAAGATAAATTAAACACATTGTAAATTATACACAATTTTTAAAAGATGATCATGTTGGCGCGTGGCCAAGTGGTTAAGATGATGGTCTAGAGATCTGAAGGTCGCTAGTTCAAGCCTCAGCTGAGGCAGCATGTTGTGTCCCTGAGCAAGGCACTTAACTACAAATTGCTCTGCAACGACACCGGTGCCAAGCTGTATTGGCCCTAGTGCCCTTCCCTTGGACAACATTGGTGGTGTGGAGAGGGGAGACTTTCAGCATGGGCAACTGCCGGTCTTCCATACAACCTTGTCCAGGCCTGCACCTTGGAAACCTTCCAAGGTGCCAATCCATGGTCTCATGAGACTAACGGATGCCTATTATTAATTGATGATTATAATTAGAACAAAAAATAACAATCCTTGGTAGTGCAAAGTTGTCAAAGTGGTCATAGTATTGCTAACCTGTAATGATTAGGTTTGAAGCAAATTAGCTGTTCTTGAACATGGTGGTGTGGGACTTCAGGTTTCAGTACCTCCTGCCTGGTCATAGTATCATGGCTTGGGTTGGCAACTGCACTGCCCAATACTGCAAGTAACCACAGAGCATTGTGGATACAGCTAAGCACATCATGGAAACCTGACTCCCTTCCATGAACTTTGTCTACATTTCTCGCTGTCTACACTCCAACCCACCTCAAGTATTCTCCATTCCTCTCCTTCCCATCAGGCAGAAGACACAAAAGCCTGAAAGCACGTACCGTCAAGCTCAAGGACATCTTCCATCCACTCTTATAAGACTATTGACTGGTCCCCTAGTGTGAAATGATAGACTCTTGATCTCAAAATCTACCTTGTTTTGGCCCTAAACCACCTTGTCTGCCAGCGCTGCACTTCCTCTATATTATGCTATTGTTAGCCCTTGTACTACCTCAGTACAGTGATGGGATGAAATGGCATATAAAACAAAGGTTTTCTCTGTACCTTAGTGCATGTGACAATAATAAATGAATTTGCCAATTATAGTCAGCTGAAAATCAAGCATGTCACGATGGGCAGAATGGCCAGCTTATACTCAGTAGGCACTTTGTTAGGTACAGGAGGTACCACTGAGTGTATTTCTGTATGTCCGTGGTCTTCTGCTGCTATCACGCATCCACTTCAAGTTTCGACATGTCCGTTCGGAAATGCTCTTCTGCACTTTACTGCTTTATACTTTATACTTTATTGTCGCCAAACAATTGATACTAGAATGTACAATCATTATAGTGATATTTGATTCTGTGCTTCCCACTCCCTGGATTACAAATCAATAGTAAATATTAAAAATTTAAATTATTAATCATAAATAGAAAATATAAAATTGGAAAGTAAGGTAGTGCAAAAAAACTGAGATGCAGGTCCGGATATTTGGAGGGTACGGCCCAGATCTGGGTCAGGATCCGTTCAGCAGTCTTATCACAGTTGGAAAGAAGCTGTTCCCAAATCTGGCCGTACGAGTCTTCAAGCTCCTGAGCCTTCTCCCAGAGGGAAGAGGGACGAAAAGTGTGTTGGCTGGGTGGGTCGTGTCCTTGATTATACTGGCAGCTCTGCTCCAACAGCGTGTGGTGTAAAGTGAGTCCAAGGGCGGAAGATTGGCTTGTGTGATGTGCTGCGCTGTGTTCACGATCTTCTGCAGCTTCTTCCGGCCTTGGACAGGACAACTTCCATACCAGGTTGTGATGCACCCTAGAAGAATGCTTTCTACGATGCATCTATAAAATTTAGTGAGGGTTTTAGGGGACAGGCTAAATTTCTTTAGTTTTCTCAGGAAGTAAAGGCGCTGGTGGGCCTTCTTGGCAGTGGACTCTGCTTGGTTGGACCAAATCAGGTCATTTGTGATATTGACCCCAAGGAACTTAAAGCTTTTGACCTGTTTCACTTGCGCACCACCAATGTAAATTGGGTCGTGTGGTCCGTTACTCCTAAAGTCAACAACCAACTCCCTCGTCTTGCTGACGTTGAAGAATAGGTTATTGTCTTCACACTATGCCACCAGGTTCTTAATTTCCTCTCTGTACTCAAACTCATCATTACCCGAGATAAGGCCTACAAATGTTGTGTCATCAGCAAACTTACAGAATCATGGGTGTACAGTGAGTACAGTAGGGGGCTGAGTACACATATATGTGGTTATTTGTTACTGCCACCTTCCTGTTAGCTTGATCCAGTCTGGCCATTCATTGCTGACCTCTTTCATTCACAAGGCAGTTTCACCCACAGAACTGCCACTCACTGGATGTTTTTGGGTTTCGCATCATTCTCTGTAAATTCTAGAGACTGTTATGTGTGAAAATCCCAGGAGATCAGCAGTTTCTGTGATACTCAAACCACTCTGCCTGGCACCAACAATCATCCCACAGTCAAAGTTACTTAGATCACATTTCCTCCTCATTCTGATGTTTGATCTGAACAGCAACTGAACCTTTTGACTATGTCTGCATGCTTTTATGTATTGAGTTGCTGCCACATGATTGACTGATTAGATATTTCCATTAACGAATAGGTGTACCTAATAAAGTGGGCACTGAGTGTATTTGTTGTGGTTCTGATAATCCAGAGGTTTCTGCCCTCCATAGAAATTTCCCTCATAAATTATATACAATTATCAAAATGAGGGAAATACTTCTTGAAATTGTGGTAATGGCTTCTTAATGTCTTTGATGGCATTATTAAAGTTAAATAGAAAGAAAGGCTTAATTACTTCCTTCAGGCACAATATAAAAATGTATTTTCAAAGTTCTGGGAGAGCAACTTTTATTAACAAAAGGAAAAATATCCTTTGCAGAACACCACCAGCTGACAATCATTGCCCTATGACAGTCATCAACTTCCTCCTGGATGTACCTGATGTGCACAACTAAAAGTAGAGTGGGAAGAACAGAGGCGCAGCTGGAAGAGCTGCTACCACTGACCATCAAAGATCAGAGATGTTGAGTATTTCTCCACTAAATTTCACAAAATAAAACACCATACAGACTCTGAGTAGAGGTTTGTCACACACCTTTATTACTTGCAAGGGGGAAGTTCACCTCCACTCCAATCTGGGATGGTGGGACATTGTTTACAAAGCATTCTTTTTATGCATAAAACCGAGACAAGGTTACCTCTTCCAGCAAGTTCAATCCTTCCAATACATTTGTTGTAGTTGGCTCATCTCTCCTACTTCCCTATTTTTGCACAATATTCATTACAATGATTGCTGGCAGTCATATCTTCCTTTAGTAAGCACATTTGTTGTAGCCACGTATACATTTTGCAGCACATTAGCTTGGCATTCTTAACATTTTGGGATTGTCTGCTCCATTTTGTTACATCAAATGGTTAATTTCAATACATATTTCTCCAGGGATCAGTCCTGAACACGGGCACTATCTGTGTGGAGTTTATATATTCTCGCTATGACTGTGTGACTCTCCATGACTCTATGTTGTTGTTGTTGTTGTTCGTCCATCGTTGACGTCGAAGAGGACCTCGACACCATAATGATGGTGTCGAGACTAGCGCGTGATTTGGATTTAAGTGAGGGAGAGTTGCGCAGCGTCAACCTCACTCTCTCTTCCCAGTTCCCATCTGGATCCAGTGGGAAGACAGAGTCTAGATGGCTGGAGATGGGGCTAGGCGCAGTGGATGACCAGGACGTCTTCTGTGTCTTGTCCTGCTCTACACGTTCCACGACGCTTGCAGAGACCGCCTTCTTGACCGTTGGCCTTTACGCTGGTCTTGTCCGCTCAATCTGCCAGAGTCTGTCTTCACATGCTGGGATAGACAACTCCCTATCTCACCGAGGGTTTAAGACCCGTCAGCTACCCTCACCTGGTTTAGCCGGCTTGTCGAAGCCGTTGCCCAGGGTGTGGCTCTGTCGCATGCAAACAGCTACGGGGAGCCACAGGTGAGAGCTGAGTGCCAGGTGGGGACCAAAGGTGGACTAACCGCCCTGAAAAGGACGCGACATGTTCCCCCACCAGAGGTGCTACCCCTCCCTGACACCGCATATACCCCTATGACTCTATGACTATGACTCTGAATACACCTTTGCTGAAGTATCCACAAATAGGATTCACAGTTAGGTTAAGATGTCAGCCCTTTAGGAATGAGAGTAGGAGAGGGTTGAGAATTTTTGGATACTCCAGTCTTTGGTTACATTCGAGGCTGTGATCATTGGAAATAAAAACACTGAATGAATCAGCAAATGTGGATCTGGGTGGGGAAAGTGAAATTGATGAGGTGGTCTGTTTCTGCCTCTGTTTCCTATGTGCTTGTGTTGAAACAAGAGGGCATTTCTTCAATTTGTTATCATTAACATTTCTAAAATAATAATGAAAGCCTTTGAATTGAATGGTAACCAGCTGTTTTGGTGAATCTGAGTAATTATTTCGCTCCTATTAAATTAACAGTATCAACCCTACACCATGTGAAAGCTGATTTCAACAGTGCCATTCATCAGCGCATTTCTGAATGAAACATTTACACATGAATATGCAGAAAATATGTTCTGATTTCAAAAGGACTTTTGAGCTGTACTATAACTTGGTATTGATTTATTATTGTCATCTGTACCAAAGAGCAGTGTTTTGTTTTCTTGCCATCAGGACACAGTGCATCAGTACATCAAGGATGTGTAACGAAAAACAAAATGCCATTCCTGAGGAAGTGCAGAGCAGACAGACAAATGAAATGTAAGGGCCACGGTGAGGTAGCTTGGGAGAGCAGAGATCATTTCTTAGTGAATGAGGTGACAGTGGGATAGAAGCAGTCCTCAAGTCTGGTGGTACATGCTATTAAGCTTTTGTGTCATTTGACCAATGGAAACAGGGAGAAAAGAGGATGGCCAGGGTCAGAAGAGTCCATTATTATGTTGACTGCTCAGCTAAGGCATCAGGAATTGCAAACAAGTCAGCGGAGGGGAGGCTAGTCTTTGTGATGCATTGGGCTGTGTTCACAATTCTCTACAGTTTCTTGTGATCATAAGCAGAGCAGTTGCCATACCAAGCCGCGATGCTCAAGAGTTGAACAAAGTGGAGGCTGATCTTAGCAACACAACTCAATTACAATGAAAGACAACCAGATGATTAAAGCCTTGAGCTGTGGATGGTGAGTGGTACTGAGTGCTAAGCCACAGTCTGGGCCTGTAGGAATAATCTGCTAGGGTGGGTAGTGGAACACAAGCACAATCCGGGAAAGTCTGACTCAAGAAAGTTCACAGCATCCCTTGAGGTCTGAGCATAACACACAAATTTTGAGGTTGAATTTCATCCTTTGGGAAATCTATTTATTTCTTTAAGTCTTTAACCCTTGCGGAGGTCAACCAAAGTTGTATCTGCCAAAAATCAAAGCAGTGACAAAAGACCTTAAAAGCACCATGATCCCTGTTGGCTTGAAGGAGAACACACAAAACAACTGTAATTCAATATCGTTCAACAAAATATTTGAGAGCCTTAGTATCTCCATGGCATTTCCTAACTTTGAAAACAACAGCATATTTATATACTTTCAAGGTCAAAGCCCTTCTTTGAACTCAGGGGAAATCAGCTGAAATACTAGCTAAATTTCAGACAGAACCACATGAAGGTTTTCTATGCTTGGAAGGGATATCATTCCAGAGATGAGATTCAATTAACAGTCAACTTGTAATCGCCACAAATCCTGATGGATCTCTCATGCTTTAATATTAACAATGCATGCTGCCCACTCAGAGTACTGAATGACTTAAGTTATTTTCTTTTCAGATTTCTGCCTGCAAATTTGATTTCATTGCCTGAAGAACTAACCATGTTTTGAAGAACTACGGTGTAGTGCAGGGATCAATGTGGGCATTGATTTGAATCATTTAACAAGCTCAGCTCTTCTTTGAAAAGCTTTTCATATCTCCAGTACCTCTTCTGATATTCCAATCTCACCTTTTTAACACAATGAAGGGAATCTAGGGAAATTTTTCCAGTCAGCTTATTTTCAACTGATTTGGTCTGAATTCTGCAACAATGGATGGCAATGTTTTAACTGTCTTTGATATTTCCCTGTTATGTCAGGAACTCCAGCTTCTTCAATGTCTATACTTGTGTAGGATTCTGGGCTGACTGTGCTTTGCTAAATGTGGGTGTAATGTTCCCAACCCACCTGGCTGCATATTCATGTCTGATTCATCAGTATTAAGCATCCCTGTCATCCATTTTTATGATCACATACTTTTATGAAGTCAGCCACTTTTTTTGTTAAGCTGTATAAACCTTTCCTCTTACTGCAGTCTTCACTTGATTCTTTTACATGGTCAGAATTTTATGCGCCTTGTTTTACTTATATTAATTTTGTTTGTTCAGCTTCATTTTTAGAAATCTGGCAGGATGGACTTTGAAATGACATACATAAATGACTCTTTTCTTGCCTTAAGTCAGCTTACAGACAGCACAAGTTTCCCTTCACAGCAACAACGATCTTTCCTCACCTTTTTGAAATGATGTTTTCGTTTACTTCATTACAGTGCACTTTGTCACTTGCTCTGGGCGCATCCTGTTACATGGAATAGTTGCTCTCAAGTCCAACATGTCTGTACCTGCTGATTCTATTGCTTGGGTAATTTTCAGTATGTCAATAGAGGTCAGATTCACCTTCGTTAACAACCACCTCGAAATCCAATTGTTATTGATCCCACACACTAACCTGTCTCGAAGCATTTTGAGTTGCACAATCAAAACTTGGAGAAACCCATTCTAATTTAGCTTCACGCTCAGCCAATGTTTCATTAGGTTTCCTTAAACATAAATCAAACTTACATGTTTGTATAATCTCACTTGTCATTGGCTTAAAGTGATTCTTCAACAAATTCACAAATCCTTTAAATTGTTTTCACATGCACTCAGCAAGTTTCTGATTAAACTCAATGCAGGGCTCCCACTGCACTAACTAGGAGAAACTGATTTTTTCATCATGCATACCAAGAGATGTGACAGGCTATGTTCCTGGGTTTTAAGGCCCAGTCCACATAGAACATAGAACAGTACAGGTCCTTTAGCCCACAATGTTGTTCTGGCCCTTTAACTTTCTCTAAAATCAATGTAACCTCTCCTTCTCATATAACCCTCATTTATCTTTCATCCATGCACCTATCTAAAAGTCTCTTAAATGTCCCCAATGTATCTGCCTCTGTACCTGTGCCAATGTATCTGTACCTTTGGCAGCCCACTTCATGCACCTCCTTACCTCTGTGCCCGAAAATGACCCTCTGACATCCCACCTATGCTTTTTCCCAAAACCTTGAAATTATGCCCTGTCATATTAAGAATTTCTACCCTGGGAAAAAGTCTCTGCTGCCAGTAACATTGTGTACACCTTCATCAAGTCACCTCTTATCCTCCTTCTCCCTGAAGAGAAAACCCCTTCCTTGCTCGCTCAACCTATTCTCATAAAACATGCCCTCTAATCCAGGCAGCATTCTGGTAAATCTTCTCTGCACCCTCTCTAAAGGTTCCATATCTTTGCTATATTGAGGCCTTAATTGTAGTGGCTGTTTTCTGCTCTATTTTCAAATACATTTATTCAAGGAATGTGGGCTGTGCAGGCTAGCCCAGTATTACTTGTCCTTAGTTGCCCTTGGGAAGGTGATGGGAAGCTGCTTTCTGGAACCTCTGCAATCTTTGAGATGTGTGTATACCTATGATGCTGTTGGGGAGAAAGTACTAGGACTGGTGAATGAATGGTGATATTTTTCAAGTCAGGATATCGTGCTTGGAGAGCAACTTCCAGAGGGTGATGTCCCTGTACGTTTGTTGCCCTTATCAGGTCGAAGTTGTGAGCTTAGAAAGTGCTGCCTAAGGTAATTTGCTGAATATCATTGGTGAAGTGAGTGAATGGGAGTGGATGGGAATGCAAGCTGAATTGTCCTGTACAATATCAAGCTCTTGAGCTTTGATGCTGCTGTTGAAGGTTGTTAAACTTAACCAAATTTCTTTTTTTTAAAAACAGGTTGTTACTTCAGATCTACAAGGCCCCAGCAATGATTTTCCTTGTGGTTCACATGTTATGTCTTTCAGAACAGTGGAGGCTGCGGTTTATCCTGTAGGGATTTAATTTGTTTCCTTTCAGTCTGCTGAGTTCACATGCCTGCAAATACAGGCCTTATGAAGATCAACCAAAATTTCTTCCATAAAAGATCAAGATAGATAGATAGATAAATAGATATACTTTATTGATCCCGAGGGAAATTGGGTTTCGTTACAGCCGCACCAACCAAGAATAGAGCATAAATATAGCAATACAAAAACCACAAACAATCAAATAACAATATGCAAAGTATGCCAGATGGAAATAAGTTCAGGACCAGCCTATTGGCTCAGGGTGTCTGACCCTCCACTGGAGGAGCTGCAAAGTTCGATGGCCATAAGCAGGAACAACCTCCCGTGATGCCCTGTGTTGTATCTCGGTGGAATATGGCCGGAGTCCAACAACAAAAAGTTCAATATCCGGTCTACAAACACGTTCCTCGATCGTGATATGACCAGGATTGCACCATCCATTGTTAACCAGAACAGTAAGCCCCCAGCTCCTTTATGCTTACTGCACTCAGTGCACTTCCGGTCAGCCCGAAAGGTCTGGAAGCCATCCATGGAAAAGTTTTGATCGGGTATGTCCTCGTGCAGCCCCAGTAAAACACATAACACTGCACTCCTGAAATGTTCTCTGACGCCTGGCTAGCGCCGTCAACTCGTCCATTTTATTACCCACCGAACTCCTCTTCTCCGTAAGTCTCTGTTGTCTTGACCCGGTCCTCTTTCCTCGCCTTTGTGATCCCCCTCTGCATCCTCTGTGTGTTTTCCTCCAGATTTCAGCAGGGGTGTCCGCCGCTCTGCTCGCTAAACCCGGCCGGCATAAGCGCAATCAGCTGGTCCCTGGAATAAACAATGCGACCATACTGCTGCCCTGCTAATGAGACGTGTCCAAATGTAACTATTTCCAGCGCTAAAAACCCAAATAAAACTCTCTCTACCAGCATGTTAGAGAAGGTGCAGCTTCAACGTGTCAAGGAAGTGGTACAGGATAAATCCCCAAAGCACTGGAACCCCCACTGGCCTGGAGGAGGGAAAAAACAACGATAAACAGTACTGCTCTGGGCATCATCAAGAAACAAGAATAAGATGACAATGACCTTCTGCTAGATTGATCCTTCCACTCACTACAAGGTTATAGGTAGAGCAGGGCTGGTAAGTAGCTAATGTCCCATTATTCAAGATGGAAAATAAAGGATATTACTGGACACTATAGACTGGTGAGTCTCACATCAGTAGTACAGAAGGTACTGGAAAGAATTCCCAGAGGTTGGATTTATGAACAATTGGAAAACCATAGTCTAATTTGTGACAATCAGCATGGATTTGTATGGGGCAAGGCATGTCCTAAGTTGACTTGGGTTTTTGAGGAGGTGATGAAAGTAGAGCTGTGGTTGTACTCTACATAAATTTTAGTATGGCACCTGACAAGGTCCCTCATGTGAAGCTCATTCAAAAGATTAAGGTGCATGGGATCCATGGTCAGTTGGCCACTTTGATCCAGAAATGGCTTGTCCACCGAAGACAGAGGAAAGTAGTCAATGGAACTTATTCTGATTGGAGATTTGTGATTGGTGGGGTACTGCAAGGATCTGTACTGGCACCACTGCTGTTTGTGATATACATGTATATAAAAGATTAGTTAAAATATCGATTGGTGGGCTAGTAAGTTTGCAAACATTACAAAGTTTTCCGGTGTTGTGAATAGCAAAGAAGACTGGTAAAGGATGCAGCAGGATGTAGCTCACTTGCAGACATGGTGAGAGAAATGGCAGTTTAAACTGGCCAAATTTAAACTATTATACGTTGGGAGAGCAAATATTAATGGACAGCACACTGTTAATCACCTTAACAGTATTGATGAGCCAAAGGATCTTGGGGTCCAAGTTCATAACTCACTGAAAGTGGCTACAACTTGATAGGGTGGTTGCATATTAATACTATAAGACCATAAGATACAGGAGCAGAATTAGGTCATTTGGCCCGTCGAGTCTGTTCTGCCACTTCATCATGGCTAATCTATTTTCCTCTCAGCCTCAATCAGCTGCCTTCTCCCAGATTCCCTTCATGCCATGTCCAGTAAAAAAATTATCAACCTCTGCATTGAATTTGCTTAAAGACTTGGCCTCTACAGCTGCCTGTGGCAACAATTGCCACAGATTCACTACTCTCTGGTAAAGAAATTCCTCCTCATCTCCATTCTAAAAGGATGCCCCTCTATTCTGAGATACTCCCACCGATGGAAACATCATCTCCACATCCACCCTGTTAAAGCCACAAACTCCCCTGCAAATTATCCTTTAGGGAATCCTGCACAAGTGCTCTCAAGTCCCTTTGTGCCCCTGATTTGTGCATTTTATCTCTATTTAGAAAATAATTAAGAAGAAAATAATTTCGAAGACTCGTATGGCCAGATTTAGGAACAACTTCTTTCCAACTGTGGTAAGACTACTGAATGGATCCTGACCCAGATCTGGGCCATACCCTCCAAATATCCGGACCTGCCTCTCAGTTTTTTTTTTGCACTACCTTACTTTCCCTTTTTATTTTCTATTTATGATTTATAATTTATATTTTTAATATTTAATATCAATTTGCACTCCAGGGAACGCGAAGCGCAGAACCAAATATCGCTGTGATGATCGTATGTTCTAGTATCAATTGTTTGGCGACAAATAAATAATAAGTATAATTAACCCTTTCATTTCTCCTACCAAAGTGCATGACCATACACATCCCGACACTGAATTCCATCTGCCACTTCCTTGCCCATTCTCTGAATATGTCTAAGCCCTCTGTAGCCGATCTATTTCCTCAAAATTAACTGCCTCTCCACCTATATTCGTATCACCTGCAAAATTCGCAACAAAGTCATCATCCAATCATTGCCATATAACATAAAACGATTGGTCCCAACACAAACCCCTGTGGAACACCACTACACCATCTGGTCCAGGTGACTTATCTACCTTTGGACCTTTCAGTTTTTCGAGAGCTGTCTCCCTAGTAATTGTAACTTCACACTCTTCATGATCACTGACACCTGGTACTTCCACCATACTGCTAGTCTCTTCCATATTGAAGACTGATGCAAAATACTTATTCAGTTTGTCTTCCATTTCCTTTTCCTCCCATTACTACCTCTCCAGCATCATTTTCCAGTGGTCCAATATCTATTCTTGCCACTTTTTTACAGTTTATGTATCTGAAGAAACTTCTGGTATCCTCCTTAATATTATTGGCTAGCTTACTTTCGTATTCCATCTTTACCTTCTTAATGATGTTTTTAATTGCCTTCTGCTGGTTTTTAAAAGCTTCACAAACCTCTAACGTCCCAATCCTTTAACTTTCCACTAATTTTTGCTTTATTATATGTCCTCTCTTTGGCTTTTATGTTGGCTTTGACTTCCCTTGGCAGCCACAGTTGTGTCATCTGCCTTTGTGGCTGCATGAGGGCATACCCGACCAAAACGTTTCCATAGAGGGCTTCCAGACCGTTCGGGCTGACTGGAATTGCACTGCAGGCGGTAAGCGTAAAGGAGGGGGGCTTGCTGTTCTGGTAAACAACAGATGGTACAATCCTGGTCATATTATGATCAAGGAGAGTGTTTGTAGCCCGGATATTGAACTTTTTGCTGTTGGACTCCGTCCATATTATTTGCCAAGGGAAATCTCACATGCAGTTGTGGTTGTTGTGTACATCCCTCCTTCTGCCAACCCGACGTCAGCGTGTAACATTATTTACACCGTCATAGCCAGATTACAAACCCAGCACCCGAGTGCCCTCATTACCATCTCGGGTGACTTCAACCATGTTACCATGGCTAGAACACTGCCCAACTTCACGCAGTATGTGAGCTGTACAACCAGAGGAGAGAGGACTCTGGATTTGATGTGTGCTAATGTTGAGGATGCATACAGCTCCTCTCCCCTCCCCCCATTGGGAAGGTCAGATCACAACCTGGTGCATCTCAAACCCTGCCACGTGCCTCTGGTGAAGAGTAAACCTGCAACCTCGAGGACAGTGAGGAAATGGTCGGAGGAGGTTTATGAGCTGCTCCAGGGTTGTTTTGAGGTGTCAGACTGGCAGGCACCCTGTGAGCCACATGGAGAGGATATTGATGGGCTCACAGAGTGCATCACTGATTACATCAACTTCTGTGTGGACTGCAATATTCCAACAAGAACTGTCCTTTGTTATTCAAATAACAAGCCATGGGTAACAAAGGACATTAAGGACATCCTGAACACTAAAAAGAGGGTGTTTAGAGATGGAAATAGGGAGGAGCTGAGGGCAATACAGAGGGACCTGAAAGCCAGGATCAGGGAGGCTAAAGACAGGTATAGGAGGAAGCTTGAGTGGAAAATCCAGCAGAACAACATAGAAACATAGAAACATAGAAAATAGGTGCAGGAGTAGGCCATTCGGCCCTTCGAGCCTGCATCGCCATTTATTATGATCATGGCGGATCCTCCAACTCAGAACCCCGCCCCAGCCTTCCCTCCATACCCCCTGACCCCCGTAGCCACAAGGGCCATATCTAACTCCCTCTTAAATATAGCCAATGAACTGGCCTCAACTGTTTCCTGTGGCAGAGAATTCCACAGATTCACCACATGAGAGAGGTCTGGAGTGGGATGAGGACCATCACTGGGTTCCGGCAAACTAGCAACAGAGGAGCTGAAGGCAGTGTGGACAGGACCAACGAACTTAACCTGTTCTTTAACAGATTTGACATTGTGGCCCCTGCCCATCCCCCACATGTCTCATCTGTTGTCGGCCCCCAAACAACACATATTTCACTCTCCCTTCCTACCCCTCCTCACAGTTCGCCACCCTGCTCTCATGACTATACCCCTTCCCCAGACGAAACCACCAAGACAGGCTTCACAGCTGAACAGGTGAGAAGACGGTTGAAACATCTCAACCCAAGCAAGGCTGCAGGCCTGGATGGTGTCAGTACCAGGGTGCTCAAAGCCTGTGCCCCTCAGCTATGCGGCGTATTTCACCATGTCTTCAAACTGAGCCTGAGTCTCCAGAGGGTTCTTGTGCTGTGGAAGATGTCCTGCCTCGTCCCTGTGCCTAAGACACCGTGCCCCAGTGGCCTCAATGACTGCAGACCGGTGGCATTGACCTCCCACATCATGAAGACCCTGGAGAGACTTGTTCTGGAGCTGCTCTGGCCTATGGTTAGACCACACTTAGATCCCCTCCAGTTTGCCTACCAGCCCCAACTTGGAGTTGAGGATGCCATCGTCTACTTGCTGAACCGTGTCTACACCCACCTGGACAAGCCAGCGAGCACTGTGAGGGTCATGTTTTTTGAATTCTCCAGTGTGTTCAACAACATCCGTCCTGCTCTGCTGGGGGAGAAGCTGACAGCGATGCAGGTGGATGCTTTCCTGGTATCATGAATTATTGATTACCTGACTGGCAGACCACAGTACATGTGCTTGCAACACTGTGTGTCCGACAGAGTGATCAGCAGCACTGGGGCTCCATAGGGGACTGTCTTGTCTCCCTTTCTCTTCACCATTTACACCTCAGACTTCAACTACTGCACAGAGTCTTGCCATCTTCAGAAGTTTTCTGATGACTCTGCCATAGTTGGATGCATCAGCAAGGGAGATGAGGCTGAGTACAGGGCTATGGTAGGAAACTTTGTCACATGGTGTGAGCAGAATTATCTGCAGCTTAATGTGAAAAAGACTAAGGAGCTGGTGGTGGACCTGAGGAGGGCTAAGGCACCAGTGACCCCTGTTTCCTTCCAGGGGGTCAGTCTGGACATGGTGGAGGATTACAAATACCTGGGGATATGAATTGACAATAAACTAGACTGGTCAAAGAACACTGAGGCTGTCTACAAGAAGGGTCAGAGCCGTCTCTATTTCCTGAGGAGACTGAGGTCCTTTAACATCTGTCGGACGATGCTGAGGATGTTCTACGAGTCTGTGGTGGCCAGTGCTATCATGTTTGCTGTTGTGTGCTGGGGCAGCAGGCTGAGGGTAGCAGACACCAACAGAATCAACAAACACATTCGTAAGGCCAGTGATGTTGTGGGGATGGAACTGGACTCTCTGATGGTGGTGTCTGAAAAGAGGATGCTGTCCAAGTTGCATGCCATCTTAGACAATGTCTCCCATCCACTACGTAATGTACTGATTGGGCACAGGAGTATATTTAGCCAGAGACTCATTCCACCGAGATGCAACACTGAGCATCATGGGAAGTCATTCCTGCCTGTGGCCATCGAACTTTACAACTCTTCCCTTGGAGGGTCAGACACCCTGAGCCAATAGGCTGGTCCTGGACTTATTTCCTGGCATAATTTACATATTACTATTTAATTATTTATGGTTTTATATTGCTATATTATACTCTATTCTTGGTTGGTGCAACTGTAACGAAAACCAGTTTCCCTCAGGATCAATAAAGTATGACTATGACTATGACTATGACTTTAGAATACTTCTTCCTTTTCGGGATATATATATCACACACCTTCCAAATTGCTCCAAGAACTCCCAGCCATTGCTGCTCTGGTGTCATCCCTGCCAGTGTTAGTTTCAATCAATTTTAGCGAGCTCCTCTCTCATGCCTCTGTAATTCACTTTACTCCATTGTAATATTGATACATCTGACTTTAGCTTCTTTTTCCCAAATTTCAGGGTAAATTCGAGCATATTATGATCACTTACCCCTAAGGGTTACTTTACCTTAATCGCCAATTCCAGTTCATTGCACAACACCCAATTGAGAATAACTAGTGGGCTCAACCATGAGCTGCTCTAAAAAGCCATCTCATAGGCATTCTAGAAATTCCTCCTCTTGGAATCCAGCACCAACCTGATTTTCCCAATCTATCTGCATATTGAAATCCCCCATGACTGTTGTAACATCGTGCTTTTGGCATGCATTTTCTACCTCCTGTTGTCATTTGTAGACCACACCTTTACTACTGTTTGGTGGTCTGTATTTAACTCCCATCAGGGTCTTTTTACCCTTGCAATTCCTTAGCTCTATTACAATGATTCAACACTTTCTGCCCCTATGTCACCTCTTTCTGATGATTTAATTTAACTTTTTTACCAACAGAGCCACACCACCTCCTCTGCCTTTCTGGCTGTCCCTTTGATACAATGTGTATCCTTGGACATTATGCACCCAGCTATAATCTTCCTTCAGCCATGATTCATTTTTGCCTACGACATCATACATGCCAACCTGCAACTGTTCTACAAGTTCAACAACCTTAATCAATATACTGCGCGCTTTCAAGTATAAACATAAAGTGTATATAAACATAAAGTGGTCACCCTTTTCAACTTTGTCCCCCTTTAACATTGCAACTCATTCTGTCGACTGCAATTTTGTCTATCATCAACCTCTCCTTACTTGGAGTCTCACTACACATTGCTGCTGTTTGCCAAATCAGTTTAAACCCACCCAAACAACTCTAGCCAACTTGCCCACACAGATGTTGGTCCCCCTCAGGTTCAGATATAAACCATCTCATTTGTATACATCATAGCTTCCCCCAAAAGAGATCCCAGTCATCCACAGATCTGAACCCCTGCCCCCTGCACCAGCTCCTCAGAAACACATTCACCTGCCAAGTCATCCTATTTTTACCCTCACTGTCACATGGCACAGGCAGCAATCCAGAGATTAATACCCTGGAGGCCTTGCTTCTCAGTTTTCTCAGCTCCCTAAAGTCTCTATTCAGGACATTCTCACCTTGTCTGCTTATGTCATTGGTGCCAATATGCACCAAGACTCTGGCAGCTCACCTTCACCCTTGAAAATGCCATGGACCTGATCCGAGCTATTCCTGATCCTGGCACCAGGGAGGCAAGATGCCATCCTGATGTTTATCGCACCCACAGAACCTCCTCGCTGTTCCTCTGACTAAGGAATCTCCAGTCAACACTGCAGTCCTCTTCACTGCTCTGCTCTTCTGAGCCACAGCACCAGATTTACTGCCAGACACCCGGTCACTGTAGGTCATCCTCCTCAATAGTATCTAAAATTGTATACTTATTATTGAGGGAGGGGAACAGCTACAGGTATACTCTGCACTGGCTGGGCATATCCCCTCTTTCACTTGACAGTAACACAGTTAGCTATCTCCTGCAATCTAGGGGTAACCACCTCTCTTATCTCCTGTCTATCACCTCCTCATTCTTCTGTGTGAGTTGAAGGTCATTGAGCTGCAGCTCCAGTTCCTTAATACGTTCTCTCAGGAGTTGCAACATGGTGTACCTGGTGCAGATGTGTTTATCTTGGAGACTGGAGATCTCCCAGACTTCCCACATCCCATGCGGAGTACAAAACAGCACCCCGGAGCCATTTTCACTGAACTACTATGCCCTAATAGATAAAGAATGAACAAATAAGAACTGAGAGAGTGTAACTTACAAACAATTAATCTCACCCAAGCCTCATGAGCCAAAGACACTCTAAAGACTGGCACACTCCAAAACAATGGCCGCTCTGCTTGCACTGGAATTATTTTCATTGGCTCTTTCAAATGAATCCCTCTTGTTGATTGGTTGGTCCTCAACTCAGAGAAACTACCACGAAACTTTCGTTTGCCATCCTGATTAAAAAGCAGCTCTTTTTACTCACCTCTGATGTGGATTTTCCAACTCAAAGGATATTTGTCAGTCTTTTCTCATGTAGATTTTTTCATAATTAATGTATTTCTTTTTTCCAGCAAGAAAATTTCAGGGTCGTATTTGGTAATAATGTACGTTCATTATTTTGATAATACATTTAGTTTGTTTTTTGAATTTTGGATATGGACAATGTGAAAGCAGAAGTGATTACTTATTGGCCATTTGGTTACTAATTTAATTAGTAGGGCACAACATATTGGGCTGAACAGCCTGATCCTGTGCTGTAACAGTTTAATGTTCTGTGTTCTACGATTCACATCATTGCGTATTAGATTATTGTACTAATGATGTTATCAGGTCATGATTTTTAATAAGATCTATCTGCCTTTGGTGGGGCCTTCATTTATGCTCTGAATACATAAAAATGTTCTGTTCACCCTCCTTGTTAAATCAGCTAAAAGACTGAACATTGGGAATCTGTAGAATCACAAGGCAAACTGCCTAACCTACACGTTGTTTCCGTTGAGCAGATGTGCAGGGAAAGCTGAAGTAAAGATGACTCTACATTCTAAAATGCACTTTATGACAAAAGTCAAAAGCGCTATACAGTGATAGTCTAAAAGCAATGTGTTATGTGTCTTTTCTTGATGCCCTGAAGCAACTAAAACCACAGGTGAGAGGCTGAAGGCAAGTGCTTCTGTTAATGAATGACGACAGATTAGAAGCAATGGAGAGAAGAGGCATGGGATTAACAGAGTTTCCAGGAGCTAGTAAATGTAAAAAATAAATAAATGCACTCTCAACAGATGAATGTAAGATTCCTTTGCAAATGCTTCTGTATCAAAAGCAAATTGTACTGCTTTATTACTGTCACATGTACTGAGGAACAGTGCAAAGCTTGTTTTGCATAACGCTCCTACACAGTGCACTGCAGAAGCACAAGGTAAAACAATAACAGAGTACAGAATAAAGTGTGGTGCAGGTAAACAATGAGCGAACGATCATAATGAGCTAGACTGGCAAGGTCGAGAGTCCATTTTGTCGTACTAGGGAACTGTTTAATAGTCTTATTACAGCAAGATAGAAGCTGTGCACCTTGCGCAGCTGGATCCTAAAATTCCTATCAGATCGCTGACAGGTGGTAAGGATGGGCTCCCTCAGCACAGGTGCCCCCCCATCCCCAAAGGTTGTATCGTGAGTCACCTTCTCTACGCCCTTTACACCCTCGACTGTGCTGCCACACACAACTCCATTCTGCTGATCAAATTCACAAATGACACGACTTTGTTCGGCCTGATTTCTAGCAGTGATGAGACAGCCTACAAGAGGAGAGGTTGACACCCTGACACAGAAAACAACCTCTCCCTCAATGTCCAAAAACAAAGGAACCGGTTGTAGATTACAGGAGGAACAGAGACCGATCAACATCAATGGGACTGCAGTTGAGAGAGTGAGCAGTTTCAAGTTCCTCGGTATACACATCACCGATGATCTTACCTGGACTATATACACTGGCTTTATGGCAAAAAAAAAGCATAACAGCGCCTCTTCCACCTCAGTCAACTGATGAAGTTCAGCATGAACCCCCAAATCCTCAAGGCCTGCTACAGAGGCACCACTGAGAGCATCCTGACCGGCTGTATCACTGCCTGGTACAGGGATTATATCATCCTTGATCGCTGGGCATTGCAGAGAGTGGTATGGGCAGCCCAGTGCATCTGTGGACACGAACTTCCCTCCACTGAGGACATTAATAGCAGCAAGTGCAGAAAGGAGGCCTGGAACATCATCGAGGACACCAGTCACTCCAACCATAAACTGTTTTAGCGAACGGTACCGCAGCATTAAAGCCAGAACCAACAGGCTACGGGACAGGTTCTTTCTAGAGCCATTAGACTTTTAAATTCACATGTCTGTACATTGTGATAGAGTCATAATGCAAATATTTTTACTCCTTCATGTTCTGGGGTGGAATTTAAGTAAATTCTAAAGCTTTTGAGATTCTAATTCTAAAGCTGTCCTTGAGCATAGTGGCAAGTGCTTTCAAGCTCTTGCATCTTCTGCCATTGGGAGTCCAGTGGTGTAGGTGGGATCTTTGATTATCTGGCTGCTCTACTGAGGCAATGAGAAATATAGACAAAGTCCATAAAGGAGAAGTTAATTTCCATGATGTTCTGAGCTGTGTCCACAACTTTCTGCAGTTTCTTGAGGTCAGGCACAGAGTAGTTGCCATACCAAGCCATTAGTCATCCAGATAGACTGCTTTGACAAAAATTAGTAGGAGATGACAGGGTCTTTAACCTCCTGAGGAAGTCGAGGCATTGGTGAGCTTTCTTGGTCATTACGTAAACATGGTCGAACTAGAAGAGGCTATTTGTGATGTTCATTCCTTGGAATTAGAAACTTTCAAACCTCTCAACCTCAACACCTTTGATGTAGGCAGCAGCATGTGGACCACCCACTTCCTGAATTCAATCACCAGCTCTTATGTTTTGTTGACAATGAGGGAAAGGTTGTTGTGCTGACACCATATCACTAAGCTCTCTGTCTCCTTCTTGTTCTCTGACTCATCATTTTTATGATATGGCCCACTATGGTGGTATCATCTGTAAACCTGTAGATGATTTAGAGCAGAATTGGCCCACAGAGTCATGAGTGTACAGAGAGTAGAGTAGGGGGCTGAGGACACAACCTTGTGGAGCAACAGAGTTGAGAATAATGGTGGCAGAGATGTTGCTGCCTATCTTTATTGATTGCTGTCTGTTGGTCAAGAAGTCAAGGATCAAAGGAGGGCAAGGGCTGGCAAGATCTGGAGTTTGGTGATGAGTCTTGAAGGTAGAGCTCAAAGGTTCAAAGATACATTTAATGTCAAAGAAATGTATACAATATACATCCTGAAATGCTTTTTCTTCACAACCATCCATGAAAAACAGGAGTGCCCCCAAAGAATGAATGACAGTCAAATGTTAGAAACTCAAAGTCCCCCCCAAGCTCCCCTCACTCCCGCGCATATGTGGCAGCAAGCAATGATCCCCCCTCCCCCCCCCACTGGCAAAAAAAGCATCGGCACCCACCACCGAGCACTCAAGCATGAGCAAAGCAACAGCAAAGACATAGTCTTGTAGTACTCCAAAGGCTACTTGTTCATCCAATATTCAACATACCACAGGCTTTCTCTCTCCCCAATAAGGGAGAGAGAGATGTCTCCATTTCACAGCGAGAGGGGAGATATAACAAACAACTCGCTGGTTTATGATGTTAAAAGTCCATTGCATTGCTTTTTTCAAGCTCTGTGCCCAAAGATCTCAGGTCTCTGGGCACACAGTCTTAGATCTTCCATCTCCCACGGCACACTGATCTCCTACCCGGACACCGAACTTCCATCCGCCTATTTCCAGAGCCATGAGATCTCGGCCCTCCGAAGGCAAACAGTTCTTAGGCAGCTGTAGTCAATAAACAATAGTCTGACATAGAAGCCTTTACTATCTATATTTTCCAAGGAGATGGCATCCACCACAGACCTGTATTAATGTAGGCAAATCGCAGTGGGCCGAGATTGGTTGGAAGGCTGGATTCACCATGCACCATGGCCTGCATCTCAAAGAACTTCATGAGAATAGATGTTAAAGCCATTCCCTCTGCATTATCTTGCACAGACTTAGCACAATCAATCCTTCCAATGCACAGCTCCCATGTGCCTATCACTTCACTGAAACAAGTAGAATGTGCTATTTTACCTGCTTGCTGCTTCTTTCGCCAATCAGACACTATGCTGATTTGTCTCACACAGCTGAAACTCCTATCGAAGCAATCCACCTGAAATCACATGCACAAGAAGCTGGTATGCAACAGCAGAGCCATCTTCTTCAATGTGATTTTGAAGTTTTGGTTAACAGTCACAATGGCTGAATTTTAGTGGGAAGTTCTACTGGTTGCCAGCCAAGTTTCTGCCTGGGGATCTGCAGAGGCATCAGGTGAACAATCCAACGAGCATGGTTTGGTGCTCCAGCCAGCAATGACGGAGGGGCGAAAGTGAGTTAATGTCTCAGTGAAAAGAAGTTAAAAATCAAACATATTGGATTGCAGAGGAAGGGAAGGGAAGGACAGCACAAAGGGAATGTCTATAATAGGGTGGAGATGAAGAGACAGCCCAAGACAAGTGGAGGTGGTAACAGTTAAGATTAGGTTTGTTAATCCATGATCTGTCTGGAAGAGATGCAAGGAGAAAAAAAAAGAATGAAAATAAACCTTGACCTTTCATTTTTTTCCCTCTCCACCATCCAGGAACCCAAGCATTCTCTACAGGTGAAATCATGATTCACTCTTACCTTTTCCAATTTATGATGCGGTCTGTTCTATGCCGGAGAAATCAAATGTAAATTTGGTGACTGCTTTGCAGAAATCTCTGCTCAGCCCACAGGATGTATTTGAGCTTCCTGTTGCCTTTCACTTCAATTATTAATCAAGTTCAAGTTTATTGTCATCTTACTGTATATGTGTGTGTATATAATCACAACTAAATGAAACAACATTCCTCCGGACCACAGTGCACCCACAACACATACATACTAGCTCTACTCAGACCAATCTATCCTAAACTGTTCCGCTGAACCCCAATATAAGCTTAGGGAACAGTATCTCATTTTTTTATGTAGATGTTGTCGAATTAGAATGTAGAAATTATATTTTTCTATTACCTTCCTTATAGTTTAACTTTCCTATGCTTACTTGTATTTTCATATAATGACCCATATACATGTAATTGTTAGTAAATCTTTCAGTAATCATAAATTTATGGGTGTGTTTTTATAGACACTTATCAGTTTTTCTGCAGCAGGTGTGATACCATTTCAGTCTGGCTATTTTTATAAGTTACTTGTTATCACTGCAATTTTGTGTATATCTAGGCTGAAGGTGAGACAACCACAACTACTTTTTCTGTTTCTTTTCTTTGTTCGTTCTTGGTACTTGTAAAACTTGACAGTAACCACCAAGTTTTATGCCTCGTTCTTCACTTCCAAGAAACTCAGATCAGTATCACCAGATCCAACAATATACTGCAGCCCCTAGAACCAAACACTAAATTTAAAATCTTCAGTTATTCACCCTTCCATTTTGTACTGCAACTGGCTGGCTGTAATTAACCTGAAATATTTTTTTCTCCTTTTGTTAATGCTATTCAACCTGCTGGTTACAGATTTCATTCATCTCTTCCTATTCCACACTCACTGGCCCATTCCAAATTACTCTTGAGGAAATGGTGGTTCACCTTCTTTAACCATCTTTACTTAAAGTTAGCCTCACGGTGCTGTTGGAAGGCGTTTCCAGGATTTTGACCCTGTATAATGAAGGAATGGTGATTTTAGGATAAAAAGGAAGGAGATGGTGATCCCAACAGTTTGCTGCCCCTGGCCTTTTTAGAGTCATTGTGCAGCAGAGTTACACTGCACAAAAACAAATCTTTCTGCCCACCGTATCCATGCAAACTACCAAGTCTTCCATCTGTCCCACAATCTCTGTGACCCCCTTCCACCAGTCAGGAGGTACCATAACATTAGGACAAAGACTGTCAGGATGGGAAACAGCTTCTTCTCACAGGCCTTGAGACTACTGGGCTCCCTGCCACCACTCAGGTCTTATCACGTATGAAAAGCCAGTAGTGTTATACTGTTTATAGTGTACACAACATTCACTTCTGTGGTAAATGCACCTTATGTTAAATGTCAATCTTCTGGAATATATTTTATATTTTGTTAATTTCTTTATTGTATTATTACTTTATGTGTTGTGTGTGAGTTTTATGAATTGTGTTGTGTACCTTGGTCTGGAGGAATGTTGTTTCATTTGGCAGTACACATGTATGCGGTTGAATGACAATAAAACTGAACTTGAACTTAATCAGTGCATGATCAAAAACCCAACTATGTCTTGGTGATTGAAATGCTCACCTGATTTTTTTTTGTGAGGGAGGGGTTTGGGGTTTTGATGTTATCATCGCTGATTTTTTTCCAAGGGAGGGTTTTGTGGATTTTGGGGTTTTTAATGTTCCAGCTGTTGTTCTCTATGTGGGCAATCTGTTAGTTTTTTTTGTGCGAGAGAGAGGGTGGAGGTTGTTGGGGTATGCAAATTCTTTTCTTTTTCTTTTTTGGGCTGGGGGGGTGTTGTTGATGTCTCTTCTTTAACAAAAGTCACATGTTTTTTCTGCACTTCATGGCTATCTGGAGAAGATGAATATCAGAGTTGTGTTATACATGCATACTTTGACAATAAAATGAACCTATGAGCCTATATAACTATGAAATGATTACTAAATGTTGTGAGAGTACCTATCACCACCACATTCTGAGGCAGCGTGTTCCATATATTAACCATCCACTGGGTGAAAACTTTCTTCCTCAAACCCACTGTAAACCTCTTAATCCTAACATTAAACCTGTGACCCTAACCTTTGATACCTCTGCCAATAGGTGGCTGTTAGTGAGATGCTGTTGTTGTTGACGAGACACGTAAGCATAGTAACAGCATGTGCAGTGGAGTGAATGTACACTTAGGATGGTGGATAGGACACCAATTAATGGGCTTCTTGGTTCTGGATAGAGTTCAACATTTTAACAGTTGTTGGACCTGCAAATGGAGGTTATTCCATTATATTTGTGACTTGTGCTTTACAATACTGTGAAAAGGACTGAGTGTCAGAAGGCGAGTTATTGACTGCAGAATATTCAACCTCTACCTTGCTCTTGTAGCCATGGTTATTTACACTATAAGGCTAGTCCATTTTCTGATCATCAGTGATCCACAGTATATTAATGGTGGGGACATGGTATTTAGGGATGCTATTGAACTCAATAACTGATGGCTGGATTCACTCTTGTTATAGATGGCCATTATCTGACTCCTCAGTGGTATGAATGTTCCCTGTCACTTATCAGCATATACTTGAATGCTGTGTAGGAGTTTTAGCCTGCATGCAGCTATGAACTGTTTCATTAGTGTCACTTCATGTCATTTTTGCTTTTATGTTTAATCTATGTTGATCAAAATTCTGAAGTGAATTTGCATGTCTCTGTAAGTTCTGTTTAATGTTTTATGCATCTTTTTGCTCCAGCTGTTCATCCACTACTGACAAATGTACCTTTAATTTAATATTACTGTTCTAAATACTTGCTCCAAAAATTGGACGAGTTCTGCCACAATCTCACCGTAACCTGCCATAGTGATGTAATATGTCCAGGAAGCAAAACCCTGCTTTACACAAATGAATCCAAAGTGGAAAGTCTGGGGCTTGTTATTATCAAAGACATGTAATAACCACGTGGAAAGCACACCAAGCTTATCAGAATGATACCAGAAATGTGTGATATAAGGTACAGAGTCTGAGAAAATTGAGACTTTTTATTAGAGGTGCTGTAAACGTCAAATATAATGGACAAGCTAATCTCTGATAGAAGTGAATAGGCCACAATAGAATCCTTAAGAAGAAAACTGGAAAAAAAGTTATTTGTACTATTGGAATGTGCAGTTCTTTGACCCAGGTGGAGTTGGTGCTCAAAGTGTTACAACATATCAAAAGGTATGGATAATTAATTATAAAGCATGAAAGTGAGTGAAAGAAAAGCGAGAAGGACATTCGCTCTTCTCCACTCTTGCATCAGGTAGAATTTACAAAAGCCTGAAAGTACGTATAACTAGGGTGAAGAACAGTTTCCATCACACTGACAGACTCTTAAATGGACCTCTTGTATGATAAAATGGACTTTTGGCCTCACAATCTATCTCATTATGATTTAGCATTTTATTATTTCCCTACACTGCATTCTTTCGATAGTTTTACAATTTATTCTGCATTGTTATTGTTTTACTTTATTCAAGATCAATGCACCGTGTAATGATTTGTACTGCATAAACAGCATGCAAGAAAGGATTTTCACCGTATTTTGGTACGTGTGACAATAATAAATCAATATTGATAATAAAATATAATTAATTTAGTCAGAAAGTAGAATATAGAAAACAAAGAAGGTCAGAGAGCAGCTAAATTTAATAAGACATGAATTCCTGCTTCTTGTACTTTTCTTTCTGTGTTCTAGTCTCTACATACTACCTCTGTAGTTTGTAATTCATCCAGAGAATGGTTGCCATCCTTGCGGCAGCCGTCCTGCACTAAAACTCCCTCAGAACGTTAAAGTCCACATTCCTATCAGAGTATTCCTCCACGTGTCCTTAGAGGGTTAAGAGCCTCATTTATAGCTTAGTATATCACTTGGATATGATATGGTTCTATTTAAAATTCCTCAATAAACATTGGTCTAGAAAATAAGAGGCACAGACTTTATGTTACAGTAGTACAGAACACAGATTTGATTCCATTTTGGTAATTGCATTGTGTTCTGACAGATGCAGCTCAGAATGGGAATATTTACAGCTTGAATTTTTGCACATTTTAATTTTGCTTTAGTTCAGAGGTATTATTTTTTCAGATTTCATTTCAGTTTTGCAATAACAGTTGCAGTCACATCAATATTCAGTCTTTAATATTAAAGTGTTACTAAATAAGAGTTGTTTATGAATGCTGGATCAGATTTTAATCTCTACTTAACGTAATTGAGCCATAGAGAGATAGAACTCAGTAACAGTCCTTTGGCCCACTTAGTCCAACCCACTTTAAATATTCCTAACCTTAACTATATCATATCTATATGTGCTTTGTGTGATGATATCTGTGTTTTGCACCTTGGCCCTAGTGGAATGATGTTTCGTTTAGTTATATACAAGCGTGTGGTTGAATGACAATAAATTTCAACTTGAACTTGACTTAAATACAAGATGGTGCAGAGTGTGATAACTCACCTGCAAGTTGCTTTCTGCAGATCTACTCATCACCTGTAACTGTTCTGCTCTTTTGAATCTATGGGACATTTAAATTTGTAAACAGTAACATGAATGCAAGAAAAAAGAGGGGGCTCTGGGTTGCATAGGAAGGAAGGGTTAGATTGATTGAGGAGCAAATTTATAAGAGTCAGCACAACAACGTGTGCCAAGGGCCCCAATACTGTGCTCTACGGTACATCATTATATCTTGTAATGAAATCATCTGTTTGGATGACATGCAAAACACAATTTTTCACTACCTTGGTACATGTAATAATAAGAAAAGGAGATTAGATTAGCTTTATTTATTACATGCAGATCAAAATATAAAGTGAAATGTGTCTTTTGCATCAATGACCAACACAGTCTGGAGATGTGATGGGGGCAGCCCCATGTGTAACCATGCACCCAGTGCCCATTTAGTGTGTCCAGAACTTAATAACCCTAACCCGTACATCTTTGGAAAGTAGGGGGAAACCAGAGCGCTCTGAGGAATCCCACACAACCACAGGGAGACCATACAAATTCCTCACAGCAGCAATTGAACCCCAATTGTTGGCACTGTAAAGCATTAGGCAAATATCTCTGCTACTGTGCCCCCCCATAATAACCAACAAACCCAACCTATTTGTACCCTGCTCCCCACATGACCATCAACTCTATCTACACCCCCCCCCAATCCCCTCAACCCCCTGAAGCTACCACCCATTTACACAAGCCAATAAACCTACTGACCCACACATTTTTTAGGAAGCAGGACATGCAGAGGAATCCTACGTGATCAAAGTGAGAATGTAAAAACACCTCACAGCCAGCAGTGGAGACCAGGAATGAACCTGGTGCCTGGAACTGGAGCTGAAGCTCAAGATGGACCTGAGAATATTTTTATTCCATGTCTGCCTTATGCTTTTACTCTAACTTCATCCCAACACTACCACATGGCTTGACCAACGCATCCCACAGAAAATTAGGGTTGTTTGGTCATCTACGTGAGCAGTTTAGTATCTAGAAGCTCCATTTTTGAAAGAAAATAAATGAAAAAATAAATTCTACAGAGTTAGTATTTATTACAACATGGAGTTTCCTCACTAAAAAATTTAGTTTTCAGGTAGCCTTTGGGATTGTTATTAAAAAATTCAGGACCTAGATATATTGATCTTGGAGGGGATGTTACACAGCTGCACCAGAATAACAACAGGGCTAAAGTGAATAAATTATGCTGAGAGTACATACAGGAAACTTGTAACCTTGAGACTCTTCAGGTTCTGTTGAAGGCTTTTGGCCCAAAACGATGACTGTACTCTTTTCCATAGATGCTGCCTGGCCTGCCGAGTTCCTCCAGCATTTTGTGTGTGTTACTTGGATTTCCAGCAATGCAGATTTTATCTTGTTTGTGCACAGTAAACTTGTATTCTTTTGAATGCAGAAGGTTAACTCATAATATAATTAGAATGACCATGATTAAAGGAGTAAGCTGGGATAGATAAAGAAAATAATTATTCCTTCCTCTGGAAGAAGCCAGAACAGGGGAACATAACCCTAAAATAATGGATAATGTCATAAAAATGGTAGGATAAACCTCAAATACACCATCCAAAAAATGTTATGGAAGCTTTGTCAATTAACATTTTTTGAACAGGCACTAACATGTGGTCATATTAAGGGTTAAAGAATTAAGGAAACTAATTGGACTGACCAAAAATTATCTATTAGGTGGCAGAAAGGATTCAAGAGCACAGATGGCCTTTTCATGATCCTACGCGATTGTATATCTCTTGCCATTATGAGTGGAAAGGTTTTGTTTCATTAGCAGAACATCATGTTAGACAATTCACCACAGAATACTGGACTAATATTCTTCTTGCCTAGGGTAATTTTACTTTGGTGCAGATGGTTGACATTTGTCAAATCAGAAAATCAACTAAGCAGTATGATGCTAGTGTACCATTACATCCTCTTCACTGGTCAGAAAAAAAGTTGCCCAGACTAATTCCAGCTTTCTGCACTCAGGCTGTAGTCATACACATCACAAAATTTTGAGCACACAATCAAATACTTTTTAAGCTTAGGAATCATTGGGCACCATGATACCATAACAGTAAGCATGAAACTATAACACCTCAAGTTGTTCCAGCATTCACAGTTCAATTCCTGGTACCATTCCGTAAGGAGTCTGTACGTCCTCTCCATTGAATACATGAGTTTTCCTCGGGTGCTCCGAATTCTTCCCACAGTCCAAAGATGTACCGGATAGGTTAATTGATCATTGTAAATTGTCCCGTGGCTAAGTTAGGGTTAATCGGGATTGGGAGATTGCTTAGGCAGCATGGCTTGAAGGGTCTACTCCCTGCTGTATCATTAAATAAAATTTAAAAAATAAAATAAACTTGACAACAGTTTCTGTCCCTATCACCCTACAGTCAGTGAACTCCAAACCCTACAACCCTATGTGTAAGAAAGTATTTCCTCTTCCTCCTCAAATCTTTTATAAGTTATTAACAATCATCCCTGATCTCTAATCTTGCAGTTGCCGGGAATCAGCCTTTCCTATTTACTGCCTCTCTTTAGATCCTTCATAAGTTTATAACTTCTCAATTAAACATCTCTTTGATCTATTAATTCCACAATCTGCAATTTTATGGACAAGTAAAAAATAGTTATGGTGCTTGATCATTGGATCAGACTTTGGAAAGAGAATCTCTGAGACACTACAGGTTAGGCTGTCTTGCAACAGAGTACAGTTCAGGGAAATGTAGAATACCACGTTTCAAACAGATTGTATTGACTTTTCAAATATTGAATTCCACTGGACGCCACAAATATCAGTGAATTCTGTAGAACTCACAGAATAGTTGAATATAATTCAGGTAATACAGTGAATCTCTATCTCTATCCATAGTCAACCGTCCCATAAATCAACCTTCAATCATCATATTATAAATATTTATGAGATATCAAATACATAGCTTTTCTGCATTCTGATCAGGAGTTCCAGTCTTTTTCCAGCTTGAAGAGGAATTGTTCAATCTTGTAAAGCTTTTCTTTCAAATAGCTCCAATGTTGTAAGCCTCAGGAGATGAGATTTGAAGATAATCACCTCATCTCATAATTTACACTTGCTTTCCTAGTCCTGGTTCTCGTATGACCTGTCTTTTAACTATGGAGAGGAGGCCAGAAGATAATGTGACTTTAATACTTCATACCTGCTAATAAAATTTGTACTTAATTGATTAAAATTCTCATAGTACAGTATTTACCATGAGCCATAGGTCAAATATGATGGCAGAATATAGCATTAATGGTAAGATTCTTGGCAGTGTGGAGGATCAGAGGGATCTTAGGATCCAAGTCCATAGGACATTCAAAGCTGCTGCGCAGGTTGACTCTATGGTTAAGAAGGCATACGGTGCATTGGCCTTCATCAATTGTGGGATTAAGTTTAAAAGCTGAGAGGTGATGTTGCAGCTTTATAGGACCCTGGTCAGACCCCACTTGGAGTACTGTGCTCCATTCTGGTCGCCTCACTACAGGAAGGACGTGGAAACCATAGAAAAGCTGCCGAGGAAATTTACAAGGATGTTGCCTAGATTGGGAAGCATACCTTTTGAGAATAGGTTGAGTGAACTCGGCCTTTTCTCCTTGGAGCAACGGAGGATGAGAGGTGACCTGATAGAGGCGTACAAGATAATGAAAGGCATTGATCTTGTGGACAGTCAGAGGCTTTTTCCCAGGGCTGAAATGGCTAGAATGAGTGGGCATAGTTTTAAGATGCTTGGAAGTAGGTAGAGAGGAGATGTCAGGGGTAAAGTTTTTTACGCAGAGAGTGGTGAGTGTATGGAATGGGCTGCCGATGGCGGTGGTGGAGACGGAAATGATAAGGTATTTTAAGAGACTCCTGGATAGATACATGGAACTCAGAAAAATAGAGGACTATGGGTAAGCCTAGGTAGTTCTAAGGTAAGGACATGTTCAGCACAGCTTTGTGGGCTGAAGGGCCTGTATTGTGCTGTAGGTTTTCTATGCTTCTATGTTTCTATGTTTCAATACAATTATCAAACATCTTTGAGTTATTGCAATAAATGAAGACCCTGCGAAATCTTTAAGATGATATGCTCTTTAGATGAAGAGGACTTTGCAATCTGTATGTGTCCAATATCAAAACAAAGTTTTCAAAATGAAAATGTTAACTCTCTGCTCGAAAGAAATGGAACATATCATTCAATTTCTTCATCTTCAGTTGGTGAATCAAGATAAATATACCCTATGAGGCCAAGCCTCATGAGCCAACAAATTAAGAAGCAATGATATCCCAGTGTACAGTATATAGTGGCAAAATTAATTTAAAATCAAAACAAAACAATTGCCACTAGCCCGAGGCTGCCATGGGGTTGTTATACTTGCATGGCACACCCTCTGCTCCAATGATTGTTTCAAAGAGTCCAATCCTTTATTAGCAATTAGCAACATACAATCCTGATGCAATATTAAGTGATCAGCAAAGATATGACCTCCGCTGGTCCCAAGTTACAAACTGCAGACATCCCACCCTGCAAAAACTCATTTCAGGGAGGTAGCACCATCAATTTGCGGGAGACTCCTGGAACTTCCGGGAGAGGTGGGATGTCTGCAATAGAGTAGCTCCTTAGCAGCTAGCCAGCTAGTTTAAATAACGTTAGCTATGCTAATGAATGAATGACACCTGATAATCTCACCTCAACATGGCTTTTACAGTCTTAACCCACCATGGGTAATAGAAAAGTCACTGTTGCAAACAGTGCAGCGAGCAACACTGTCATTATTTTTGACCCCTATTAGGCAGGGGTACACTTTAGGGTAGTCTGGGGTGACATACGTTTATATTTTCTTTGTTTGGAACACTCTCCCATGGCGCGCGCACGCGCGCTCTCTCTCTCTCTCTCTTGCTTTCTGTCTTGTGTGCTCTCTCTCGCGCGCTCTCTTGCTCTTTCTCATGCTCTCTCTTGCTTTCTCTCTCTTGCTCTCGCGCTCTCTCACTCGCTCACTCTCAAAAAAATTGATTTCCAGGATATTGTATATAATTTGCGGGCATCAGGGAGCCACTATTAATATGCGGGAGACTCCCGGAACTTCCAGGAGAGGTGGGATGTCTGAAACTGCCATGAAGTGAGCAAGAGTATGTAACTTATTCCCTTCACGCTTACCATGCCCCTACTAATGTGACTAGTTACCATAATAAACCCCACAGCACAGAATACAAATCAGACAGAGAACAGACACATAACTCCTACACAGTACATTTAGAAACTTCCTAAAAATTTCGCAAAGCAAGTACTCTTCTGCAGTCCACTTAACAATATAGTGACTCTTGAATTTAGCTTGTTCATTACTTGTATAAGAAAACTTTCTCTCTCTGGTGATGCTGCCGCAGTTAGTGCTACTATCTTATGGCTTCAGGCACCCAGATTCAGTCTGCCCAGTGCAGATGAAAGGTCATGGCCTGAAACAATAATTATCCATTTTCTTCCGTAGATGCCTCCTGATTCGCTGAGCTGCACATTCCCCTTGTGACTATGCGTTTATTTCCTTGGTATGACTTCCCATGTGCTAAAGACAGGGAGATAACTTAATGGGCTACTGTAAAAGACCCCTTCATGTAGGTCGAGATAAAAGATTCACAGAGAGCTGATGAATATGGGAGAGAGACTGAGAGAATAAGTTGCAGGACTACCAGGAAATAAGAAACACAAGAGATTTTGCAAATAATGGAAATCCAGAGCAATGCACAAAAGAGTGGAGAAGCCAAGAAATAAGAAGATGTTTGGGACTCATGGAATTGATCTACAGAGAGCTGAGTGGGTTGAACTTCTTCTTTCAGTGTTGTAACTTCAGTGCTGAAATATTAAAAAAATTATTTGTATTACTTGACTGTATCTCAAAACTAAATAACCACATCATGAGCATCTAGTCATAAAGCTGCCTGTGATATGAACTATGAGTGCTCCTGTATGGGCTTGAACCACGTCTTTAACCAATCATTGCAAGCTATCAATCAAAACTATTGCCAGTCCTTTAAAATCAAATAAGATGACTTGATCTATAACAATTATTTCTTAATAGGACCCACTGAAACATAAAATAAACCAAAAACCTAAGTAGACAATTGGCTTCCAAATCCATGCAAGTATTTGTCTTATCCTCGGATGCCAATATTAGCAGATTGCAACATAAATTTGATCTAGCTAGCAGTAAGTGACATTACAACCATGGCCATATTGTGGCTAGATATAAAAAACATCAATGGACAATTAGCACAGAACAAACATTACATGTATATCACAGACATACTGACTGTCATGCTTTATAACTTTATCACAAATGCTCCCAAATCTGGCTTGTGGTGGTATAGCCATCTCTCAGCTAGCAAACAATGGAACAGTTATTTTACATTCAGCCCACAAGCAGTCCATGTTACTTTCTCTCATTAGCTCATGGAAAGCTCCTGGTATATGTTGTACATCCCTCTGTACTTTTAAAATGAATAGCTTGATAAGGCATTTCAATCAACCACTCTGATGGGTTTGAAATTGGACATAAGCCAGACCATGTTTGGACAGCAGATTTCTCTCCCTGAAGGTAATTGGGAATCAATTCGACTTTTAAACACAATCCAGCAGTTTTAGGATCTACATGATAAACTCTGGCTTTTACTTTAATTCCAGAGATATTTATTTACTTGAATTTAAATTCCCCAGCTGCTACAATGGAATTTTAATTCACACCTGCAGATCAATAAGGCAGGCCCCTAGTTGCTAGTCTAGTAACTTAACCACAATGCCAGTAGTGTACATTAAACCGCCATAAGAAATTTACTAAACATAGCATAAGAAAGCCATGTAGTGTAATAAATATACAGTAATAATGGTTTAATTGTCACACTCATTGGCCGCCCAATGCTATTCCTGAATGGATTCATTGGCAGCAAACATTATGCCTGACCCAACTAGCGTGTGGACTTGTAAAACATCTGTGTGTGGCTTCTTAGTAATCCGAGTTTGTTTGTGTGTATAACCCCCTGGGGAAGCAGCTCCATCTGGTTTCTATAACTGTGCAGTCCAATACATCCATTTTTGCTGGCAATCTCCAATTTACATAGTGGATTCTGAGTAAACTATAATTCACATAGTCTTTGAACAGTTTTTTTTATTATAAACAGAGAAATACATACCATAGTTCTGATCAATAAATAGATATCAAGAAATCTAAAATAACTTCGACTTACTTCAATGCTTGCATTAAGAACCTTGACAGTCTGCCGAATCGTAGCTCAGATTTCATCACATCACACATAAAGTAGCAGCATTTATTCAAATCAAGATGAAAACTTTCACTTTAGTATAGAATGCATCAACCCTTGAGTGGTACTTAACCTTCAAAGAATTCTAATGAATCTATTGGAAGGGTGTCAAAGGTTACAGGGAGAAGGCAGGAGAATGGGTTTGAGAGGGATTATAAATGAGACATGATGGAATGGTGAAGCAGACTCGATGGGCCAAATTACTGAATTCTGTTCCTATATCTTATGGAAACAACTTTTGCTTTCAGCATCAAGGACATCGCACAACTATGTGGATCTCCGTGAAACAAATGTGTCAAGGCATCTGTCCCTAAATATGTAATAGCTCAAGAGATATCATGGAATCATAAAATAGTAATAAACACTGAAGAGAGCAGTTCATCTTGTGCAGTGTGTACCATCTCTGTGTAAGAGCAATAAACCAGTCCATTCCTCAACCCTCTTCCAATTGCCATGGAAACTTATTGGCCCCAGCACGGAATTCCAACATTCACTTCCCTCCAATCCAATACAAGAACGTTTCATATCCTTCTCTTTGCTGTTACTTCACCAATTTTCTATCGAAGCAAGAAAGCCCCTTTGTTTCATAGACTTCAGACTTGATGACAACCCTATTATGTGGCACCTTCTGCAAGTCCACATGCAAATATATCTCCGTCACTGCCATTCTCTATTACTTCAGCAGAAAACTCTGCCAGGCTAATTAGAACTGTTTTACCTTTATTAAAGCTATGTTTGTTGACTCTAATCAATCCACATCTACTAATTCTATCCTTGATTATGATATCTAGGACAAGGTTGGATTGAGTAATGACTAGATTTATCCCTACCTGTTTTTCAGCAAGAACACAACATTTGGAATTTTACAAGTTTCATGCACCACCTCTGAATCTGCTGTTGAATTATAACTAGAATTTCTGCAGTCTCCTTCCTTCATTACTTCAGCAACATGGATGCCTCCCTCCTGAACCTGGGGCAGGCCCTTGCAGTATCAGCTCTTTAACAACTTTGAGCCCATCCAGAATCTCATCTCCATCTTCCTTTATAAGGATTCCAAAAGCATTTTCTTACTTTCAATTCTACTAAGGTTTGATGTGATTTTGTATAGAATTGGCCCTTCATCTCTTGACTCATTTACCACAGAGTGGTCTACACTTCACCACAATACAAATCTTGTGAAATCCTAAATACAAGAGATTCTACAGATGCTGGAAATCTTGAGCAATACACACAAAATGCTGGAGGAACTCAGCAAGACAGGCAGCAGCTATGAAGGGGAATAAACAATCAATGTTTCAGGACAACATCACGTCAGGACTGTGATATTACGATCGCTGCTTCCCAGACATTTCCTCGCTGCTATTTATCCAACTCATTTCCCAAAACCATTTCCAGTAACGCTGCCTTCTTCAGGCCAGAATTTCAAGTTCAGGTTCAGGTTCAAACTCATGTTCAATGGTCATTCAACTATGCATGAATACACATGTCTACAGCCAAACTAAACAGCGTTCCTCCAAGGCCAAGGTGCAAAACACAGCAGCAACAGTCATACACTGCTCAAGGCACATATAGCAAAGTTCAAACTTCAAAGTAAATTTATCATCAAAGTACATATACGTCACCATATACAACACAGAGATTCTGATTCTTGCAGGCATACTCAACAAATCCATAATAGAACAATAACCATAGCAGAATTAATGAAAGACAATGTGGGTGTTCAACCAGTGTGCAAAAGGCAACAAAGTGTGCAAATACAAGAAAGAAAGAAATAATAATAATAATAATAAATAAATAAGCAATAAATTTTGAGAACATGAGATGAAAGAGTCCTTGGAAGTCATAGGTTGTTGGAACATTAATGATGGGGCAAGTGGAGTTCACTGAAGTTATCCTCTTTGATTCAGGAGTCTAATAGTTGAGGGGTAATCATTGTTCCTGAACCTGGTAGGTTGAGTTCTAAGGCTCCTGTACCTTCTTCCTGATGGCAGTAGCAAGAAGGGAGCATATCCTGGCTGCTGGGGGTCCCTGATGATGGATGCTGCCTTCCTGTGTAGATGTGCTCAATGGTGGGGAGGGCTTTATCCATGATGGACTGGGTCATATCCAGTACTTTTTGTAGGATTTTCTATTCAATGGTATTGGTGTTTCCATACCAAGCTGTGATGCAGCCAGTCAATTTACTCTCCACTGTACATCTCTAGAAGTTTGTCAAAGTTTTAGATGTCATGCTGAATCTTTGCAAACTCCTAAGGAAGTAGATGTACTGACATACATTCTTCATAATTGCATTTACCTGCACTGACCCAGGACAGATTCTCTAGAATGATAACACCAAGGAATTTAAAGTTGTTGACCCTCTCCACCTCCAATTCCTCAACGTGGACTAGTTCATGAGACCAGTTTCTTCCTCTGAAGTCAATAATAAACTTCTTGGTCTTGCTGACTTTGAGTGTGAGGTTATTGTTGTGCACCACTCAGCCAGATCTTCAAACTCCCTCCTCTGTGCTGATTCATCACCACCTTCGATTCAGCCAAAGACAGTGGGCATCATCAGCAAACTTAATTATTACATTGGAGCTGTGCTGCCACACAATCATAAGAATAATGCAAGTAGAGTGGGGGCTGAGCACATAGCCTTGTGGTGTACCTATTATTGCCAATTCAAGCTAACTGGAGTCTGCAAGTGAAGGAGGCATTGAGGCCAAGATCTTGGAACTTATTCATTAGTTATGAAGGGATGATGGTATTGAATGCTGAGCTGTAGTCAATAAAGAGCTTTTAGGATAGCAGTAAGCATACAGTCACATGAAAAAATATTGTAGCCCAAGTCCCTGTTTCCATGGATATCATCGGCAAGAACAAGCCCACAGCAGTCTGCAGAGAAATGCAGTCCAGCTTGTCTTTCACCAAGCAAATATTGGAAAGCACCATCAATACCAGGGTGGACACCATTCCTCACCCCCTCTGACGTCACCTCTCCTAGCTGGCTGCACAAGGTGACACCGCAGCATGGGGCCTAGTCTGTGCTACAACCAAGGCCACGCAGGCCCCCCACAGTCATCAGTCCTGCCAATAACTCAGTGAACCTGACTTGACCCATTCCACATTAAGAATATCCAACAGTGTCTCGCGATCACAAGAAAAATGACTAAGATAGACCCTCGCTGTTAGACTGCACACCAACTTTGTGCACTGACTCCAATGCCTTTCCTTAGCAGGCAGCAATACGGTCCACACAGATTTCAGCTCCTCCAATGAGAAACTCGCTGATGAGGTAGACCTGCAGTACTTGAAGTACCCAGTGTCCAGCGGTATCTGGAGATTGTTAAAAAAGACATATTTAAATAAGATAAAGGGGAAGCCTTTTAGGACCGAGATTAGGAAAAACTTCTTCACACAGAGAGTGGTGAATCTGTGGAATTCTCAGCCACAGGAAACACTTGAGGTCAGTTCATTGGCTATATTTAAGAGGGAGTTAGATATGGCCCTTGTGGCTACGGGGATCAGGGGGTATGGAGGGAAGGCTGGGGCGGGGTTCTGAGTTGGATGATCAGCCATGATCATAATAAATGGTGGTGCAGGCTCGAAGGGCCGAATGGCCTACTCCTGCACCTATTTTCTATGTTTCTATGTAAGTTGTTTGTTGAAACCCTGAATATCCCTACTCGGTAGATTTCGCAAATATCAACCATTTCCCTGCTAATTTGCTCCTTGATATTTTTGCCACTATTTAGTGGCATATGGAATAATCTGAATAGTAGAAATCCATCTGTATAGTTTATTATTCCAAATAAATAAATCCAGGAATACTTAAAACCTTTTGCCAGATCTGTTACTGATATCAAATTGAAAATCTAAATGGCTCTCTACACATGCAGTTCACCACTTCTCTTTCATACTGTTTATATTTCTTGTGTATGGACATACACATTGTAATGCTATATTAGACCACCTCGTACTCGCTCCTGAGTTGGTGCTATCTATAACTTTCTTGCCATGTGTTACTTATCTTGCCCAAACCTTTCCATGCTTTATCAAACCTTTTCAAGATTCAAGATTCAAAAAAATTTATTGTCATTCTAACCGTACATCAGCTCTGCAGGGCAGAATGAGACAGCGTTTCCCAGGAGCAGTGCAATTATAACATAACAAACGCAACACTAAATAATAAACACAACAATAAATAGTAAAACACAACAGCCACATGTCAGTTAAAATCAAGTTATAAGTGTCCAGTGCAAGTTAAAAGTGTCCAAAGCAGAGTCAGGTAGAGCAGCTATTTAGCAGTCTGAGTGCCTGTGGGAGGAAGCTGTTTAGTAGCCTTGTGGTTTTAGTTTTGATGCTCCTGTAACGCTTGCCTGATGGCAGAAGAACAAACAGTTCATGGAGAGGGTGTGAGGGGTCTTTAATGATGTACCGTGTCTTCTGGAGGCATTGACTCTGAAAGAGGTCTTGGACAGAAGGTAGGGAGACCCCAATAACCTTCTCTGCTCCCCTAACCACCCTCTGCAAGGCTTTTTTGTCGACAGCACTGCAGCTGGAGTACCAGGTTGTGATGCAAAAGGTCAGCACACTCTCAACCATGCCTCTGTAGAATGTAGTTAAGATTTTAGTGAGGAGTGATGCTTGTTTAAGCTTCCTCAGAAAGTGCAATCTCTGCTGGGCCCATTTCAAAATCCCAGTGGTGATCCTGGACCAGGTGAGATTGTCCGAGATCTGCACCCCAAGGAACTGGATGTTTTCCACTTTCTCCACTGTGGAGCCGCTGATGCTGAGGGGTGTGTGCTCAGGCTGAGACTGTCTGAAATCGACGATAATCTCGTTGGTTTTGGTGACATTAAGCATCAAGTTGTTATCCCTGCACCAGCTCTCCAGGTGTTTGACCTCCTCCCCGTACATTGTCTCATCATTTTTGCTGATGAGCCCCACCACTGTGGTATCATCAGCAAATTTAATGATCAGGTTCTCCTTGAATCTGGCTGCACTGTCATGTGTTAGCAGTGTAAACAGCAGTGGGCTAAGCACACAGCCTTGTGGGGACCCAGTGCTCAGTGTGATGGAGTCAGAGATGTTCCTGCCAACACAGACTGACTGTGGTCTCTCGGTCAAGAAATCCAGAATCCAGCGACACATGGCAGTGTTAAGGCCAAGCAGCGACAGTTTCTCCACTGGTCTCTGCGGGATGATGGTATTGAACGCTGAACTGAAATCAATGTGCAGGATCCTGGCATAAGCGCCAGAACATTTACTTCTTATTCCACCTCCTGCCATATTAGTTTAAACTACCCCAAATCTCCTCCCCCTCCTACAGAACTAGTAAGCCTTCTAAAGAGGGTATAGTCTCCAGCTCTTCCCAAAACTACTCACCAGCAATCCAAAACCCTTCACCATGCATCATCTCCCCCTGCCGATATCCTCCAGCATTCTGTGTATGTTACTCTGGATTTCCAGCATCTGCTGAGTTTCTTGTGTTTATGATTTGCCCACTGGTACCAGACATTTATTTACTTATTTACAGCTTTGAGCCAAACCGCTCACTAACCCCTGACAACCCCGATTTAACCCTAATCTAATTATGGGACAATTTACAATGACCAGTTAACCTAATAACCAGTACATCTTTGAACTGGGAGAGAAAACCAGAGGACCCAGAGAAAACCCACTCATTCCACAGGGGGGATGTGCAGAGAATCCTTACAGAGGAGGCCGGGATTGAACTCTGAACGCCAATGCCCCGAGCTGTAATAGCAATGCACTAACACCCAGGGGAATATTTCAACCATGGTGAAAAGAGACTGGCTGTCTGCACCTCTTATAACTTTATAAACCTCTGTCAGATATCCCCTCAGAGTTGAATGCAACTGAAGTTTATCCAATTTCTCCTTATAGCACATGCCTTCTAATCCAACAATACATATGCCAATATCAGCCCAGTGTGGGCACATGGCCAAGTGGTTAAGGCATTGGACTAGCTACCTGAAGGTTGTGAGTTCCAGCCCCAGCCGAGGGAACATGTTGTGTCCTTGAGCAAGGCACATAATCACACATTGCTCTGCGACGACACTGGTGCCAAGCTGTATGGGTCCTAATGCCCTTCCCTTGGACAACATCGGTGTTGTGGAGAGGGGAGACTTGCAGCATGGGCAACTGCCTGTCTTCCATACAACCTTGCCCAGGCCTGCGCCCTGCAGAGTGAGGACTTTCCAGGCGCAGATCCATGGTCTCACAAGACTAATGGATGCCTTAACTAATCAGCCCAACTTCTGGGCTGCCAGAATTTTCTGAAGTTGCTCAGTGATATCCCTGGCATCTAGAAGAAAACATATTATCTTGGGATCGCATTGTGGCCATGAAAGTACATTTTCTCCCATAATAACTGAATCCATATTATTCTTTCGAACTTCCTGCCCCATGCATAACTGAGGCACTATAATCTCAATTCCAGGGACAGTCACTAGAGAAATCCTTTTCCCCAATGCTCAGAGTCATTGCTCCCTTCCCTCAGGTCATCTGGCAGTCGCCCATTTCTAATCTGGCTACACTCAATTGAGTTGTGGAGCAACTACATTCTGAAATGTGCTACCCATGAAGCACCGCGGATGAGTGGAAATTGCTCCAAAGCAAGGGTTAAAATGAGCGCTAACGGAACGGAGCACAGACACTTTGTACAGCCTTTCTATGTGCGAAAGTTCACTAAGGTAACAGTAAAGGTGATATGCTGACAGAGGCAGTGTGCAGACATGGCCCTTGGAAGCCTAACTCTTGTACAGACCTTCTGTTCAAGCCTCAGAACCAAGGTCACTGATCATAAAAAGACAAGATAAAGATGCAAACGAAAGGCTCCTAGGCAACTCTTATTGCTGAACTGTAATTTTAATAATTCTCAAGTATTATTGACCTTTAACACACGGATTTAATTGGTTATTAACAGCTGAAATATAACTATATAACCACATAACAATTACAGCATGGAAACAGGCCATTTCGGCCCTTCTAGTCCGTGCCGAACGCTTACTCTCACCTAGTCCCACTGACCTGCACTCAGCCTATAACCCTCCATTCCTTTCCTGTCCATATAGCTATCCAGTTTAACTTTAAACAACAACATTGAACCTGCCTCAACCACTTCTGCTGGAAGCTCGTTCCACACAGCTATCACTCTCTGAGTAAAGAAGTTCCCCCTCATGTTACCCCTAAACTTTTGCCCTTTAACTCTCAACTCATGTCCTCTTGTTTGAATCTCCCCCACTATCAATGGAAAAAAGCCTATCCACTTCAACTCTATCTATCCCCCTCATAATTTTAAATACCTCTGTCAAGTCCCCCATCAACCTTCTACGCTCCAAAGAATAAAGACCCAACTTGTTCAACCTTTCTCTGTAACTTAGGTGATGAAACCCAGGTAACATTCTAGTAAATCTTCTCTGTACTCTCTCTATTTTGTTGACATCTTTCCTATAATTCGGTGACCAGAACTGTACACAATATACCAAATTTGGCCTGCCCAATGCCTTGTACAATTTTAACATTACATCCCAACTCCTATACTCAATGCTCTGATTTATAAAGGCCAGCATACCAAAAGCTTTCTTCACCACCCTATCCACATGAGATTCCACCTTCAGGGAACTATGCACCATGATTCCTAGATTCCTCTGTTCTACTGCATTCTTCAATGCCCTACCATATATTATTGGGTCCCACAGCTTTGCATGGGTTGTCTCTGGCCAGGGTCTTTCTCACCTTAGTTTCAGCCAGACAGAGTGTTTGCTCCCCTGAGGGAAGAGTTATCTTCTTCACCAGCACTTTGTTCTGTGCATTAAAACGGTGTAAAAGACGTTTAGTCCATCAGGGAATGAGGTATCCTGGTTACTGACGCGCAGGGTTGACTTGTAGTCTGTAATCTTCTGAATTCCTTGCCATATATGGCGGGAGGCGGGAGGAAAAGATGGTGGTGTAACGCAGCGCGCGTGGTCTCTCCAGTGAAATGATATCGTATTTCTTAAATAGGGGCCATGTACAATTCTGATTTGATGGAGACAGCCGTGAGAAGGCACAGAGGAACATCTGGAGAAATTTCTGAAATGCCCGGTTCACTGCCGCTGCTACTATGTGATTGAGAATCTCTGGAGGAACGGCCCCAAAAATCCCCGGCTTTGCCTGCTGCTGGAGACCGAGTCTGGGGTCGAAGCGTTTGGTAGAGATGGTGCTCAGTACTCGGTATCGGAAGGCTGATCGGAGCTCGAAGTTTTCGGACGACTCAGAGTCAGACTGTGGTCGGGCATGGCAGGGAGAGTTTTCTTCCTTCTCCCATCTGCGTGAGATGTGGGACTTTCGAGAGACTTTGAACTTTTTTACTGTGCTCACGGCCTGTTCTTCATCAAGTTATGGTATTGTTGCACTGTTGCAACTATATGTTATTATTATGTGGCTTTTGTTAGTTTTTCAGTATTGGTCTGTCCTGTGTTTCTGTGGTATCACACCGGAGGAATATTGTATCATTTCTTAATGGATGCATTAATAAATGACAATAAAAGAGGACTGCATGTCCTCATAACCTAATAATCTAATATACACCTTGTGTCCCTGTTATCACAGAAGTGGCTGCGTATTCTCTGAATGCTCCCGTTACGCCTTCCTGATGGAGCAGTAATGCACAGTTCTTGCTTCCCTGAGAGCTGTCACATCCCCCAATCTAAAGGCATCATCACAATCCCTCAGCCATGCACGGACTCTGGTTTCTGACTTGCCCTCGCCCGGATGTGTTTTGTGATTGTAACATCCTCAGTATATATCTCTATGTAGCTGTTTACAGAATCCACCTATTGCTCAATGTTAACGTGGTTGTCATAGGTTGCAGTCTCCCTGAATGCTCTCCAGTTCTTGTTTTCACAGCAGCTCTGTCCTGCAGTGCTGAGAAGACCCCTCAGGCTAGGTTTTCACCACCTTTTGAACTGGTTTTATCAGTGGTCTGTATGCTGGAATTAACATTACAGATAAGTGATCTGGGAGCCCAATGTGTGGTCGAGGAACTACTTTTCTGCACCGGGCATGTTACTATAAACCAGGTCGAGTGTAATTGGTAGCAAAACCAACGGCTGGTGGAATTCAGACAGGACTGTCTTTAGATTCACATGGATAAAATCACCAGAGACGATGAAGGTATCATCAGGGTGTTTGGTTTGAAAGTTACTGATGGTGCTGTAGAGCTCACGCAGTGCCTTGCTGGCATTAGCAGATGAGGGGGATATATACAGCTACCAACACAACTGTAGAGAGCTCTGTTGGTAAATAAAATGGTCTGCACTTCACAAAAATGAACTCAATTGTCTGTGAACAGTGGGGTGTCTCTGCTAAACCAATTCTTATTTGTGTAAATACAGATACTGCCTCTGTGGGTCTTGCCTGAGTTCACGGGGCTCCTGTTAGTCCAAAAGGCGCTGAAACTCTCCAGCTGGATGGTCGCATCTGGTATGGAGTCCCACAGCCAATCTTTAGTGAGAATTAGTACACAGATGCTCCTCGTCTCTCGCTGGTTCAGCATCAGGTGCAGGTAGTTCTATTTATTTTGAAGAGAATGGATGTTTGCCAGTAAGAATGAAGACAGAACTGGCCTGAAGGGCTTCGATCTAAGCCTCTCCAGTTCCCCAGCGAGTTCACCCCTCTTTTGTTTTCTTGCACGTCGCTTTCGACGGCATCTCCTGCGAATGTCTGAAGCAGGCAATGGCGTGGGCAGTAAGCCCAAGCTGCGGAGCTCGTCTGCAGTCCAACAGTTCACTAGTGAGGTGGAATTGCTGTGCACAGTATACTTAATAGCCAGCAGTATTTTCCTGTCATTAACAAAGACACACAGGACACAGACAAACTATTACACCCGGGAACAGAGTGGCGGCTGCGTCTGAATGCGCCGCCATCTTTCCAATCTCATTCCAATTTCAACTTGTCAATTTCCATATAAAAAATGGCATTTTTTTTTTGGTCAAACATTTTGGTGACAGCAGCCATTTACTTGTGCACTAGTGATTGAGGAACAAGTGCAAGTTTTCAGAATCCAGGTAAGCAGCGATGGCAATTTTACTGAAGGGTGAAGGAGATGGCAGGCTTGTTTCTACATCAACGATACTTCTGCATGTCCTCAGGTTGACAACTGCAAGAGGAGCTATTGGAGGAGATGAAGATCTGGACTTAAGGGTTTGAGCAACAGCCGACCTGAGTGAGGTTTACTTGTCATCGATTAACTGGACTCTGACAACTTGCATTCATTCCTCAATCACATTTCATTTTACTCGTGCACAAGAAGAGCAGCATGGTCCCTGACACCACAATGCTATGAAGTTTGAACCAAGAAATGCCATATTTACCCAGAAATTGACCAGTTATATACAAATATTGATTCAATAGAAACTTTGTATGCTTCTGAATCCCTTCATTTCCACATTTAATTACCAAACATAATGCATATTGTGTGCCTCAGGGAGCTGTACTGGGTCCAATATTGTTTGTCATATAGATTAATGATCTGGATGATGGGGTGGTAAATTGGATTAGTAAGTATGCAGATGATACTAAGATAGGTGGAGGTTGTCGATAATGAAGTAGGTTTTCAAAGCTTGCAGAGAGATTTAGGCCAGTTAGAAGAGTGGGCTGAAAGATGACAGATGGAATTTAATGCTGATAAATGTGAGGTGCTACATTTTGGTAGGACTAATCAAAATAGGTTGTGTTCTGAAAGACTGCACAGCCCAGCTAACTGAGGTGCTAATGTATATATTCAACATATCTCTTGAACAGTCCACTGTACCCTCAGTTTTCAAGGCAGCAGCCATCATTCCAGTGTCAAAGAAGGCAACAGTAACCTGCCTAAATGACTATTGTCCGGTGGCATTATCATCAACGGTTATGAAATGCTTTGAGCAACTGGTCAGGGAGCACATTAAAGCCTTACTTCTGGCTACAATGGATCCTTTCCAGTTTGCTTATCGCTCAAGTCAATCCACTGACAATGCAACACACACAAAATGCTGGAGAAACTCAGCAGGCCAGGCAGCATCTATGGAAAAAAGTACAGTCAACGTTTCAGGCCGAGACCCTTCAGTAAGACTGGAGAAAAATAAAGGTGAGGACTAGATTTAAAAGATGGGGGAGGGGAGAGAGAAACACAAGGTGATAGGTGAAACCAGGAGGGGAAGGGATGGTGGGAATTGCTTGGTGAAAGGGATACAGGGTGGGAGAAGGAGAAGGCAACACTTTACCCGACAATCTGTTGGGGTTATCTGCTGTATCCAGTGCTCCTCTCTCTACACCAGTGTAATCAGGACTACTTTTACGAGCAGCTCGGCTCCATCCACTAAAAGTGAAAACTCCCAGTGGCCAGCCATTTTAATTCCTATTCACGTTCCCATTTCAATATAGCCACCTCTTCTGCCGTGATGTGGTCACTCTCAGGGTGGAAGAGCAACACCTCATATTCCATCGAGGTAGAATCCAACCTGAATGCATGAACATCGATTTCTCCTTCCGGTAATTTCTCCCCCTCCACTTCCATTTCCCACTCTAGCCTCTTGCCTCTTCTCATCATCTGCGTATCACCTCTTCTTGGTGCCTGTTGTGGTGTGGATGAAATCATCGGAGAGACAGAGTTACTAGTAGATACAAATCAGCTTCTTTATTCGACAAAACAGGGTACAGCAGGCTTCTTACAGATGGAGACGCTTTCGATAGAAAGGTCTACTAGCCCAACGTGGGCTTGATATTTATATGCTAAACACAAAGGGCAATCGCTATTTACAAAGTTATAGACAGTGCATAGACAGTGCTTCCTTTTGAAGCTACCTACAAAACATCACACCTTCTGACTTCATCCTTTCCTCCCGACACCAACATGTCTGGGTTGGTACTCACAGCCTTTAGGAGTGCAAGTTAAATCCACAACACATTTATTTGGTACTTTACGTGCTAACATAGAGGACAATTCATATTTATAAAGTATAGATAAGGCCGTCTTCGAAAATACCTGTAAACTTCCCACTTCCATCTGCAGCGTCTGGCTAGTATTGCGATATTCACAGCTCTTAGGAAATGCATTATTGTGAACTCAATCCACAGTACTTTGTCAAACAGGAGACTGGTGGCCAGAGTCATTTAAGTGTAAATGAATCATCTACCCAAAAACTCACTCTAACAGTGCCCATTCTCCTTCCCCTTCTCCCTGGTCCACTCTCAGCTCCTATCAGATTCTTTCTTCTCTAGCCTTTTCCGCCTGTCACCTCCCAGCTTCTTACCTCATCTCCCCTTCCCCACCCACCTGGCTTCACTTATCATCTTCTAGCTGGTCCTCCTCCCCCTCCCTCAGCTTTTTATTCTGGCATCTTCCCTCTTCTTTTCCAGTCCTGATGAATGGGCTCAGCCCAAAATGTCAACTGTTTATTCATTTCCACAGATGCTCCCTGATCTGCTGAGCTCCTCCAACATCGTGTGCGTGTTGTTCAGAGATATCTCCTAGCACACTATCTGCACACCATCAATGCTTACATATTATTTTAACTCCTTGCCTTGCTGCATCTTCCACAAGACCATGGCAGACTTCTATCTCAGTAGTACTTTCCTGGACTAATCATGTATTCTTTTATTCTCTTACATCTAAAAATCTATAGTTCTCTTTCCTGATTATATTCAGCAGCTAAGCCTCCCTAGCCCTCACCAGCATAGAAATTTCAAGACTTACTACGCTCTGGGTAAAGAAATTTCTTCTCATCTCCACTAAATGCCTCACTGACAATTAACACTGGCGCATGTCAAGGGTGCAAGCTTAGTCCATTCCTCTACTCTCTCTACACCCACAAGCATGTAGCTAGACACAGCTCAAACACCATCTATAAATCTGATGATATAACCATATAACCATATAACAATTACAGCACGGAAGCAGGCCATCTCGGCCCGTCTAGTCCATGCCGAATGCTTACTCTCACCTAGTCCCACCGACCTGCACTCAGCCCATAACCCTCCATTCCTTTCCTGTCCATATAGCTATCCAATTTAACCTTAAATGACAACATCGAACCTGCCTCATCCACTTCTGTGGAAGCTCATTCCACACAGCTACCACTCTCTGAGTAAAGAAGTTCCTTCTCTTGTTACCCCTAAAGTTTTGCCCTTTAGCTCTCAACTCATGCCCTCTTGTTTGAATCTCCCCCATTCTCAATGGAAAAAGCCTATCCACGTCAACTCTATCGATCCCTTCATAATTTTAAATACCTCTATCAAGTCCCCCCTCAACCTTCTATGCTCCAAAGAATAAAGACCCAACTTGTTCAACACAACTATTGTCGGCAGAATTTCAGATGGTGCCAAGGAAGTGTACGGGAGTGAGATAAATCAGCTGATTCAGTGGTGTTGCAACAACAAACTTAGACCCAGCATCAGTAAAACCAGGGAATTGATTGTGCACTTCAGGAAGGGGAAGTCGAGAGAACACACACCTGTCCTGGAGGGATCAGCAATGGAAAGGGAGAATAGTTTCAAATTCCTGGTCGTCAACATCTCTGAAGATGTATCCTGGACCCAATATATTGATGCAATTATAAAGAAGGCTTAACAGCGGCTATATTTCATCAGGAGTCTATGGAGACTTGGTACGTCATCAAAGACGCTCACAAATTTTTACAGGTGTACCGTGAAAAGCATTCTAACTGGTTGCATACTGTCTGGTACACAGGATTGGAAGAGGCAGCAGAAAGTTGTAAATCAAACCAGCTCCATCATGGGCACTAGCCTTCCCAGTATTGAGAACACCTTCAAAAGGAGATGCCTCAAAAAGACGGCATCCATCATTAAGGATTGCTATCACCCAGGACATGCCCTTTCCTCATTGCTGCCATCAAAGAGGAGGAAGAGACACAAAGAGGACCCTGAAGAGACACACACAACATTTCAGAAACAGCTTCTTCCCCTTCACCATCAGGTTGCTGAATGGACAATGACCCATCTACACTATCTCACGTTTTTAACGTTTGCTCTCTTTTTGCACTACATATTTAATTTATTTTATTATGTTTCTTATTGTAATTTATAGTTTCTTTTTACTATTATATATTGCAATGTACTGCTGCAGCGAAACAACAAATTTCTTGACATATGCCAGTGATATTAAGCCTGATTCTGATTCCGGGAAGGAAAGATTCAGTGGCATGACTAGAGCTGAGCGAGATGTTTGAGGTACCAAGTGAAATGGATGATTATCTGAAATCATCATATTTATTGCTGACTTTGGGGAAGCTGTAATTTGCTTAGTCGGGAGAGATGGTATTCTTCCACCTCTATCAGCACATGAATCATTCAATTTTTTCTGTTCTCTTCGCCATCATAAACCTTTATTCTTTGCCACTTTTGCTTTTCTTTACAACATAAAACTTGTTTTTTTAAAAACTTTTCCCATAGCTGGCAAAATGTTTTGACATGAAGTGTTACCTGCTTCTCTATCTCAGCAGATGGTTTAGGTAGATGAAAATGTAGTAAAGCAAGGTGGATTGGAAACCAGAAAATCCATTTCTGCAGATCCTGGAAATCCAGAGCAACACATACAAAGTGCTAGAGGAACTCAGCAAGTCAGGCATCTATCAACTGACAATATTATGAGCCAAGACACTTAATATGGACTGGAAAGGAAGGGAAAGAAGCCAGAATAAGATGATGAGAGAGGGGAAGGAGTACAAGCTGGCAGGTGATAGGTGAAACCATTTGAGGGGGATGGTAGGTAGTTTGGGGAGGATGGTTGGAGTGAGAAGCTGAGAGGTGATAGGTGGAAAAGGTAAAGGACTGAAGAAGAAAGAATCTGATAGGACTGGAGAGTAGACCATGGGAAAAAAAGGATTAGGTGCACCATAAGGTGATGGGTAGGTAAGGAGAAGAAAAAGGTGAGCGAGGAGCTAATATGGAGAAGAGAACAAAAAGAGAGATGAGCGAGGAGGATCTCTTTCTTTGGCTTAACATAGAAACATAGAAACATAGAAAATAGGTGCAGGAGTGGGCCATTCGGCCCTTCGAGCCTGCACCGCCATTTATTATGATCATGGCTGATCATCCAACTCAGAACCCCGCCCCAACCTTCCCTCCATACCCCCTGATCCCCGTAGCCACAAGTGCCATATCCAACTCCCTCTTAAATATAGCCAATGAACTGGCCTCAACTGTTTCCTGTGGCAGAGAATAACATCACAGAAAAATTACTGTATAGCTCGGATATGCCCATGTGGCTGAGAAAGTGTTTCTGTCAGCAGTGAGGAGCAGAATGGTTCACAAGGGAGCACTGCTAGATGTTGGTAGCTCAAGGATTGCAGTAAAGGTTACCCAAGGTAAGTCAAGGTTCTCTTGCCGCATCTTTTACATCAACCACAGAGCTACATAAAATCTTTTATACTCTCTCTACCAGCATCTGAACATTAGCAAAATTACAGCTACAAAAGTCAACCTTTCCACTTCATAATTCAAAATTTACTCTGTCAGCTCACTTTAATTCCCTCAGTGACTTGTACACGTCTTCAAGGACACTTGACTCGAAAAGTAAATGCGTCTTCAGCTCTCATAATTATGGTGTGAAAACTTTTGTGCATCAATCTTAAAAGTCCTTACAGGACAAAAGTGCAGGTTTTAGATAGGCAAGGAGCAGGATAAGTACCCAGAATGACCTAAGTCTTCATTTACTTGTTATTGGCTGACATCCTAACCAGATTGGAGTGGAAAGTGAAGAGCCGAGTAAAACACAGTTAACTAGCTAGAGTAAAGCTTTGTAGTTGATGGGTAAACTCCAGGGGAGAGGAGGTTGAGAACATTTCTTGTGAGGATTGGAGGAATTATAATGGTTTTTAATGGCACAACAGTAACATTTTTCAATTTACTGGGAGAATCCCCCTGACCTGCAGCAACTTGGCGTTTAATCTGAACCAAAGCTTGGGGTAAAGTTGTCATTTGGACTCCATGGTACAGTTGGACCTAAATCTCCATACACTGTTGAAAGTAAGCAGAAGCTTTCTGAATGGTCTCAACTGCAGGACTCTGCTGATTACCTTTGGAAGTGGCGGGAGAGAACTGAGTTGGTGCTGGTTCTAGTTGACCTGTGCATTCTCAAAAACTCACTCATCCAGTTCCCAAACATAGGTAATCAAAAATGACCCCACTGCCTTCCCTCAGTCCTGCTCTAGAACATGTGGTAGAAGTCATCAATCAAGGGGAACCACTGTTGCTGTACACCCCTGAGAAAGAAGTGTGGGAGGATTGATGCACTGATAAGCAGAGAGCCTACTGAAAAGAATGGGGATGATAATGTTTTTTTTAATTTACTACTTGGTTAGTTGGAGCCAAATTGTACAACAGGTTCTTCCGGCCCAATGAGCCATACACAGTGCACCAGTCTCGAGGAGACACCAGATAGTGTAGAGGGAGAGAAAGATACAATAAGTGAGTAAGGACAGCTGGCACATTTTGCGCAGCACAGTCCCAAAGAGACAGCGGATTGAGCAGAGGGAAAGGGAATTTAAAAGAAGCGAGCGGGGCAGTCAGCACTTACTGCTCACCACAGTTCCTGAGGAGAGATTGGATTGTGCGTAATCAGACACTTGGCAAGAACCAATAAAAATAAAGTTAGGTTTAAGCTGAACGGCCATTGTGTGAGAGGGCCAGTGCTGGAGTGGGGAGTTGGAGCTTTGGCAAGGGGAGGTGAAGGCTATAGGTTGATTTTTGTCTTCATTATTTATTCTTTATTTCTTTCTTATTGCACATTTAGAGCAGTGAGGATGCTAGACAGGACATGAGAATGCTCGTCTTGTAGGACATGCAAGGGAGAAGACCTCCATTGACCCTGACAACTACACCTACAGGAAGCGCATCCAGCTGCAGCTTCCAACAGAATGTGTTAAGGAGTTAGAGCTGGAAATGGATGAACACTGGATCATTTGTAAGGATGAGGGGTACAAGGTGGTACATTGTTCATCCATCGTCGACGTCGATGAGGACTTCAATACCATATTGTGTCGAGACTAGCACATGATTTGGATTTAAGTGAGGGAGAGTTGCGCAGCGTCAGCCTCACTCTCTCTTCCCAATTCCTATCTGGATTCAGTGACAAGACAGAGTCGAGATGGCTGGAGATTGGACTAGGTGCAGTGGATGACCAGGACGACTTCTGTGTCTTGTCCTGTTCTACAGGTTCCACGACGCTTGCAGAGACCGCCTTCTTGACTGTAGGACCTTCCATTGGGTTAAGGGTGAGGGGGGAAAAGTTTAAAGGGAACATTAGGGGGGGCTTCTTCACACAGAGAGTGGTGGGAGTATGGAATGAGCTGCCAGACGAGGTGGTAAATGCGGGTTCTTTTTTAACATTTAAGAATAAATTGGACAGATATTTGGATGGGAGGTGTATGGAGGGACATGGTCCGTGTGCAGGTCAGTGGGACTAGGCAGAAAATGGTTCGGCACAGCCAAGAAGGGCCAAAAGGCTTGTTTCTGTGCTGTAGTTTTTCTATGGTCTCATCCGCTCAATCCGCTGGAGTCTGTCTTCACATGCTGGGATAGACAACTCCCTATCTCACCAAGGGTTTGAGACCCGTCGGCTAACCTCACCTCGTTTAGCCGGCTTGTCGAAGCCATTGCCCGGGGTGTGGCCGCTGTCACATGCAAACAGCTACAGGGAGCCACAGGTGAGAGCTGAGTGCCAGGTGGGGACCAAAAGTGGACTAACTGCCTTGAAAAGGACGTGACATGCTCCCCCACTAGAGGTACTACCCCTCCCTGACACCCCATACACCCCAAGGTGGTACATAGAAGGACATACAAGGAGGTATTTACACCCAAGGTGCAGAAGACAGGTAACTGGGTTAGGAGGGGAAAAGGAGATAGGCAGCCAGTGCAGAGTAACCCTGTGGCCATTCCCCCATTAACAGGAATAACACTTTGCATACTGTTGGAGAGGATGACCTAACAGGGGAAAGCCAGAGGGTTAAGTTCTCTGGCACTGAATCTGGCTCTGTGACTCAGATAGAGGATTCGCTGGTTAAGGGAACACAAAGAAGGTTTGTGGATGAGAGCAAGATTCCCAGATAATTTGTTGCCTCCCAGATATCAGGACCAGGGACATCTCTAAGAGGGAGGATGAGCCAGAAGACGTGGTCCATGTTGGACCAATGACGTGGGTAAGATGGGTGACGAGGTTCTACAAAGTCAATTCAGGCAGTAGAGGTGCCAAATTAAAGGACAGGACCGCCAGAGTCATGATCTCAGGATTGCTACCCGAGAAACATGCTAGTGAGGCCAGAAATAGAAGGATTATACAGTTTCAAACATGAGAAAATCTGCAAATGCTGGAAATCCGAGCAACACACACAAAATGCTCGAGGAATTCAGCAGGTCAGGCAGCATCTAGGAAAAGAGTACAGTCGACATTTTGAGCCGAAACTCTTCGGCAGGACAGTTTAACATGTGGCTAAGAAGTTGGTGCAGGTGGGAGGGCTTCAGATTTCTGGATCACTGGGCTCTCTTCCAGGAAAGGTGGAACCTGTACAGAAGGGATGGTTAGCAGCTGAAATAGAGAGGGACTGATAACCTGGTGGGAAGGGGGTTTGTAACTGCTGCACAGAGGCAGCAGTGTGGAGTGTTTAAACTAGAGTTGCGGGGGGGGGGCGGTGTGGGGGGGCGATGATGGGAACCAGGGTGCCAGAACAGATAATAGAGTGGTTGTGGAGAAAAATTATGTTAAGCCCACATGCAAAGTCAGAAAGCAAAAGGCTGATCATGTTGGAACGAATGTTCTGAGCTGCATATATTTCAATGCAAGGAGTATTGTAGAAAAGATGGATAAGCTTAGGGAATGGATCAGCACAGGGAATTGTGACATTTCAGCCATTAGGTCTGACAGGTCAATGTTCCAGGGTTCCATTGTTTTAGACATATAGAGTGGGAGGGATGAAAGTGGGAGGGGTGGTATTACTAGTCAGGGAAATTGCCATGGCATTTCAGTCAGGACAGGTTGGAGGGCTCATCTGGTGAGGCCTTATGGGTGGAAATGAGGAATAAGAAAGATATCATCACATTAATAGTATCATATGTATTATAGACCATGCACTGGTCCACAGGATTTAGAGATCAAATTTGTAGAGAGATGGCAGGCTGTTGCAAGAAACCTAAGGTTGTGATAGTAGATGATTTTAATTTTCCGCATACTGGAACTCCATACTGTAAAAAGGCTAGATGGGAAAGAGTTGTCAAATGGAAAAGGACAGTTTGATCCAGATTCTAACATGGAGAAAGGCCAATGTTGATGCTATCAGAATGGATCTAGCAATTGTGGATTGTACAGACTGTTTTCTGGTAAAGGTGTACTTGGTAAGTGGGTAGCCTTCAAAAGCAAAATTTTGAAAGTATAGAATTTGTATGTCCTGTCAGATTAAAGACAAGGATAACAGGTATAGGAAACCTTGGCTTTCAGGAGACATCAGGGCCCTGGTTAAGAAAAAGAAGACATGAACAAATGAGGTACTTGATGAGCAAAAGAACACTCAAAAAGAAATCAGGACATGAGGTTCCATTAGCAGAAAAGGTGAAGGAGAATACTAACAAGAGGAAATCTGCAGAGGCTGGAAATCCAAGCAACACACACAATACTCAGCAGGCCAGGAAGCATCTATGCAAAAGAGTAAACAGTCGATGTTTTGGGCCAAGACCCTTCATGAGGGTGGTGTATTAATACTAAGGGCTTCACAAGATATATTAAGAGCAAAAGCATAGCAATGAACAAAAATGGTCCTCTGGAAAATCAAAGTGGTTATCTATGCATGAAGCTGAAAGAGGTGGGGAGATCTGAAATGGACTTTTGCATCTGTATTTACTCGGGAAATGCACGCACAGTCTATAGATGTGAGATTACAAAGAAGGTGCTTGCAGTCTTGTGGCAAACTAGGGTGGATAAATCTGCAGGACCTTACAAAGTGTTCCCTTAAACCCTGTTTGAGGCTAGTGCGGAAACTGCACGAGCCCTAGCAATGATATTTAAAACATCCTTAGCCACGAGTGAGGTGCCAGAGAATTAGAGATTAGCTAATACTGTTCCATTATTTAAGAAAGGCTCTAAGAATAAATCACAAAATTATAGGCTGATGAGTCTAACAACAATAGTGAGAAAACTTTTGAAAAGTATTCTAAGGGACTAGATATCCAAGTATTTGGATAGACAGGGACTGATTAGGGATAGTCAACATGATGCATGGTAGGTCATGTCAAACTAATCTTATATAGTTTTTTGAGGATGTTACCAGGAAAGTTGATGAAGGTAAATCAGTGGATGTTGTCTGCATGGACTTTAGCAAGGACATTGACAAGGTCCCATATGGGAGGTTGGTCAAGAAGGTTCAGTCACTTGACATTCAGGATGAGGTTGCAAATTGGATTTAGCATTGACTTTGCGGAAGAAGCCAGAGAGCAGTTATATATGGTTGCCCCTGACTGGAGGCCTCTGACTAGTGGTGTTCTGCAGGGATTGGTGCTGGGTCTGTTGTTTCTCATCGATATCAATGATTTGGATGATAATGTGATGAACTAAATCAGCAAATTTATGGATGACACCAGTGTTGGTGGTGTAGTGGATATTGAGGAAGACTATCAAAGCTTACAGGAGCATCTGAACTTGATGGAAAAACGGGCTGAAAAATAGAAGATGAAGTTTAATGCAGGCGAGTGTGGGGTGTTGCACTTTGGGAGGGCTAAGCAGGGTAGATCTTACACTGTGAATGGAAGGGCACTAATGAGTGTGGTAGAACAGATTCAGAGAGTCATAGAGAAGTACAGCACAGAAACAGGCCCTCTGGCCCATCTACATATCTATAATTACTTGAAAGTGGCATCACAGGTAGATAGGATCATAAAGAAAGCTCTTGGCACATTGGACTTTATAAATCAATGTATTGAGTACAGGAGTTGGCATGCTACGTTGAAATTGTATAAGATGATTGTGAAGCCTAATTTGGAGTATTGTATGCAGTTTTGCTCACCTACCTACAGGAAAGATGTAAACAAGGTTGAAACAGTGCAGAGAAAATGTTGTTAGGACTTGAGGACCTGAAATATAGGGAAAGGTTGGAAAGGTTGAATAGGTTGGAACTTTATTCTCTAGAATGTACAAGAGTGACGGGAGATTTGATAGAAGTACACAAAATTATGAAGGGTAAAGACAGGGTAAATGCAAGCTGGCTTCTTCCACTAAGGTTGGGTGAGAATACAACTGGGGGTCATGGGTTCAAGGTGAAAGCTGAAATGTTTAAGGGGAACATGAGGGGGAACTTCTTCACTTAGAAGGTGGTGACAGTGTGGAATGAGCTACTAATGCTACTGGTGGGTGCAGGTTCAATTTCAACATTTAAAAGAAATTCGGATAGATATGTGGATAGAAGGGGTACGTAGGGCTATAGTCTGGGTGCAGATCAACGGGGCTAGACAGATTAATTTCTCTTTGAGGCTTCAGTCAGAAAAAGCAAAGGAAAGAAAATCTCAATATTTTTATCTTCTTCTTTATATCTGTTCAGCTAGGACAGTAGAGATGCCAGGCAGGATGTGTGAATACTCCTCTTGCGGGATCTGGGAAGGCAGGGAGACCTCCAGTGTCCCTGATGACTACAACTGCGAGAAGTGCACCCAGATGCATTCCGCGTTAAGGAATGGCTGTTGGAACTGGATTATTTGGTAGGCTGAGGGGTTGATGAATAGGACATAGAGAGGTAGTTACACCCAAGGTGCAGGACACAGGAAATTGGTTGACAGTCAGGAAGGGGAAAGGGGTTAAGGAGGCCAGTGCAGAATACCCTTGTGTGGTGGGGTGGGAGGGGGTTGGTGTGGTGACCTAATAGAAGAAAGTCTCAGTGGGCAAGTCTCTGGCACTGAGTCTGCCTCTGGGGGGTGGGGATGACAGAAGAGGCACACTGTGGTAATAAGGTATTCATTAGTTAGGGGAACACAGTTAGTTAGGTTCTGTGGACAGGAAAAAGGTTCCCAGATGGTATGTTGCCTCCCAGGTGCCATGGTCCAGGATATCTCAAAATGGGTGCTCATTAAGTGAGAAGGCGAATAACCAGAAATCGTGGTCCAAACAACAGGAATTCTGCAGATGCTGGAAATTCAAGCAACACACATCAAAGTTGCTGGTGAACGCAACAGGCCAGGCAGCATCTCTAGGAAGAGGTACAGTCGACGTTTCAGGCCGAGACCCTTCGTCAGGACCCTTCATCCTGACAAAGGGTCTCGGCCTGAAACGTCGACTGTACCTCTTCCTAGAGATGCTGCCTGGCCTGCTGCGTTCACCAGCAACTTTGAATCGTGGTCCATGTAGGCACCAATGACATGGGTAGGACGAGTGACGAGGCTTTGCATAGGATGTTCAGGGAGTTAGGAGCTAAGTTAAAGGGCAGGACCTCCAAGCCAAAAACAATGGTTAGAGCTTTATGTATTGAGAAGTGGAGGGCCAGCACTTTTCAGACATGAATGGTTGATGAAAATCCAACCAGACAGGCACCAATTCAATGTTTTCAGTGTGGCATCAACAGGCAACTGCAGCCCAAATGGTAGCACTAACCAGAGACTGGCACAGCTGCTTAATGCTAATGAGAAGGTGTTTGAGAAGGGGATCGATAAACTCAAAGGCATGAAGGTCAGAAGTGAATTGAGTGAAGCAGCAACACCAAGATTCCATTAAGTGTCCGGTGCCTTACACACTATATCCTAAAATGGATGCTAAACTTCAGAGGTTGGAGGCATCTGGAACTCTCTCCAAGGTTGAATGGAATGATTGGACCATGCCTATTTTCCCAGTGATCAAGAAAGGGAAGGCCCGAGTCATGCACATATGTGGGGATCTTAAAGTGAGCATCAATCTGGTGCTGTGTAGTGTGCAGAATCCCCTGCCATGAACGGAAGACATTTTTGCTTCTTTGACAGGCAGGGAGAGGTTTTAAAGGAGTGACTTGTCACATGCCTATCTGCAAATGGAGACTGAGGAGTCAAGCAGGAAGTTCCCCACAATCAACACTCACAAGGGACTGTATGATCATCTTGTTTTTGGCGTCACATCAACTGCAGCATCATTGAATCATGGCTGAAAGAAGATTATAGCTGGGAGCTTAATGTCCAAGGATACACATTGTATCAAAATGACAGGCAGGAAGGCAGAGGGGGTGACATTGCTCTGTTGGTTAAAAAATGAAATCAAGTCATTAGAAAGAGGTGACATAGGTTCAGAAGGAATCATTGTGGTGGATAGAGCTAAGGAACTGCAAGGGTTGGACCCTGATAGGAGTTGTATGCAGACCCCTAAACAGTAGTAAGGATGTGGCCTACAAATTACAAGTGGAGATAGAAAATGCATGCCAAAAGGGCAATGTTACAATAGTCATGGGGGACTTCAAGATGCAGGTAGATTGAGAAAATCAGGTTAGTGCTGAATAACAGGAGGGGGAATTTCTAGAGTCCCTACAGGATGGCTTTTTAGAGAAGCTTGTGGTTGAACCTACTGGAGGATAAGTTCTTCTGGATTTGGTGTTTTGCAATGAACCAGAATTGATTAGGCAGCTTAAGGTAAAAGAACCCTTTGGGGTAAGTGATCATAATATGATTGAATTCACCCTGAAATTTGAGAAGAAGCTAAAGTCAGATGTATCAGTATTACAGTGGAGTAAAAGGAATTGCAGAGGCATGAGAGAGGAGTTGGCCAGAATTGATTGGAAAGAACACTGGCAGGGATGACAATGTTGCAACAATGACTGAAATTTCTGGAAGCAATTCAGAAGGCATAGGATATATACATCCCAAAGAGGAAGTATTCTAAAGGCAAAATGACACAACTGTGGCTAACAAAAGAAGTCAAAACCAACATAAAAACCAAAGTGAGGCATATAATAGAGCAAAAATTAGTGGGAAGTTAGAGGAGTGGGAAGCTTTTAATAACCAACAGAAATCATTTAGGTAAAGATGGAATATGAAACTAAGCTAGCCAATAATATTAAAGAGGATACCAAAAGTTTCTTCAGATACATAAAGTGTAAAAGAGAGGCAAGAGTGGATATTGGGCTGAAATGGAGGATGACTGAATAAGTATTTTGCATCAGTCTTCACTGTGGAAGACACCAGCAGTATGGTGGAAGTTCCAGGTGCCAGGAGTCTTGAAGTGTGGGAACTTACCATAACTAGAGAGAAGGCTCTTAGGAAACTGAAAGGTCTGAAGATAGATAAGTCAACTGGAGCAGATGGTGTACACCCCAGATTTCTGAAAGCGGTGGCTGAGCAGATCATGGATGAATTAGTAATAATCTTTCAAGAATCACTAGATTCTGGAATGCTTCTGGAAGACTGGAAAATTACAAATTTCATTCCACTCTTGAAGAAGAGAGAGAGGCAGGAGAAAGGAATCTATAGGCCAGTTAGTCTGACCTCAGTGGTTGGGAAGATGTTGAAGTCAATTATTAAGAAGGAGATCTCAGGGTACATGGAGGTGCATGACAAAATAGATCGTAGTCCCCACGGTTTCCTCAAAGGAAAATCTTGCCCAACAAATCTGCTGGAATTCTTTGAAGAAATAACAAGCAGGATGGACAAAGGAGAATTGGTGGATGTTGTGTACTTGGATTTTCGGAAGGCCTTTGACATGGTGCCATACATAAAGCTGATTAATAAGCTATGAGCCTGTCCCATTATAGGAAAGATTCTAGCATGGATAAAGCAGCGGCTGATTGGCAGGAGGCAAAGAGTGGGAATAAAGGGAGTCTGGTTGGCTGCCAATGACTAGCGGTAGTCCACAGGGCTCCATGTTGGGACCGATTCTTTTTATGTTATTTGTCAATGACCTGGATGATGGAATTGGTGGCTTTGAGGCAAAATTTGAATATGACATACAGGTAGTTGGAGGGGAAGGTAGTTTTGTGGAAGTAGAGAGACTACAGAGGACTTAGACAGATTAGGAGAATGGACAAAAAAATAGTAGATGGAATATAATGTCAGGAAGTATAGGCCATGTACTTTGATAGAATAAATAAAAGGGTTAACTATTTTCTGACTGGGAGAAAATATTAAAAAACTGAAGTACAAAGGGACTTGGGAGTCCTCGTGCAGGATTCCCTAAAGGTTAATTTGCAGGTTGAGTCTGTATTGAGGAAGGCAAATTCAATGTTAGCATTCATTTCAAGAGGACTAGAATATAAAAGCAAGGATGTAATGTTGAGCCTTTATAAAGCACTGATGAGATCTCACTTGCAGTATTGTGAGCAGTTCTGGGGTCCTTATCTTAGAAGGGATCTTCTGAAACTGGAGAGGATTCAAAGGAAGTTCACGAAAATGATTCCAGTATTGAACGGTTTGTCATATGAAGAGCATTTGATGGCTCTGGGCATTTGATTCACTGCAATTCAGAAGGATGAGGGGGGACTTCATTGAAACCTATAGAATGGTGATAGACCTTGACAGAGTATATGTGAGAAGTATGTTTCCTACGGTGGGAGAGCCTAAGACCAGAGGCCACCACCTCAGAATAGAGGGGCGTCCTTTTAGAACGGAGATGAAGAGGAATTTCTTTGGCTAAGAGTGGTGAATCTCTGGAATTCTTTGCCACAGGCAGCTGTGAAGGCCAAGTCTGAGTGTATATTTAAGGCAGAGGTTGAAACATTCTTGATTGGTCAGGGTGTGAAGGGATACGGGGAGAAGGCAGAGATGGAGCTGAGAGGAAAATTGGATAAGCTATGATGAAATGGCATATCAGACTCGACTGGCCAAATAGCCCAATTCTGCTCCTATATCTTATGGTCTTACAGACACAAGCTCTAATGGCATCGTGCTAACTGCTGTGCTGCCATGGGTGCTAGAGAAAGGTGGAGGGTTACAGTTGGGGACAAGAAAACCTAGTCACGGGTAAGAATAGTACGATGTGTGCTGCACATGGGATGTGTATGTAGAATTATCTCTTCACAGGAAAATGTCGTCAGGCACATAACTGGACATTTGCCTTCACATGGTGATTAGCAGCCGAGGAAAGAGTAAGCAAGTATTCTAAGCTATTTCACAGTTATTGCTGCTTATTTACCAAAGCTTACTTGGCATTGTTCCTCTGCAGAGATACCCATTCTTTGGCAATCAGATATTCAGTCAGAAGACCTGGAACAGGTGTTTGGGGCTTGCAGAATGACAACAGGTGTAGCTTTACTGCTGAAATCCACAGGAGGAATCCCTGCTACCAAACACCCCATTCACTGGATCAGGTTCAGTGCAAAGACCAAGCCAGTATTCAAATTTATGACTTCTGAATCAGAAGCATGAAAAATCCTACATGATTACACGTGTTAAGTAATCGTTTTCATGGATATTATTCTATTCAGAGGTATAGTTTATTCAGGAGGTGTGAAAAGGTAACTAATCCAAAGGAGCAGCTATCAATTTTTTCACATTTTTTTCCCTAAATATTATGGATTTAACAGAAAGATCAATTAGAATATATCCAAGAAAGGATTACCACATGAATTGTGTGCTGAAATAGAAAGTCAGTAAAATCTGGAATACTAAATACCACATCGTAGAGCAGTCTATGTGACTGCATTATCAGGACTAAAAGGGTAATGTATTCCTGCTTCTACTGAAAAAGTCCTTGAAGCATGTATATGAAGTATTCAGCACACACTGCAGATCAGGCAAAACTGTACCTGGTTGATTGATTTTCAATGATTGAGGTCAATGTCTCTGACAATATTGAAGGAACAGAGTATCTGTATTGTGCTATTTCTCTTGGTTTTTAATTGAGATACCTTGGTGCAGGGCCAAGGCCAGACCTGCAAGGCTCCTCCAAGGTTAAAGAGTGTACAAGTAATGAGGTAAATTAGGAAGCAGTAATATGACAATGGCAAGTTGAGGTCTTAAAAGTCTGAAGAGTGTAGACAGAAGATATGACTGAGAAAGATAATGAATTCGACTGATTTTTAGACCTGGAAAAGAATAAATATTGTTGGTCTTTCTTGGGATACTATAGAGATATTGCTACTGGGAGGATTGGTTTTAATATTATTAGGTTTTACAGAGAAAAGCAAAATCTTTGGGCCTAAATATCCATGAGCCAGATTCTGGCAGCAAGTCTCTGATCATTCCAACAGGCCCAAGGGGAGATTCCCCAACTTGGAGCACTATGTACAAAGCTAGAAGTCCCAGCCCAGACCCTTTTTCTGTGGGAGGAGAATTCAAGAGCCATAATTATCTAATCATTAGATTGAAAGAATTTAAGAAAATAGGAACCATGGTTGTCTACCTGACCCCTCAGGTCTGTCCTGTTATTCAACATGGTTATGTGTACTGTGCCCCAGATCTACATCTCTCTTCCATGCCATTTCCACATTCCTCAATTCCTTGATCTTTTAAAAATGTACCTACTTGCACGTTAAATACCTCGAGTGATCTAGATACCAAAGTCCCTTACCTAAGTGTAGAGAATTCCGGATGATTCTCACCATCCTCAGTGAGAAGAAATTCTTAACCTTTGAAACAATGTTGTAGCTGGCCAGTGGTATAGTGGTACCAGCACTGGACTTTCAGGTGATTGGTCCCAATTTTGAATCCGGCTGGCTCCTTGCATTCTTTCCACCCATGCTAGGTTGAGGATCAAGCTAGCAACATAGCCCTGTAAAAAAAAACAGTAATTGCTACAGAAACAGCAAAACTGCTGCCCAGTGCACCACAAGGAATGATTAGGAGCAACAACATTTATGTCACTTCATTTGAGATTCTCCCGCTCATAGAAACATCTCAGCATCTCCTCTGTAATAACCCTTCAGGATATTACAGATTTCAATAAGACTTTGTTCTTCTAAAATTCAGAGGATATGAGTCTATCATTTTTATGGCATTCATCATAGGACCAGGAGTTAGTCTAGTGAACCTTTATTGGATTGCCTCCAATGTTAGTTTATCTTTCCTTAAATAAGCTGACCAAAGCTGTTCATAACACTCCCCATGCAGACTCAGCAACAGTCTATATGATTGTAAGATTAATTTCATTCCTTTATTCCCTTGTAATAAAGGCCAATACCTCATTTACAGTTTTAATTACTTGTTGTATTTGCATGTATCATTCCACAAGAACACCAAGATCCCTTTATCCCTTTATCGATGGACAGTGACCACCGCTCCCGGGCATTTATCATTATCATGGAAAAGGATAGAATCAGAGAGGAAAGGAAAATTTTTAATTAGGGAAGGGCAAATTATGAGGCTATAAGGCTAGAACTTGCGGGTGTGAATTGGGATGATGTTTTTGCAGGGAAATGTACTATGGACATGTGATTGATGTTCAGAGATCTCTTGCAAGATGTTAGGGATAAATTTGTCCCAGTGAGGAAGATAAAGAATGCTAGGGTGAAGGAACCATGGGCGAGAAGTGAGATGGAGAGTATAGTCAGGTGGAAGAAGGCAGCATACATGAGGTTTAGGAAGCAAGGATCAGATGGGTCTATTGAGGAATATAGGGAAGCAAGAAAGGAGTTTAAGAAGGGGCTGAGAAGAGCAAGAAGTGGGCATAAGAAGGCCTTGGCGATTAGGGTAAAGGAAAACCCCAAGGTATTCTTCAATTATGTGAAGAACAAAAGGATGACAGGAGTGAAGGTAGAACCAATTAGAGATAAAGGTGGGAAGATGTGCCTGGAGGCTGTGGAAGTGAGCGAGGTCCTCAATGAATACTTCACTTCGGTGTTCACCAATGAGAGGGAACTTGATGACGGTGAGGACAATATGAGTGAGGTTGATGTTCTGGAGCATGTTGATATTAAGGGACAGGAGGTGTTGGAGTTGTTAAAATACATTAGGACGGATGGAATATTCCCCAGGCTGCTCCACGAGGTGAGGGAAGAGATTGCTGCACCTCTGGCTAAGATCTTTATGTCCTCGTTGTCCACGGGAATGGTACCGGAGGATTGGAGGGAGGCGAATGTTGTCCCCTTGTTCAAAAAAGGTAGTCCGGGTAATTATAGACCAGTGAGCTTTACGTCTGTGGTGGAATAGCTGTTGGAAAAGATTCTTAGAGATAGGATCTATGGGCATTTAGAGAATCATGGTCTGATCAGGGACAGTCAGCATGGCTTTGTGAAGGGCAGATTGTGTCTAACAAGCCTGGTAGAGTTCTTTGAGGTGGTGACCAGGCATATAGATGAGGGTAGTGTAGTGGATGTGATCTATATGGATTTTAGTAAGGCATTTGACAAGGTTCCACATGGTGGTCTTATTCAGAAAGTCAGAAGGCATGGGATCCAGGGAAGTTAGGCCAGATGGATTCAGAATTGGCTTGCCTGCAGAAGGCAGAGGGTCACGGTGGAGGAAGTACATTCAGATTGGAGGATTGTGACTAGTGGTGTCCCACAAGGATCTGTTTTGGGACCTCTACTTTTCGTGATTTTTATTAATGACCTGGATGTGGGGGTAGAAGGGTGGGTTGGCAAGTTTGCAGACGACACAAGGATTGGTGGTGTTGTAGATAGTGTAGAGGATTGTCGAAGATTGCAGAGAGACATTGATAGGATGCAGAAGTGGGCTGAGACGTGGCAGATGGAGTTCAACCCAGAGAAGTGTGAGGTGGTACACTTTGGAAGGACAAACTCCAAGGCAGAATACAAAGTAAATGGCAGGATACTTGGTAGTGTGGAGGAGCAGAGGGATCTAGGGGTACATGTCCACAGATCCCTGAAAGTTGCCTCACAGGTGGATAGGGTCGTTAAGAAAGCTTATGGGGTGTTAGCTTTCATAAGTCGAGGGATAGAGTTTAAGAGTCGCGAGGTGATGACGCAGTTCTATAAAACTCTGGTTAGGCCACACTTGGAGTACTGTGTCCAGTTCTGGTCACCTCACTATAGGAAGGATGTGGAAGCATTGGAAAGGGTACAGAGGAGATTTACCAGGATGCTGCCTGGTTTAGAGAGTATGGATTATGATCAGAGATTAAAGGAGCTAGGGCTTTACTCTTTGGAGAGGAGGATAAGAGGAGACATGATGGAGGTGTACAAGATATTAAGAGGAATAGTTGTAGTGGATAGCCAGCGCCTCTTCCCCAGGGCACCACTGCTCAATACAAGAGGACATGGCTTCAAGGTAAGGGGTGGAAAGTTCAAGGGGGATATTGGAGGAAGGTTTTTTACTCAGAGAGTGGTTGGTGTGTGGAATGCACTGACTGAGTCAGTGATGGAGGCAGATACACTAGTGAAGTTTAAGAGACTACTAGACAGGTATACGGAGGAATTTAAGGTGCGGGGTTATATTGGAGGCAGGGTTTGAGTGTCGGCACAACATTGTGGGCCGAAGGGCCTGTATTGTGCTGTGCTATTCTATGTTCTATGTTTATATTCCAGTTACTCAGAGGCTCTTTCCAATTTGAAAATAGACTCTTCTGATTCTTCCTACAATAATGCATGATCTCGCACTTTCCTACATTAAACTCCATTTGCCAACATTTTTCACTCTCTCTCAAATGATCTCCATCCTGTTGCAGATTCTCCATTGTGGCCTATCTGCTGTCCCTGGCATCCTACTTGCAGTGAATTCCTTTAGTTCATCAACCACCACTACTCCACTCAGCTAGCCAGATGCTCAAAATAAAAAAAATGTCAAAGACTAATATCCCTCAGCACCAATTCTCCACCACCACCCCCCTCAAACTTCCTAACCATGTTCAGCATGGAAGGAAGACTTCCTCCAAATTATACGAGGGAGCATAATGCTAACATGAGGGGCATAATTTTAGGTGATTGGAAGAAAGTACAAGAGGAATGTCAGAGGCAAGTAAGTTTGTTTGTTTGTTTACACAGTCATTGGTGAATGTGTGAAACGCCCTGCCAATGTTGGTGGCAGGGGCAGATATATTAGGGGCATTTAGGAAACTCTTACATAGGCACAGGAATGATAGAAAAATGTCAGGTTGTGCAGGAGAGAAGGGTTAGATTGATCTTCGAATAGGTTGAGATGTCAGAACAATGTTGTGGGCTGAATGTCTGCATCTGCTGTAATGTTCTAAGTTCAATGAAGTCCTTCCAGAAATAGAAACAAAACTTGCTTGAATTAAATTTACAAGCCATTACAGCAGCATCACTAGCAAGGCCAATTTAAAACAGAAGCAAGAAAGGACAAACAAAATGTGTTAGAAATTTGAATGCAAGTTGGTAATATTTCAGTTTGGCTCTCCTGCGTTTGTTATGAATGGTCAAAATAAGGCAGCAGGAGCTGTAAAAGTGATAGACGCGCATGAAGTAGGCTTACTGAGAATGGATGGAGTGGTGTTTATCAAACCACTGCACTTTGGTGAATAACTTCTTGTCAACACTCTCAGCCAATTAACTGCACACTATCTATTGTAGAGCAAAATTGTAAAGACCCATCTTGTAAAGACACTATCCAGAAGAAGGCAATGGCAAACCACTTCTGTAGAAAAATTTGCCCAGAACAATCATGCTTATGAGACCATGATCGCCTATGTCATATGACACGGCACATCATGATGAATGATGAGCTGTTCAAAGAGCAGAGAAAGCAAAAATGTAAACCACTTTAATTTCTCCAAGAATATAGTGATTTAAGGATAATTGTACATAAATTATATACACAATCTGGTTTCCTCCCACATTCCAATAATGCAAGAGTTATGGGTATGCTGTGTAGACACAGAAGCATCGCAAAACTTGTGGCTATCTCTAGCTCAACCTCAGACTGTTGGTTGTTGACACAAAAATGCACATTTCATTAGGTATTTTGATGTACATGTGACAAATAAAGCTATTCTTCATTCTTTAAAAATCAGTTTCAATCTCTTAACAAATTGATTGAGAGTGGAGTTACCCAGTCATCTCCATTCTTATGTCTTCTTTGTAACGATGCAAAAACTAGGTGGGTCTTTTGGTGCATTTGGGGTGGGGAGGGTGTGGATTAAAGTTTTTAAGTAATATTTAATCTTCGAGGCGCCTTAAGTAAATTCCATCTTTGGTACTTCACTTTACAAATGTACTACATTATCTAAACTAAAATGGCAGGTAATTGAGAACTGGTAGTCTGTAGTCTAGTGTAGTTTTTGTGTTGTTTTACGTAGTCTAGTGTAGCCTTGAGTTGTCTCACTTAGTCTAGTGTAGTTTTGTGTTGTTTTATGTAGCACCATGGCCCTGGAGGAACGTTGTTTCATTTTTACTGTGTACTGTACCAGCAGTTTATGGTCGAAATGACAATAAAAAGCGACTTAACTTGATTTGAACCTCTTTGGGGGTACTGAAACAAAAGAAACAAGGATAGGATCCAAGGATATCCCATTACACTACTCTTTTTCATTTGCCCTGTAAATTCTTTTCCCTCAGGGTCATATACAATACCCTTTTGAAAGCTCCATTACTAACTCCATTTGCACCTCAACCCTTATAGGCAATGAGTTCCAGGCCATCTCTACCCTAGCATGGAGGGGCCACTGCACAGGATCAGAAAAAGCTGCAGAAAGATACAGACCCAGCGAGCTCCATCATGGATACTAGCCTCTCCAGCATGGAAGACATCTTTGAAAGGTGAAGCCTCAAAAAGGCACCATCGTGCATTTAGGAACCCCCCCCCCCACCCCATCCCACCCAGAACATGCCTTCTCCTCATTCCTACCATCTGGGAGGAGGTACAGGGACCTGAAGACAGACACAACGTTTTTGGAACAGCTTCTTCCCTTCTGCCAACAGATTTCTGAAAAGCCATTGAACCCATCAACACTACCTCACTACTTTTGTTCTTTGTGCGTGATATACTTATTTATATTGATATTATATATTTATTATAGTAATTTATAGTACATTGTATGTATCTCACTGTGCTGTTACCACAAAATAATTTTCACAACATATGTCAGTGATAGTAAACCCGATTCTGAAATCTCTACATATGATAACTGTTCTTTTCTTTTCCTAAAACTTTCATCCTTCAGTTTAAATGTGTGTCCTTGTTCTTGAATTATGGGCTGATGGGAACAGCTTGGCAGCTGGCACTGTTTGCTCTGTATGGACCCAACCTGGTAATGAGATTTTGGATGGGCCTACTAATGGCTACATACAGTTTTCACCTCAGGAAGCTGCATTCCATGAGAAACTTCTGACAATAGATAAATATACTCTCTGCTATTGTTTCTGTTCTGTTAAGAGTGACATTTTTCACAGAAATCTTATTTCCAAGAGTATTCTTGCCCTCACTTGGCTCCCTCAAAGTCACTTTCTGAATATACCATAGCCACCAATTTAAAAATATGCTGTTGTGAGTCTGATATTTATGATACAATTTTGACACAGCACAAATCCTGAAGATTCAGAATGTAAGAAACAACTTTGTTTCGAACCCAGTTACTTGATGTTGTGTCATGCCCTTTTAATCATTACAAAATGCAAAGATCCCTTGAGAGGTGAAGTTCAAATCTTTGGTTTGCCTGCCGTCTTTGAGAACACTGACAATCTGAAACAGTATCATGCTGGAGAGATGCCAAAGACTATTACATTTTATGTTGAGAATCCAGGTAATCACTCGACTCCATCCGGAACGATCAGCATTGGATTGGGGGAAATTCACCACAGTGAATGAAACAGTGAGCAATGACTCTCCGACTGATCAGATAGGACTCAGAGCTTCTTTAAAAACGAGGTAACGTCAACAAAAAACAAAAATTCTTGAGAACAACTATTAAAGTTTCAAGCTGGAAACAGCAATCACTTAATAACAAAAGAACATCCTCAGGATTTAGGAATTGAAAATAATCATTCAGCAGACATCAACTCCAAAAGAAAATTCCAAAAGAAAGGGAACGTCAGGAGCAAGACCATGGCTCTCTGAACTGGCAACATACAGTAAGTAGATCGGGTGGTAAAGACAGTCTGTGGCATCCTTGCCTTCATCAGCTGAGCTGCTGAGTTTAAACGTCAGCGGGTCATCTTTCAGCCATCTGAAACTTTGGTTATGACGCACTTGGAGAGTTCTGATCAGTTCTGGTCACTGCATTACAGGAAGGATGTCGAGGCTTTGGAGAGTCAAAGTCAAAGTATATCTATGTTACTATATACTGCCTTGAAATCATTTTCTTGCAGTATTTACAGGAAAATAAAGAAATACAATAAAATTTATGAAAAACTATACTTAAACAAAGACTGACAATCAATTTGCAAAAGACAAATTGTGCAAATAATATAAAAGATATAATACTGAGAACATGAGCTGTGGAGTCCTTGAAAGTGAGTCTGTAGTTGTCAAGTCAGGTCAGTATTGAGGGGTGTGAAGCTATCCCTGCTGATTCAGGAGGCTGATGGTTCAAGTGTAGATGATCACTAGGGTTACACAAACTTGGGTAGTTTCCTCTGGAGCTGACGCTGGGAACAATCTGATAGAAGTATATAAAGTAATGAGAGGCACAGATAGGAGAGACAGTGAGCGTCTTTTGCCAGTGTGGAAATATCAAATACTGGAGGATATAGTTTTAAGTTAAGAAGGGGAAAGTCTCATGCCTGATACAAGCTGCCAAGAGATGTGGTGGAAGCAAATATGATAACAACTTTAAAGAGATTCAAGATTGCTTAATGTCATGTCAAGTACACAAGTATAAGGTGGATATATATTGTCTGCCCGTAAAGTGATGCTAGGCTATACACAAATTGTCCGACAGGAAATGATAAAGTAGTGGTGGAGTTAGTGGGCGGATGTGTTGATCAGTCTTGCTGCTTGAGCAAACAGTAACATCCTTCATGGTGTTACTGTCCGTTTCTTGATGGTGGGTAGGCTGATGCCAGTGATGCATTGGGCAGTTTTGACTACCTGTCGTAGAGCCTTCCTGTTTGCGAGAGCGCAGTTTCTGTACCAAGTAATGATGCAGCTTGATGGAGTGCTCTCTACTGCACTGGTGTAGAATGAAGTGAGTGTAGATGTGCAAAGTCTAGCTCTCTTCAGCCTCCTCAGAATCCAGAGGCTTTGGTGGGCTTTCATGACTGTGTATTATGTGTTCTCGGATCATGAGAGGTTGTGTGTGATGTGCACTCCTAGGAGTTTGAAACTGCTTGCAGTTTCCACTGTAACACCGATGTAAAGTGGGGTGTGATTGGTATGGGTTCTCCTGAAATCAATAACCATCTCCTTTGCTTATCAACATTTAGGAAGACAGGTGAACCCACAGGGCATGGAGGGACAGAGACCACAAGCAGGCAGGTAGGTAGTTTAAATTGGCATCATGAATGGCATAGACTTTATTGGTCAGAGAACCTGTACCTATTTTCTGTAAAAGTAAATTCAGAGGAAGTAAAAAGAAAATAATTTTATAAAAAGCAAAGGTCAATAAAAATGCATCAAATCTTACAAAAGGTGATCTTGTCTTAGCATGTTCAACTAATTCACATTGTCAGAAACACAAGCAGTAATCAGCTTCTTCAAGCAACCTTTATAGTACCTTTTGCACCTTAAAGCATGCAACACACCTTGGTGATGAACTTTAAAAATATTCAAAGTACATTCTACACCAGAGTCTGATGATAGTGTTGACTGATGGATTCCAGTTGAATATTTTAGTTGCTGCCAAGATCTTTTAAAAGGTGCCAGACAGGGTGGGGATCAGCTTTGTTATTTGTGCTGATTAACAAAACAGCTCATTGATCACTGAGTAGCAGGTATGTGCCTATTGAAAACTACCCAAAGAGATTTAAAAGTAAATACTGTATATGCTAGAATATCTCAAATTCTCAGAAAGACCATCAGACACAGGAACAGAATTAGGACACCCAGCTCCATCCAGACTGTTCCGCCATTCCATCATGGCTGATTCATTATCCCTCTCAACCCCATTCTCTGGCCTGCTTCCTGTAACTTGTGACACCCTTACTGAAGTACAAATTTCAAAGTACATTTATTATCAAAGTATGTATACTGAATATAAATCTGAGATTTGTCCTCCCATAGACAGGCACTAATCAAGAAGCTATCAATGTACCCAATGACATAAATGTACCCAATGACTTGGCCTGCACAACCATCTGTAGCAAAGAATTCTACAAATTCACCACACGCTGGCTTAGGAAATTTCTCATCTCTGTTCTAAAGGGACATCCTTCTATTCTGAGGCAGTGCCCTCTGGTCCTAAACTCCTCTAATATATGAAACGTCCTCTTCACATCCACTATATCTAGGCCTTTTAATATTTGATAAGTTTCAGTGAGAATGACCACCGCCCCCCCACCACAATTCTTCTGAATTCCAGTGAGTACAGGCTCAGGACCATCAAACACTCCTGATATATTAACCCTTTCTCATTCTCGTGAACCTCCTCCAGACTCTGTCCAATGCCAGCTCGTCCCTTATTAGATAATGGACCCAAAACTGCTCAATACTCCAACAGCGGTCTGACCAATGCCTTATAAAGCCTCAGCATTACATCCTTTTGGACCAGAGGAAGAAGGAATAGAGTTAAAATTACAGCTAGATTATCAGTTCTGACACAAACTAGAATATCTGAAATTGTTGAATTCAATATAATCTGATCCCTTGTTCCAAAACCAACTTATTTCAAGTTAAACCACTTGAAATAAGATGGACAGTGCCTCAGCCCTCGAGCTTCACATGTACACAATGTATGGCAGAGCAGATTTTGATTTTGCAAAACCCCAGTCAATTAGCTTTCAGCGTCCACACTTGCAGAAATGGCATTTTAAAAAGCCTGTGATGATGTGCCCCAAAGAGCGGCCTGAAAATAGAAACCATTGCTATGATGCAGGGGTTTCCCCACAGATGTCACACAACCAGCTGAGTGCCTCCAGCAAAGTATGTCTTTGCTGAAATGGAAATCCTTGGTGTGTTTGAGGAGCAGAATAGTGCTTCATTGATTGCTCACCGACACATTTTAAATGAATTTATTGTGCATGATTAAAATAAAGAGCAATAAATTAGAGACTACGTGAAATAACAACTGAGAGTTTGAAAGTATTATTGATATGAATGTTTGGTTTAGATAAGGTAGAAGAACCCCTTAATTTTTGTATCAATGATATCATCAGGACAGGATCAGTTTTAATAAGGATTTTAATTTCATTTCACTTATTTATAAAATCAGGTGATCAAAATATTGAAATTATTCCAAAATACCACAGTATTTTTCACAGACTTAATGCAACAAGTTACACATTGCAACTTGTGCAGTTACTTCAGATCAGATTCATTATCACCAACTTGCCTTACATGAAATTCATTGATCTGCGGCAGCATTCCACTGCAATGACATTAAATTATCATAAAGTATAAAATAAATAAATAAATAGCACACCAAAAAAAAAGAATAACTATGTAATGCCCATAGATTCAGGAACCACTCAGAAATCTGACGACAGATGGGAAGTTGTTGTTCCTGAATAATTTCCCAAATATATATCCCCATAAAACTCAGCATTCGACTGCATTGAGTACTGGGGATGGGGGTGGATGGCTACAAGTTGCCTGGATGGAGGATAACGTGCAGGAGGGGAGGAAATGTGGAATTTGTAGTATCATAACTGCTGTCCTTCATTGATTCTACTATGGAATTATTAGGTGTGCCCCACAAGAAAATGAGTCTCAGGGTTGTATATGGTGACATATATGTACTTTGACAATAAATTTACATTGAACTTTGACATAGCAACCATGGAGACTGATCCAACTGAAAGGAGCAGGAGCTGGGATGAAAACTGTTGGCAAGGTAAACGTATGCATGCTCTTGCTAGGAGTAGAGAAGGATGAGTAGAAATGCAGGTTAGAGAGCTGCATTTGAAAGCTTTGTCAACTATGCTAAAAGGCAAGACACGCTTAAGGTCTGAGAAGCAAGGGTGTGGAATGTATGAGTATCAGAACAGATACAAGGGAGCCTTGAGAAACTGGGAGAATGGAATGGAGTCCGTACAGGAAACAAGATAGTAGAAGGTGACTGTGGTAATTATAATAGATATTGCAGCTAATCTATCTACTGAGAGGGAACAAGAAAAAGGGAAGAGATAAAGATTGATCATCTGAAACAGGGATCAGACTGGAAAATTGTAGCAAAGACGATGAAATTTTTAAAGGGAAATGGCACCCGTGCACCTATCATTGTATTAGAGGAAAAAAAGAGCTGGGGGAGGGAATTTAAGAAGAACTGAAAAAGTTGCATGTATCCCACAAAGAAACAGGCATAGCTTGGACCCATACAATCTACATAACTCCATCTTTGATTTGCAATAAGTTGCTCGATATAAGAATGTGTTCAGCCAGGAGATGGAAGGTGGGAGTGAAAGGTTTCCAACTGGATCACTGTTCAAGGAGGAAATGACGGGCTTTTGAGTCCTCCAGGTGTGGCATGCATGTGGTAAGATAGGACAACGAAATGGAAACTACTGAAGTTATAGAAGGCATCAAAGGTGACAGGAAGATAAGTAGAAATGGACTGGATAAGGGCAGAAAAACTGGAGTCAAGGTAATAAGAACTAATTCATGTGATACAAGAGCAGACTGAAACAAAGGGTCTATTAGGACAATGCCATTTGTGAATCTTGGATAGGTGATAGATATTGGTGTGGTTGAGGGACTATATATCGGGGGAATATGGAAAGAAAATTTCTTGATGAAATATGAACATAGATCTGAAGACGAGCCTAAAGTCACAGTCCACAGGGGAATGTGAGCATGTGAGAGAACTCTCATTCAGTCTCTGCAAGACAGAGGTCAGTTGATCAAACCATGACAACATCACCCTTGCCACAGGTTTGATGAGAAGGGGCTGGTCATTTTGTGAGCAGAGTACCGCAAGTGCGGACCAGAGTTGGCTAGGGTGAGAAACAGAGTTTGAAATGGTCAATGTCACACAGCTAGTGTTAAATGGATTGAAAGTGGCCAGAACAGGACTCCAAGTTGAATGGGAATTCTGAAACACTTGAGCAAGGGCCCATTGCTTGAGGTGAAGGCTCCCAAATGAAATGGACACAGGAGTTAAGATAGCAGCAGAAGAGCTCACAGTGATACTTGGCTTATAATTCAATGTGATGGGGATATGAGAGGACAAAGCTGAGAACTCTGCCAAGGATTTATCATTCAGTCTCAGAAGAGGGAGTGAAATCATAGAAAATGGCAAGATTGGGAGAGATAGGGAAATCAGAGAAAATAGTAGAGGGGCAGTTGAATTTTGTGACACATGCTGTCTAAAAGTTCAAACTACTTTAATGCAAGAAGTACCAGGAACAAGGGTGATGAACTTCGAATGTGGAACTACAACGTTGGGGCCGTTACAGAGACTAGGAATGGCTGCTGGATTTTCTGGGTTTTAAATGTTTCTAAAGGGACGAGAGGGCAGTAAAGGAGGTGGGACGTGGCAATGCTAATGAGAGATAGTATCACAGCTGTAGAAAGGGAAGACATCATGGAGGGATTATCTGCTGAGTCAGTGTGGATGGAAGTCAGAAACAGGAAGGGAGCAATCACTCTTTTGAACCTCCAAATAGCCTCAAGGACACTGAGAAGCCGATCGACAGGTTCTGGAAAGATGCAAAAATAACAGAGTTGTTGTCCTAGAGGGGATCAGCTACCCTAATATTGATTGGCACCTCCTGAGTGCAAAAGGCATAGATGGAGTGGAATTTTTTAGGTGTGTCCAGGAAGGGATTGTAAGGGATAAAATTGCTCCTCTTGAAGAGCAGAGTGGTCGGCTTTGTGCGGAACCAAAGGAAATGGGGGAGATCTTAAATAGGTTTTTTGCGTCTGTATTTACTAAGGAAGCTGGCATGAAATCTATGAACTTGAGGGAATCAAGTAGTGAGACCATGGAAACTGTATCGATTGAAAAGGAGCAGGTGCTTGCTGTCTTGAGGAAAATTAAAGTGGATAAATCCCCGGGACCTGACAGAGTGTTCCCTCGGACCTTGAAGGAGATTAGTGATGAAATTGCGGGGGCCCTGGCAGAACTATTTAAAATGTCGCTGTCTACAGGTGAAGTGCCGGAGGATTGGAGAGTGGCTCATGTTGTTCCGTTGTTTAAAAAAGGATCGAAAAGTAATCCGGGAAATTATAGGCCGGTGAGTTTAACGTCAGTAGTAGGTAAGTTATTGGAGGGAGTACTAAGAGACAGAATCTGCAAGCATTTGGATAGACAGAGGCTTATTAGGGAGAGTCAACATGGCTTTGTGCGTGGTAGGTCATGTTTGACCAATCTGTTGGAGTTTTTCGAGAAGGTTACCAGGAAAGTGGATGAAGGGAAGGCAGTGGATATTGTCTACATGGACTTCAGTAAGGCCTTTGACAAGGTCCCGCATGGGAGGTTAGTTAGGAAAATTCAGTCGCTAGATATACAAGGAGAGGTGGTAAATTGGATTAGACATTGGCTCGATGGAAGAAGCAGAGAGTGGTGGTAGAGAATTGCTTCTCTGAGTGGAGGCCTGTGACTAGTGGTGTGCCACAGGGATCAGTGCTGGGTCCATTGTTATTTATCATCTATATCAATGATCTGGATGATAATGTGGTAAATTGGATCAGCAAGTTTGCTGATGATACAAAGATTGGAGTTGTAGTAGACAGTGAGGAAGGTTTTCAGAGCCTGCAGAGGGACTTGGACGAGCTGGAAAAATGGGCTGAAAAATGGCAGATGGAGTTTAATACTGACAAGTGTGAGGTATTGCACGTTGGAAGGACAAACCAACGTAGAACATACAGGGTTAATGGTAAGGCACTGAGGAGTGCAGTGGAACAGAGGGATCTGGGAATACAGATATAAAATTCCCTAAAAGTGTCGTCACAGGTAGATAGGGTCGTAAAGAGAGCTTTTGGTACATTGGCCTTTATTAATCGAAGTATTAAGTATAAGAGCTAGAATGTTATGATGAGGTTGTATAAGGCATTGGTGAGGCAGAATCTGGAGTATTGTGTTCAGTTTTGGTCATCAAATTACAGGAAGGATATAAATAAGGTTGAAAGAGTGCAGAGAAGGTTTACAAGGATGTTGCCGGGACTTGAGAAACTCAGTTACAGAGAAAGGTTGAATAGGTTAGGACTTTATTCCCTGGGGCGTAGAAGAATGAGGGGAGATTTGATAAAGGTATATAAAATTATGATGGGTATAGATAGAGTGAATGCAAGCAGGCTTTTTCCACTGAGGCAAGGGGAGAAAAAAACCAGAGGACATGGGTTAAGGGTGAGGGGGGAAAAGTTTAAAGGGAACATTAGGGGGCGCTTCTTCACACAGAGAGTGGTGGGAGTATGGAATGAGCTGCCAGGCGAGGTGGTAAATGTGGGTTCTTTTTTAACATTTAAGAATAAATTGGACAGATACATGGATGGGAGGTGTATGGAGGGATATGGTCCGTGTGCAGGTCAGTGGGACTAGCCAGAAAATGGTTCGGCACAGCCAAGAAGGGCCAAAGGGCCTGTTTCTCTGCTGTAGTTTCTATGGTTCTATAGTTCTATGGAAGGATTTGACATATGTAGACAGACTGACTAAAGGAAAATCCATACTGGATCTGGTACTTGGCAGTGAACCAGGTCAGGTGACAGATCTCTCAGTGGGAGAGCACTTTGGAGACAATGACCTCAACTCCCTGAACATTACTATGGCCATGGGAAGGGATAGGAGCAGAGCAATTAAGGGAGGGCAAACTTTGATGCTAAAAGGCTGGAACTTGGGAGCATAAATAGCAAATGGACATACTCTGAAAAATGCACAATGGAAAAGTGGAGGTTGTTTAGGGACTACCTACATGAAGTTCTGGATTGGTTTGTCCCACTGAGACAGAGGAAGGATGGCAGGGTGAAGGAACCATGGTTGACAAGAATTGAATTGCATTTTGTGCATTGAATTGATTTTATTTCTTACATCCTTCACATACATGAGGAGTAAAAATCTTTATGTTGTGTCTCCATCTAAATGTGCAATTTATAGTAATTTGTAATAAATAGCATGAACAACAGGTCAGTCAATATAGCATACAAATACAATTGTATCGGCATGAATTAATCAGTCTAATGGCCTAGTGGAAAAAGCTGTCCCGGAGCTTGTTGGTCCTGGCTTTAACGCTGTGGTACCGTTTCCCAGATGGTAGCAGCTGAAACAGTTTGTGGTTGGGGTGACTCAGGTCCCCAATGATTTTTCAGGCCCTTTTTTACGCATCTGTCTCTGTAAATGTCCTGAATCATGGGAAGTTCACATCTACAGATGTGCCGGGCTGTCCGCACCACTCTCTGCACAGTCCTGCGATTGAGGGAATTACAGTTCCCATACCAGGCAGTGATGCAGCCAGTCAGGATCCTCTCAATTGTGCCCCTGTAGAATGTCCTTAGGATTTGGGGACTCATGCCAAATTTCTTCAACCACCTGAGGTGAAAGAGGCGCTGTTGTGCTTTTTTTCACCACACAGCCGGTATGTACAGACCATGTGAGATCCTCGGTGACGTAAACGCTGAGGAACTTAAAGCTGTTCACCCTCTCAATCCCAGATTCATTGATGTCAATAGGGGCTAGCCTATCTCCATTCCTCCTGTAGTCCACAACCAGCCTCTTTTTTTTTGTAACATTGAGGGAGAGGTGTTTCTCTTGACACCGCTGTGTCAGGGTGATAACTTCCTCTCTGTAGGCTGCCTCGTTATTATTTGAGATAAGGCCAATCAATGCAGTATCGTCAACAAATTTAATTAGCAGATTGGAGCTGTGGGTGGCAACACAGTCATGGGTATACAGAGAGTAAAAGAGGGGGCTTAGGACACAGCCCTGGGGGACTCCTGTATTGTGGGTCAGAGGGGCAGAGGTGAGGGAGCCCATTCATACCACCTGCCGGCGATCTGACAGGAAGTCCAAGATCAGCTGCACAAGGCAGGGTGAAGGCCGAGGTCACTGAGCTTCTTGTCGAGCCTGGAGGGAATTATGGTGTTGAATGCTGAACTGTAGTCCAAGAACAGCATTCTCACATAAGCATCCTTCTTCTCCAGATGTGTAAGGACGGTGTGTAGAGTTGTGGCTATTGCGTAATCTGTCAATCAGTTGTGTAGGTAGGCGAATTGTAGGGGTCCAGTGTGGGTCAAGTGGAACATTTAGTCAAAAGGAAGAAGGAAGCTTGCTTAAGGTTTAGGAAGCAAAGATCAAACAGATCTCTAGAGGGGTACAAGGTAGCCAGGAAGGAGCTTAAGGAGGGACTTAGGGTAGCTAGAAGGGAACATAAGAAAGCCTTGGCAAGTAGAATTAAGGAAAACTCCAAGGTCTCTTACATGTATATGAAGAACAGGAGGATCACTAGACTGAGGATAGGATCAGAATCAGAAGCATTGGCATGTGTCATGAAATTTGTTAACTTAGCAGCAGCAGTACAATGCAATACACGACAGGAATGAAAAAATAAATAAATAAAACAGTAAGTGTATATATGTATATTAAATAGATTATATAAATACTGCAACAACAGAAATAATATATATTAAAAAAAAGAGGTGGTGTTCATGGGTTCAATGTCCATTTAGGAATCATATGGCAGAGGAGAAGAAGCTGTTCCTGAATCGTTGAATGAGTACCTCCTAGCTTCTGTACTTACTTCCTGATGGTAACAATGAGAAGAGAGCACTCCCAGGCTAATGGGGCATCGCCTTTCTGGGGCACCGCTTCCTGAAGATGTCTTGGATACTATGGAAACTAGTACCCAGATGGAGCTGACTTATTTTACAATTTCCTATAGCTTTTTATGATCTTGTGCAGTAAACACCCCCCACCCCCATACCAGACAGTGATGCAGCCTGTCAGAATGCTCTTTATGGTACATCTATAGAAATTTGAGCATTTTTGATGACAAAGCAAATCTCTTCAAACTCCAAATGAAATATAGCCACTGTCTTGTACTTCTTTATAGCTGCATTGATATGTTGCAACCAGGTTAGATCCTCAGAGAACCAGGAACCAGGACTGGTTTGTGTTCCCTAATCTCAGACTTCCAGAAGTCCACCATCAGCCCTTTCATCTTTCTGACTTTGAGTGCAAGGTTGTCGCTGCGACACCACTCAACTAGCTGGTATATCTTGTTCCTGTACGCCCTCTCATCACCATCTGAGATTCTATTAATAATGCTTGAATCATTAGCAAAATTATGAGTAGTATTTGAGCTATACATATCCACACAGTCATAGGTATTGAGGGAGTAGAGCAGTGGGCTAAACACACGCCCGAGGTGCTCTGGAGTTGATCATCAGTGAAGAAGAGATATTATCACCAATCCACATAGATTGTGATCTTCCAGTTAGGAAGTGGAGTATCCAATTGCAGAGGCCCAGATTCTGCAGCTTATCAATTAGGACTGAGGGAATGATGGTGTTAAATGCTGAACTATAGTCAACAAATAGCATCTTGACATTGGTGTTTGTATTGTCCAGGTGGTCTAAGGCTGTATGAAGAGACATTGAAATTTCATCTGTTGTAGATCTATTGTGGCGATAGTCAAATAGTAGTGGGTCCTGGTCCCTGCTGAGGCAGGAGTTCATTCTAGCCATGACCAACTTCTCAATGATTTCAATCACTGTAGATCTGCATGCTACTGGGTGATGGTCATTAAGGCAGCTCACACTACTCTTCTTAGGCACTGGTATAATTGTTGCCTTTTTGAAGCAGGTGGGAACTTCTGACCATACCAGTGAGAGATTGAAAGTGTCCTTGAATACTCCTGCCGGTTGGTTGACACAAGTTTTCAGAGCCTTACCAGGTACTCCATCAGGGCCTGTCGCCTTGCAAGGGTTCACTCTCCTGAAAGACATCGGCCTCCAGGACAGAGATCACAAGGTCACCAGCTGCAGCAGGGATCTTCACAGCTGTAGTTATGTTCTCCCTTTCAAAGCGGGCATTGACGGCATTGAGCTCATCTGGTAGTGAGGCATTACTGTCAGCAAGTAATGTCCTGCAAACCCTGCCAGAGTCGATGTGCATCCAACGTCACCTCCAACTTCACTCTGAATTGTTTCTTTGCTCTTGAAATAGCCCTCCGTAAGTCATTCCTGGTCTTCTTGTGCAGACCTGGGTTGCCAGACTTAAATGCCACAGATGTAGCCCACAGCAGGTGATGAACCTCCTGGTTCATCCACGGCTTTTGGTTTGGGAACGTACAGCAAGTTTTCATAGGCAAACACTCATCCACACCGGTTTTAATGAAGTCAGTAACAACTGTGGCATTTTCATCCAGATTCGAAGATGAATCCCTGAACATAGTCCACTCCACCAATTCAACATGGCCCTGTAAGCTCTCCTGAGCCTTCCTTCTCCATACCTTCCTGGTCCTCACTATTGGTGCTGCAGTCTTCAGTCTCTGCCTATACTCGGGGAGTAGAAGTACAGCCAGGTGATCAGACTTTCCAAAGTGTGGGCGTGGAATAGCACAGTAAGCACTGTTGATCTTAGTGTAACAACAATCCAGTGTGTTGCTTCCTTTGCTACTTGTAGCTTCCATTGCTCCAAGTGATTTGTTGATGGTAATTATTTAGTGACCTTTTTCAAGTTGGCCCGATTAAAATCCTCCAAAATGATGGTGAAGGAATCAGGGTGTGCTGTTTTGTGCATGTTGACTCCATTGCTCAAATCATCCGGAGCCTGTCTGACATTGGCCTGAAGTTCAATGTACACAGCTACCAAAGTGATTGCAGAAATCTCCCTCAGCAGGTAAAATGAACAGCACTTAATCGTGAGATATTCCAGGACGGATAAGCAGAACTGGAACAACATTAATAGATCTGTGCACCGGGAGTTGATCATGAGGCATACACCTCCATCTCTGCTTTTGAGAGACTCGACAATCCTATCTTGATGGTGTATAGTAAACTCGTCAAACTGGATTGCAGTGTCCGGTAAGGAAGGGGTTAACCAGGATTCCTTGAAACAAAGGACGCAAGTAGTCCTAATATCGCTCTGATACAGCACGCTAGCTCTAAGATCTTCGATTTCATTTACTAGAGACTGTACATTTGCCACCAAGATAGTAGGTATAGTGAGTGAAAACCACGTTTTCTGAAACACACTTGTACCTCTGATCAGCAGCCAAATTTCCTATGAGGGCCAGCGAGAAGTACAGCCACAGTTGGCATTGTTTCCATCAGATTTAAGTAGCAATAGATTATTCTATTCTATTAAGGCATCTTTATTAACTGTACAGACCTTGAAAGCAGTTGTGATTCTCAGCTGTATCAAGCTAAAACGGGAATATTTAATTGTATCCAGCGAGCTGTGCTTCATGAAATTGCATTCAAGGCGTAAAACCGGTCAGGGATAAAGGAGGAATCATGCCTGAAGTGGGAAGAGGTAGAAGAGGTCCTTAATGAATACCTTGCTTTAGTATTCACCAGTGAGAAGGTTCTTGACAAATGTGATATCATCATAGAACAGGCTAACGTGCTGGAAGATTGGCACTATTTTTCTCTCCACAGATGGTGGTTATAACTCGGTATTACCCACATTCAAAAAGTTCAAAATTCAACTGGAAGTGCTATTCTCTTTTACTAAATATTATTCTCTTTCATTTCAAGGTTTCAGCAACTACTGTGTTCTGCATCTCACCGTTCCAGCATGTTTACTGTCCACTGCTTCATTCAGTTCCCGGTATACACTTCCTCCAGGCAGATCTGCTATGAGCAGCAAAGCTTCACTGTCTCCCACAACGCTAACAGCATCTATGCCTTCTGGATCCTCTCAGACATTCCTTTGATTCTTTCCATCCCACCCACTTCTCTGCAGCTTAAAATGCGCCTTTAGTCTCAGTTCTAATGAAAGGTCACAGACCCGAAGCATTAACTTTGATTAATTTCTCCACAGATATTGGTGCTGTTATTGAACATTACCAGCACTTTCTGTGTTTTACTTGCAGCAATACTTCGGGTTTCATTGTTGCTTCTGTCCTTCTAGTGCAGGTACTCCAACAACATGGTTGGATCAGGAGTAAACACAGTGACGAGGTAAAGACAGATTGATGTGCAGCTTACAGGGGCGATTGTAAGGAGCTGTATTACAATGAACCAGCTGTGCCTGTGCCTCTTGGTGCAAGGGGTGAGCTTGAGAGGTGCTACCAGAGTAGCCTAGGCAAATAACTGCAATGCAGTTTGCAAACATTACAAATTGTGGTCACTGTATGCTGGTGGTGAAGGAGGTAGAAATTCTGTGCAGGTGGATAGACTGTCTGTCAATTAGATTGTTTGCTTCTGGGTGGTCTTGAGCTTCTCGGATATCTTTGGATCTTTTTCCATTGAAGTGGTGTGTACTCCATCATGCCAGACGTTCTTGGGGTCTCAAGAATTACTCACCGTGAGCTACGTAGACACTGACGTGCTCTTTATTTACATGGCTGGTCCAGTTGAGTTTCCGGTCAATGGTGATGACACCCTTCCCTTCCCCATGACGCTGAATCTGATGCTAACAATAGAATGTCCGAGATAGGCAGTTGTTAGAAGTGGCTATTATCTCCGATTTCTGTGCTGCAAATATCATTTTTCTCAGGTATGGAAGCAGCATCACTAGAAAAGTTGCGACAGAAACGGAGAAAATGGGAGAAGGGTACAGAACATTCAAAACAAAGTGAGATACGAGCTGTGGTCACGTTAGCCAAGGATGTCAGATGTATTATAGTTTACCAGATTCTGAACATGACCATACAGTGGCTCGGCGAGTAGTTCTGTTGCCTCAACAACTCTAGTGACCCAGGCTCAATCATGACCTGTGGGTGCAATCTGTGTGGAGTTTACATCTTCCTGCGAATGATTGTGCTTCACCAGGTGCTACAATCATGGGGATTGGGAGAAAAATTGGTGATTGAAAATTGCCCCTAACGTGTGGGTGATGGTAGAATCTGGGTGTGAGCTGATGGAAATGTGAGGATGATAAAATGAATGGAAATAGGTGTCTGATGATCAGCTAAAGTCTCCATTTCCTTGTTATATGACTGCTGACCCTTACAGAGCAATACCAGAGTATAACTTACTTCATCAAAATAAAAAGGAGAAGATGGCGGCGCAACGCAGCTCGCAGCAGCCACTCCGGTGGTGATGTCTGTTATTTGTCAAGTAGGGTGCCGTGCACAATCCTGATTTGATGGAGACAGACATGAGAGCACAGAGGAACATCTGGTGAAACTTCTGAAATGCCTGTTTCGCTGCTGCTGCTACTGTGTGATCCAGAATCTCCGGAGGGGAAGGCCCCGAGTCCTCAGCTTTGCTTGTTGCTTGGCAGCCGGGGCAGGGTCGAAGCGCTCAGCAGAGGATGGTGCTCGGAGAGGCTGTGTCGGAGGGGCTGGGTCGGAGGCTAGAAGTTTTCGGACGGACTCAGAGTCCGCTGCGGTCGGGTGCTTCCAATGGTGCTGCATCGGCAAGTTTGCGGCGCTTGGAGGTTCATGGCAGGGAGAGTTTCTCCCTTCTACTGTCTGCGTGAGATGATGAGGCTATCGGGACTTTGAGACTTTTTTTTATGGTGCCCATGGTCTGCTCTTTATCAAATTACGGTATTGGTTTGCACTGTTGTAACTATATGCTACAATTATGTGGTTTTGTCAGTTTTAGTCTTGGTTTGTCCTGTGTTTCTGTGATATCATTCTGGAGGAACATTGTATCATTTTTTAATGCATGCATTTCTAAATGACAATAAACGAGGACTGAGTGTCCTCATAATCTAATTGAAAACAGTTAAGTGAAGCTGCTGATCAAACTCTTCTGTCTGCACCTTGACTAGAATTCCAATTGCCAGGAAACAAGAAATGAACTCCAAACTGGAGGCAACGCCCAATGGATCTGAGATTGTTGCTCCCTGTGAAGATGAGAAGATAAGCAAATGAAACATGGTACCATGGTTCATTGAGGGTGAGACCACCTTAGGAGTATTGAGAGCAGTTTTGGGCGCATACCTAAGAAAGGATATGCTGACGTTGAAAAGGTCCAGAGCATGTTTATGAGAATGATCCCAGAAATGAAGGGGTTAACATATGAGGAGAGTTTAATGGCTCTGGATTTGTACTCGCTGAAGTTTATTAGATTGAGGGGGAAATCCCATTGAAACCTACTTAATATTGAAATGTCTCAATAGACGAGACGCACAAATGATGTTCCAGTAGTAGGAAAGTTAAAAACCAGAGGTCACAACCTGAAAGCAGAAATAAAAAAATAATTTCTTTAGTCAAAGGGCGGTGTACCTATGGAATTCACTGCCACATATTTAAAGTGGATTTTGATAGGTTCTTGTGATTAGTGTGTCAAGGGTTTTGGGGAGAAGGCAGAGAAATGGGGTTGAGAGGAAAAATAAGTCAGCCATAAGCAAATATCAGAGCAGACTCTTCATCTTAAAATGAGCATGAGAGCTGATTACAATGAGATTATTAAAAGTAATAGAATAGATAATCTGGAAATTAATTTAATTCCTGGATGTAGAACTAACAAACACTGATTCAACAACAAATTGTACTTAAATGTAGAAAGTGAAATGTTATACATATGGTGATTCAAAGGAACGTCAAGGAAATTGAACCTGACACCAAGAAAAACCAGGGCAGACAACAAAATTCTGATTAAGATTGGCTTTAAGAAACACCTGAAGGTAGGTGGTGGAGAATATTAGGAGAGTAATTCATTGGTAACTCATGGCATTGCATGCAGCTTAGAGGAATTAAATTCTCAAAGCCCACATCAAAAATTCTTTTTCAAACATAGATGAAATACAAAAAATACATTTTCAGATAGTCAAGTGCAGAAACATCAATAAACAATGGGTGCTACAAATTGTGCTTCCATGATTTCCATTTCATTTTTAGTGACAGAGATCCACAAAGGCAAACTTAAAAGCCTTCAAAAATTATAGAAGTGGTTAACAATTTGAGAGGGCTTCCATAAATGGAATAAAGGACACTTAACCAATAAAAGTGATCTGATATCTCACTCAGAACTAAACAGAATATTTGAAAATGTCAGCTTTTTTTTCCCTTCCCAATATTATTTTTTTACTCTTTGCTTCCATTGTTTCTATACTGATTCAGGAGGTCAACCTGATGAAGCTGCATCTGTACTTCTGCCTTTCAGGATGTAGGAGATAATCAAATTCCTAATTGGAAATTATCCTATGCTAACATTGTCAAACACATTTTGTGATACGTGTCAGCCGTAACAGAAAATTCTTTATACAGTAATAATAAATTAAGGCAAGCAAAGAGAATAAAACAAGCTTATCACTGTCAATCTCACAGAAAATACCATTTAGACATTGCTAATTGTAAACTAATACTTCATAGTATGATTAACACTCAGGAGCAATCAAATATTCAAGTTATAGTTCAAACCCCTGTGGGAAATTTCTTTCTGATTTGTTGAATGTAGGCATTGTTATCAAGGCCAACATGTATTACCAATTGCGAATTGCACTAAAACTGAGAGCTTGTTGGGCCATTTCATAAAACTGTTAAGAGAACAAGGAAAAGAGAAATATTGGCTAGTAAGAGTGGCAACAATGGTAGGCAATTGACATAGTGGATACCTTTTGACCTGGTAAAGTACAGGTGTCATCCACTTTTCGAACGTTCACTTTACGAAACCTCACTGTTACGAAAGACCTACATTGGTTATATTAGTTACCTGTTTTCGCTAACAGAAGGTGTTTTCACTGTTACGAAAAAAGCAGCACGCGATAAAAGGCAGTGTGCGCCCCAAGCAGCCGCTCCTCCCCCGAATTTGGAACGGTATTCTCGCCGGCATTGCGTAAGCACGTGCCTGTGAGCAGCCGTTAGCAAGATGAGTTCTCAGGTATCGGAAAAGCCTAAAAGAGCTCGTAAGGGTGTTACACTTAACGTAAAACTAGACATAATTAAGCGTTTCGATCGTGGTGAACGAAGTAAGGACAAAGTGAGTTTGGCTTGTGGAAGTTGACGAAGATGATGTTGAAGAGGTTTTGGCATCCCATGACCAAGAACTGATAGATGAAGAGCTGATGCAATTGGAAGAGAAAAGGATAACAATCGAAACCAAATGCAGTAGCGAACGGACCGAAAGTGAAGTCGTCCAGGAACTGAACGTAAAGCAACTGCATGAGATTTTCGCTGCAATGATAAAGTACCACTTTAATTTTGAAAGGATACGTCGGTTTAGGGCATATCTGCAGGATAGTTTGAGTGCTTACAAAGAACTGTATGATAGAAAAATGTGCGAGGCTAAGCAGTCAAGCAAACCTTCCACATCAGCCACAGCAGACGACCAACCTGGACCTTCGACATCGAGGCAGGCAGACATAGAAGAAGATGACCTGCCTGCCCTGATGGAAACAGACTACGATGAGATGACACCTCAGTGTCCCACCACCCCAACTACCGGGCCGCGGACCGATACATTGCCGCGGAGAATGCAGCAGTAGCCGGGACTCACCCAGCATATCTTTAAGAAAAAATGCCGAAATAAACAAGCTAATTAATTAGGTGCCGCCTGGCATGTAAATGTCGGCCCAGATCAGAGGCTACGCTCGCCTCTGATCTGGGCCAACATTTATGTGCTGGGCAGCACCTCATTAATTAGCTTGTTTATTTCGGCTTTTTTCTTAAAGATGTGCTGGGTGCGTCGCGGCCACCGCTGTACCGCTGCATGCTTCGCGGATTGGTATTGTTCCCCAGCCTGGAGGGTGGGGGCCACTGCACCACCCCAACCTCTGACGACTCAGCCTAACACACCATCAACAGTGTGCTCGGCGCTGTCTTCTGGATTCCGATAAGTGATACTACACTGTACATACATTATTTCTACTTTCTATAGGCTGTGTATTTTTATGTGTTATTTGGTATGATTTGGCAGCTTTATAGCTTAAAGGTTACTGGAGAGTGTTTTTGCCGAGAGCACTTGCGCCGTGTTTCTGCCGAAAGTGCTTGCATGAGATTTTCGCTACGGAGAACAGTGCGGCAACAATTGTAGACAAGTATTTCTACTTTATATAGGCTGTGCATTTATCATATCATTCTTGCTTTTACTATATGTTACTGTTATTTTAAGTTTTATGTGTTATTTGGCATGATGTGGTAGGTTATTTTTGGGTCTGCGAACGCTCACAAATTTTTCCATATAAATGGTAACTGCTTCTTCGCTTTATGACATTCTGGCTTATGAACCATTTCATAGGAACGCTCTACCTTCAGATGGTGGGGAAACCTGTATCAACAATTCCATGCAAAGAGCAAATGGCCGTAATGGGTGACGCTGTCCAGCTCATGAAACAACTAATATATCAAATTCTCGCAAGAGAGCATAGAACTGAGTACCATGGCCATATATGAAATAAGGAAGGCAATACTACTACTTTGGTCAGACTGAAGACATATTAAATACTTGTAAGCTTTGTTCAGCAAAAGAGACCACTAAGGAGAATGGATATTTTTCAATAGCTATTGCGACATGTTTCTCCAGCACTTTTAGAGATTGTCACAAGTTATCCATTCAGTATGTGCAACAGGAAATTATGGGCAAATGTGTCACTGGGTTAGAGAACAAGCAGAAGAGGTTTTGCAGATACTGGAAATTCTGAGCAAAGCACACAAAATGCCAAAGGAACTCAGCAGGTCAGGCAGCATCTTTGGAAAGGAATAAATAGTCGACAGCTTGAGCCAAGACCTTTCATCAAGACTGGAAAGAAAGGGATCAGCAGCCAGAATAAGCTACGTCGGGGAAAGAGGGAATGAGTACAAGCTGGCAAGTGACAGGTAAGACCAGGTGAGGAGAAAGTGGGTGAATGGAGAAGGAGAATGTAATAAGCAGGAAGGAGGAGATAGGTGGAAGAGATAAAGGGCTGAAGGACAGGATAGTGGATCATGGAAGAATGGGAAGGAGGAGGGGAATCAGAGGGAGGTGTTGGACAAGTGAGGAGAAGAGAAGGGTTGAGAGGGTAACCAAAATGAAAGATAGAAAAAGAGAGAATGAGGGTGGAGAGAAAATTACTGGAAGTTGGAAAACAATGTTCATTCCATGAGATTGGAGGCTACGCAGGCAGAATACGAGGTGTTGCTCCTCCAGTTTGAGTTTGGCCTCATCATGGCAGTAGGAAGCTATGGATAGATATGTCAGAATGGGAATTGCAAGTTGAATTGAAATGGGTAGCCACTGGGAGTTTCCCGCTCACCTGGTTTCGCCTATCACCTGCCAGCTTGTACTCTTTCCTCTTCGGCACCCCCCTCACTTTCTCATTCTCGCTTCTGCCCCCTTCTTTTTCCAGTCCTGATGAAGGGTCTAGGATTGAAAAAAATCGCTGTTTATTCCCCTTCACTTGACTTGCTGTGCTCCTCCAGCATTTTGTGCATTGCTCAAGATTTCCAGCATGTGTAGTATCTCTTGTGTTTATGATCAGAATGCACTGATACCGTGACAAGTTATTCAGCTATAGGGCAAGATATGTACCAAGAATACCTCAGCAGTCTCCATTAACAAGACTAGAGCAAATTAAATGCAAACTGCTGGAAGAACTCAATGGGTCAAGCAGTATCTGTGGAAGTAAAGTGATGGTCAATGTTTTGAGTCAAGGCCTGGAATCAGCACTGAGACCATAGAAGAAAGATCACCAATATAAAGAGGTAGGATGGAAAGGTGAGACAGGGGCTGGTGGGTGACAGGTGGAACCAGGCAAGATGGGAGATAATGGCCATAAAGATCCAGGTGAGAGAAGGGGAGAAGGAAGTCATATGTGGAACCAGATAAAGGAGGGACAGTGGGCAGAGGCAACCCGGTTGGGAAAGGCAGAAAGGTGGGGGGGGGAGGAAATGACAAGTAATGTAGCCAATAATATAAATCAGTTGATGATACAAAGTTAGGTGGAGGGGCATGTAGTCTAGGAAGCAGGTAGTCAATTTGATAGTTTGGGAGAATGGGCAAAACGGTAGGTTTAAAACAACAGAGGGAGGTGTATGCTCATGCACTTTGGTAGAAGATATAAAGGCATAGACTATATGCTCAATGGGGAGAGAATTCAGAAATTGGAGGAAATCCTAGTGAAGGAACTCCTAAAGGTTGAGTCGATAGTAAGGAAAGCAAATGCAATATTAATATTCACATTGAAAGGGCTAATGATTTAAAAGTAAAGATGCAGTGCCAAGTATAAGGTGTCGATTAGACCATATTTGGAGTATTGTGGGCAGTTTTGTGCCCTATATCTAAGAAAGGATGTGTTGGCATTGGGGAGAGACCAGAGGATATTTATGAGAATTATCCCAGGGATGAAAGCATTAACATAATCATGAGCATTTGATGACTTTAGGACTGTAGTTACGGAGCTTGGAAGGATGATGGGGGAATTCATTGAAGCCTATTGAAAATTGAAAGGCCTAGGTAGAAAGGACATGAAGAAAATGTTCCGGTAGTGAGAGAATCTAGGACATCCCTTTAGAATGGAGACTTAGCCAAAGGGTGGTGAATCTATGGAAATCATTTCTCACAAACAGCTGTGGAGGTCAAAACATCAAGTATATTTAAACCAGAGATTGATATGTTTTTTTTTATTAATAAGGGCTTCAAGGGGTTACAGGGAGAAAACAGGAGAATGAGGTTGAGAAGAGAAAATAAATCAACCGTGATTGAGTGGAAGGACAGACTCAGTAGTCCAAATGGTCTAATTCAGCTGTGTCTTAAGGTCTTATTATCTACGAGGAAGAGTAAAAATGCTTCTGGAGAAGAGAACATAATGTGAAATAGACCTCACTCTCCATTTGAGGTAATGTGTTGATCAAGGTACCAGCAGCAATATGTCTGAGTAAAGCCCATCTGAGAAGACTATCAAGAAAGAAAAGTTTTATAGAGGGAAACAAACTTTTAAGATGGTGAAATTCCTGCTAAGTCATTTGCAGAAAAGACTTCCTGTAGGATGTAACAAATTGCTATCACAGAATTGCTCATTAACAGACAGAAAAGATGTGCCATTTGAGAACATTTACAAAGAATGTACAATCAAATAATATTTCAAGTTTGTCTTCCACACCATTCTCTGTAAGCTCTAGAGACCATTGTGCATGAAAACCCTAGGAGATCAGGCATTTTTGGTGCTCAAACCACACTGTCCGCTTCTACAATGATTTCATGGTCAAAGTCATTTAGATCATATTTCTTCTCCATTCGGATGCTTGGTCCGAGCAACTAAAACTCTTGACCATGTCTCCATGCTTTTATGCATTGAGTCATCACCACATGATTGGCACCTTTCCTTTAGAAAGCCAATAAGTTGATTATAATGGCCATTGATTTCTGAGAAGAGTAAAATTGAGCATAGTGGTAAACTGAAAGTTAAAATGTCATATCACATTTTAAGGAACAACCATCCATTATGTTCAAATACTAATCTAAAGAGGAGAAATGCAAATAACCACTTCATCAAAAAGCAGAAATCAAAACATTACAACATCATTATCAATATTGTCATGTAATTAAGGTAATAACAAATTAAGCAGTCTCAAATTCACACTAAGATGTAGATTGCTCATAAGGTATTATTCAATGCTGCAGGTATCTGTTGATCTATTTGCATAAGCCCACTCAAAAACATTGTCTGAAGTATTTCAATCATTTTCATAAATTTGCTTTTGGGACCTGGGAAATACAGGCAAAGCTACATTTATTATCCATCTCTAATTGCTCGAGGAGGTGGTGGGGAAATTTGATCAGAGCTAGTTTCAAATACATATTTCCTCCAGAACTTCTGTCCTTCTTGAATGAAAATGTACTATAGCAAGGGTATTTTTACAGTCTTAGCTCTTGTTACATGCAGGTAATCTGCACACTCTTTTTTAAACTTCAAATCATCTGGAGATTTGAAGGACTATTCACATTTACCACCAGAGGAGGTTCAGCAGAATCATCCACACTGTGGCTTCACCACATCATATAGGATCAGAATTAGACCATTTGGCCCATCGAAACTGCGCCACCTAAATCAAGTCATGGAAGCTAAATCATGGATAGACTCATGCATATGCATAATTAGCCAAACCTTACTGGACAGATAGAGCTGAGAGCTGGGTTAATAATGCATCACTAATTTTTCCATTCACAAACCAGCAAGTGCAGGAGGTTAAAAGATAGACCAAGAAATGTGAATCTTCAAAATCTGCTGATCAACTAATATGACTCGCTTTACACAAGCAGCTTCCCAAGTTTAGGCCCCTTTTTGTACTCCGTTCTACACAGTAATTTGCCAGTAATCTCACCACAGAATGTTAGAAATGGACTAGGAAGGAAAAAGAAGTACCATTTCAATGATATGATAATTTTATTTCAATAGCAATCAACCTTTCCAGTTCAGAAAGGGAACAATTTAAACTATTCACCCTCATTTTTGCACTAATTACTGTTTGAGATTTTACAATTTTTCTTACTTGTCATTTGCGTTTCTTTTTCTCAAGTAATTCAATCTTCCTTTCTCTCTCTCTCAGTATCCAATTTTGTTCTAATTCACCCACTTTAATTCAACATTTCTTAGTTCCTCTGCTCTCAATAAAACATATGAAATTGTAGGGCACAGAAGAAAATCATAATGGCCTTTATGACGAGACACACTGCAGAATGAAAGTTTGCTCTAATATCTTTATTGAAGCAGGCAAACCAGCTATTTGATGATCCTGATTAAATGCAGACTTTTTTTGTGATTTGGATGCAGGGACATGCCAGCTGGGTTAATTGGGCAACACTGAATATTACTCACTATTCTTCCAACTTCGGTTAATGGAATCCTAACATAGCCTCCCTGCAGTTTCCAAGTTGGAGGGAGGATCAAGATAGGAACCTAGATTTCCAGGTTCCAAAAGTCTCTAACAGTGAAAACAATGACTGAAAACTGCTGTGAGACAGAATTTGTGGGTATTGTGGAGAGCAGTTTAAACTGCCTTTGCAAGTACATGAAGAGAGGTCAAGCTGAAGGAAGAAAACAGAAATGTATCAAAAATATGAACAGAAGGCAGCCATTCAGCCAATAAAGCCTGCTGTACCTCCCAATATGATCATGGTTGATCACCTACTTCAATACCTATGCCTAAACATTCCCCCCATATCCCATAATGCCTTGCACCTCCAAATTTACCTCAGGTATTTTCAGTGGCTTGGTCTCTATAGCCTTCTGTGACATGAATTTCACAGGTTCACCACTCCTTAAAGAAACAGAATGAGTTGTACAGCATAGAAACAGGTCTTCCAGCCCATTATGTCCACACCAAACCCGTTGTCCATTTACATTAATCCTATTTGCACCTATTGGGATTGCCTCATCCATTCAATCTCTTAAATTTAGTGATTGCATTTGATTTCACAACCTTTCCTGGCAACAAGGTCTGTATATCAAAAACTCTGTATACAAAATACTTTCCCCTGAAATCCCCTTAAAAAGAATCAGAATCAGTTTTAATATCACCGGCATATGTCATGAAATTTTGTTAATTTTACATCCGCAATACAACGAAATACATAATAAATAAATATAGAGTAAAAAGCTGAGCTAAGAGTTATATTGTCTATATATATATATGGCTAATAAATAGACAAGTTAAAATAAGTAATGCAGAATAACAGAAATAAAGTAGTAGTGATGTAGTGTTCCTGGGTTCAATGTTCATTTAGAAATTGGATGGCAGAGGGGAAGAAGCTGTTCCTGAATCGCTCTGTGTGTCCCTTCTGTACCTCCTTCGTGATGGTAACAATGAGAAGAGAGCATATCCTGGGTGGTGGGGATCCTTAATGATGGATGCTGCCTTCCTAAGGCATCACTCCTTGAAGAAGCCTTGGATGCTGCAGAGGCTGGCCATGATAGAACTGACTAATTGTCAGCACAAAATAATCTGCAGATGCTGGGGTCAAAGCAACACTCACAACACGCTAGAGGAACTCAGCAGGTTGGGCAGCATCTGCGGAAACGATGAGTCGACGTTTCGAGCCGGAACCCTTCATCAGGACAAGGGTTCCGGCCCGAAACGTCAACCGATCTTTTCCACGGATGCTGCCCGACCCGCTGAGTTCCTCCAGCGTGTTGTGAGTGTGACTAATTGTCAAGTTTCTGCAACTTACTTCCATCGTGTGCAGTTGCCTCCCCCCACCCCCACCATACCAGACTCTGACGCAGCCAGTCAGAATGCTCTCCACGGTACATTTGTAGAAGTTTTTGAGTGTTTTAATTGACAAACAAAATCTCCTCAAACTCCGAAAGAAAAATAGTCACTATCTTGCTGTCCTTATAGCTGCATCAATATGTTGCATCCAGGTTAGGTCCTCAAAGATATTGACACTCACTCTCTCCATTCTGATCCCTCTCTGAGAATTGGTTTGTATTCCTTCGTCTTGCCCTTCCTGAAGTCCACAATCTGCTCTTTGGTCTTGCTGAGGTTGAGTGCAAGGTTGTTGCTGCTACACCACCCATGAACTGATTTATCTCACTCCTGTACGCCCTTTCATCGCCATCTGAAATTCTGCCAACAGTGGTTGTATCATCAGCAAATTTACAGATGTTGTTTGAGCTATGCCGAGCCACACAGCCATGGGTGTAAAAAGATTAGAATAGTGGGCTAAGCACACATCTTGCGGAGCGCCGGTGTTAACTGTCTGTGAGGTGAGATGTCGTTTCCAATCCGCACAGATTGTGGTCTTCTGGTTAGAAAGTCAAAGGTCTAGTTGTAGAGGGAGGTTCAGAAGCCTAGGTTCTGTAGTTTACTAGAGGCATTAATTACACCATAAACCATGCCCCTTTGTATTTATAAACTACTGTCATCCCCCTTTGTATTTATAACCTACCATTATCTATCTACCCTATCCACAGCTCTAATAACAGAGTATGCCTTTATCAGGTCATCTCTCACCCTCCTTCACACAAGGGAAAACAAGCCCAGAATATTCAATCTCTCCCCATATCTAAAGTAGTCCAAATCATCAACTCCTAATGAATCTTCACTGTAATTCCCAAATGGAACCACATTATCCCTGAGGGTGGCAAGTAGAACTGCACTCAACTGTCTAAAAGTAGCTTCAGCAGTGTTTTCTCAGGGTGCCACGTAACCTCAATGTCTATGTCTTGTGTCCTGATCTTGAGGGCAAGCACATGATACCTGTTTTTCACCTCCCTATCTACACTTGTTGCCAAGGTGCCTCTTATCATAAATATTCTTTATTTAAGTAACATGTTGTCATTTTCAGTTTTTACTACCGAGGTGAGCAACTTCACATTTCTCTATGATATACTGCATCGACCACATAGTTTCCATCCACTAATATTTTTAAGTCACCCTCTGCAGCTTCTATGCAATTCACAATCTCACCCAGTTTTATATCCATGGCCGGTTTCGAAATATTACATTTTGCTCCCTCCTTCATATCATTGATTTACGGTACAAGTACTCTTCCCTGCAGTTACCATAGAAGTTATCCATTTATTCTGTATTTCTTTTTGCTAGTCAATTTCCAAACAAATTTCAATCCATCCCAATAAATTACCTCTGATGCCATACACCAACTTCACAGAAAAATTCACTTAGGCTTTGGAAATGAATGAGGTGGGTGGGGATTTGAGGGTGGTTTTGCAAGTCTGTGATCACTCAAGGCTCACAAAGAATCTTTAAAAAAAATCATTAATCTTTTCTTTTCATGAGGATATTTTGGAGGGCTCTTATTAGACTCTCCATGTAAGTACTTCATGTATCTTAAATGTGAAAGAAATAGGATTATGTGGCCTATCTAGACATGAATTAATTTGAATTTAAAAACGCAAACGAGGAAATCTGCAGATGCATTAATTTGATTTTTGGCACCCAGCCATCGTAACCCTCAACTATTCCAACACTGTCCCCCATTAAGTCAGGGAAAGAATTGGTTTAAAAATTCCCATTTTCAATCCTTAGACTTGTTTGATTCCAAACATGCATTATCTAACATGAGCCTATTATCATCCTATTTTTTATGCTTAGAATATATTGCCGATATAGCTTCCCTCATTGTCTGGAATGTGCTTGTAACTCAGGCTATTAAATTAGATATTATGATACACTTTACTTTCACTGTCTGTTCAAAACACTCTGACTTTCATAAATCATCTAATGTTACACTATTAAGCATCGCTTGCTACTTTAAAAATTTTCCTGTGACTTCAAAAAGCTTTTTGTACGCTCAGTGTTAATTCCACTCTAGATATCCAAAGTATCAGAAAATAAATTTGTAACAAGATCGACGAAGGTGCCCAGTTCGCCCCTTTTTAATCTTGAGCACCTTTCTCCCTTTCAACTAAATTGGCCGAATGTTAGGTTCAGTTTTCCTGAAAACTAATTTGTACAATTGTTGGTAGAAAAATGGCTATCGGGAGAACCATATGAAACAATCAGTTTCCATTTGGCTTCCCATTTTGCACTCTTTGGTATCTACAAGAGGTATTACTCTAATGGATTCTCACAATGCTATTTCATGCTGGTTTTGTATGGGTGCAATTTGCCATTCACACTGGAAAACCTCACACTACCCCCCATTCAACTGCACCATCCATCCCCAATTCTACTTTGGAGATTCATACAGTATCCTTACCAGTGTCTCTTGTCTCAATTTCACAGGTGAGTCAGTCCATTTTACCGAGCCACAGCTATGAGTGAGGCCATTCTGATGATCCATGCACCATTCTTTCTGCATTAATGTTATATTACTGGATGTGCCATCAATCCCCCAAGACATGATGCTATCACTGCAATAATAACCCATTCTTCCCCGTGCATTCTTAACTAATTAACACTGCTTCTTCATCATGTTCTCTTGCTGCCTTCACTTGAGAATAGCCTCCCTTCTTTTTCCTGGCAAAATTCAGCAAGCCAAATTTAATCCTTCAAACATTGACTCAGTGATTTTTTTTAAAGAAATTGTATAGTTGATTCTTGGTTGTTGATCAGGATTGTGATAGTTATAGTCTGTGGGGAGACTTTCATCAAATACATAAGATGCCAAAAGCCAATTTAATGCTGAACTCCATTTTGAAGCGATTATTAAAGTCCGTACAAGACAAGCCAGCCAGAGGCTTGATTGCTTTTTAAAATGTCTCTGATAGTCCTCATTAAAGAAACCACATGATACATTTGTGGCCAGTCCTTGGACTTAAGAGCTGATTGGAAGTCTCATTGATGATGATCTCAAGTACAATCAGTTATTAAAGGGACTGCTACAATTTTCTGGTCATTCCTGGATCTGGAAGGTAAACATCTGAAATACAGATTTTCTGGAACAATTCCTCAACTACACCAATGGACATTTAGACTGCTGAAGTCTCTGTCAATTTCACCTTTTTAAGGTTCAGCAGAACTGGTGAGCTGTTCTACCATTATTAGACAAGGTATTGGACTCACCAAGGTGTAGGCCAAAAACAAGCCGAAAAATAGGAGTAGGACACAGGGGGAAAGCAGAACAGTGCCAGCTGCTGAGGAAAAAAAAGGGCTGGAGGACAAGGAGGCTGAGCTTGAATCCCTCTCTCCTGGATATTTTCCTCTTTCTGAACCTCCTCTGCTACATTCAACAACCTGGTACCCTTTCCCCTGATCTCTGAGACTTGCTCGAGTGTGCCACCCTGTGCTAATTAAAGCTTTCAGTGGAGGTGGATGCAAGATACCCATTGATACAGGTCCATAGCATCTCATTCGGGTCCAACATATGCATGTGAAAAATAAGGCTAAAACATTTACCAATATGTTGAGCCAGATATCTCAGCTTCCCCCATGCGATTTATAGCATCACAGAGGCCATTTTCCAGCCGATTAGTCAAGTTTGTGCTCTATGCAGCCGGCCCAGTCAAGTTTCTGTGATGATTTGGCAGTGAGTTTGATGAGGAGGGTTGTAACCTTCATCACAGTAATACATCAAATATCTCATGGGTAAGATTTGGATAAAGCATCCAAAGTTCAAAATAAATTTTATTATCCAAGTACATTGTTGTTCCTTTTCGCACCTTGTGGCACATTGAGTGGCATTTTTTGCCGCTTCCTAAGCATTTGTCTGGTTTTTTTACATGGCCGATTTGCCAGCTTGATGCTTAACCCAGCACGAACGGAAAGCGTACAAGCAGCCGGTCGGATTCGAACCTGCGACCATTTGCCTGAAGTCTGGTGCTGCTGCCACTACACCAGAGGCCGCCTGATCAAAGTATACACGTGTCACCATATACAACCCTGAGGTTCATTTTCCTGTGCAAACCTATAGAATATTAACTATAACAGGATCAATGAGAGATCAACCAGGGTGGAGAAGACAACAAACTGTGAAATGTTATTTATGTAGGTTGTTATTTGTCATCTGTAGATTTTATCCTTACCTTCATAAGTTGTTGTGTGTTACGCGTTTTACACTCTGGTTCGTTGTCTCATTTCTATATATGTTACATACATTATATACATGTATGTAGTTCAATGACAATGACAATAAACCTCACATGTCACTTGTCAAATGCAAATATAAATTAATAGCTAGAACATGAGATAATGAGATAAAGAGTCCTTAAAGTGAGATCATCGGTTGCAGGAACTTTTCAATGATGGGGCAAGTGAGCGTAGATATCCCCTTTGTTCAAGAGCCTGATGGTTGAGGAGTGGTAACTGTTCCCTAAGCTGATGGTGCAAGTCCTGAGGCTTTTGTACCTTCTACCTAATGAAGAGAAGCAAGAAGAGACCATGACCTGGGTGGTGGGGATCTCTGATGATGGATGCTGCTTTCCTATGACAGTGTTTCATGTAAATGTGCTCAATAGTTGGGTGGGCTTTACCCACGGTGTACTGGGCCGAATCCACTACCTTTTGTAGGATCCACTCTACCTGCTGTTTCTATACCAGGCCACGTACAGCTGAAGTTCAAAGATTAATTTCAAAGCCAGTCAATATACTCCCCACTACACGTCTACAGAAGTTTGTCAAAGTTTTAGATGTCATGTTGAATCTGCACAGACTCCTAAGGAAGTAGAGGTGCTGCCATGTTCTCTTCGCAATTGCCGTGCCCAGGACAGGTCCTCTGAAATAGAAACACCTCGGGATTTAAAGTTGAAAACCCTCTCCACCTCTGGTCCTCCACTGAGGACTGGCTCATCCAGCTGTGGTATTAGAAATCTGCACCCCAAAAATCACCTGTGCATCTACCCAACATGTTCCAGTGCAGTTACAATATTAGCATCTACCCAACAGCATGTGATACAACCCGGATATGTCCTGTTCACAAATAAAAAAACCTGAACAAATTCAATTCAATTAACTACTGCTCAGTTGATCTATTCTCAAACGTCAGTAAACTGATGGGAGTTGTTACTGACAAGGCTCTCGAGCAGCATCTGCTCATTAATAACCTGCTCACAGCTGCCCAGCTGAGATTTTACTGCAATTGCTCACTTCTAGAACTCGCCATAAACTTGGACCAAACATGGTCAAAGGTGAGGCGAGACTGACAACCCTTTATATCAGGAAAGGATTTAACTAAACGATTTATCAAAAATTATGTCAATGGGCATCAGAGGCAAAGCGATCCTGTTGTTGAATCATAATAGATACTTACGGTTGTTGGAGGCAAACATTCTTCAAGACAGTGTTCCAGACTAAATCACCTTCAAGTGCTTCTTCAATGACTTCCTTTCCCAACAGCACTGTGTACTCAATCAGTTCTAGAAAGCAGCTCTTTACCTCCTTCCCAAGGGCATTTTAAGTATAGGCCCTAAAGGTTGACTTTGCAGTGACACTCAAATGTCCACATCTCATAGAATTCAAATAATGATAAATCAGCAAATCCGGAGCAAATTTGAATGCTAAATGTTGACTTTCAAATGCTGTCATCATCTGCATCACATCCATTCAGCATCAGTTTTCACCCTTATGTCAAAATTAACCATTTCTATTTAGTAGAAACGGTTGTCTCACAAGGGAAGATTTGAGCAGCTTACACCCACATTTTTGATTGGCATCCAGTGAAAGGAAGGTTTGCAATTTTCACAACTTCAAGACATGCCAAATCTCTTGACAGCCACGGATGAAAGGTGGGGATTTATACACAGATAAATCAAAAAGAATCAACAAAGTGAGCTCAAGATTTCCAGCATTTGTAGAATCTCGTGTTTATGAGCAAAGTAATCATACATTTTCGGGATTTTGGCTGAGGAGTAAATTATTGCCAGGGTAAATCTTAAGAAGGTATGCACTTGCCCGAGCAATTGAAACTTCCTGCTTGGGCATTCAGGCATCAATAGACCTCAACACTGCAAATTTTTTTTCAGCCACAAGTTAACATAGCCCCTTCTTCCGCAATCATCCCATTCCTTGCTTGATTCATCAACCATCTCCCATGCCAGCAATCTTAATATGATGAAGACAAATTTGAATAAATTTATGGCTGATGTGCCAGTTCAATCAGTTGATAATCCCTTCAGTAATTCTTATTCCCTAAATTAACCCTGAGTACCTTATAGAGTATTAACTAAGTAAGTAAGCAACTAACTTATTTTGCAGCATAAGCAATATAATCTACTTCTCTATTTATTGAAGACTTATTTTCCCACATTCCTTTACCACTCAATCTTCACTCTTTCAGTATTGGTAACAGCAAGCCTCCACTATATACTCAAAAGTAACTGGTGCCATGTCCACTTCTGTTCCAATGTTTTAGTCCAATGCTCAGCATGTATTTCTAGCAAAAAGACACTAGGGGCCAGCACAGGAGCATGGGGAGTCATTGTCACATGATTTCCATGACATCACCTCAGGTGAGTTCTGGACCCTTGATCCATCCACTTCCATCTTCATTACAGCACCTGGTTCTGCCCCTACCTCAGCTTGCCTGCTGGTACTATCGCTACTGAAAACTATATAATTCTTATTCTTTTTGATTGTTCCTCTTCATTATATACTCCTCCAGTTTGGGGTCATTCAATGCTTTCACTCCCTGTGTCTTAAGTTGTACCATGTCCCATTCATCCATCGGTCCTCTGCTAGCCAATCTACTTTGATTGCTATTTAAGCGATACCTACAGATTAACATGTTCATTCTTGTTTTACAATCCCTCCGTGGCATCAACCACAACAATTCTCCATGTACCCCATTCCCTGTGAGGTATCTGAGTTAATTCATCCTCTCCAGTTTTGGCTGCTTGAACATCTTAAATGTAATTGCTCATAATTGTCGACCATTCCTTCATATGCCAAGCCCTTTAAACTATTGAAACTCGCACTAGATAAATATCTTAAAGCTCTTCAAGGTCTTCTAAGGCACTCTTAGTTCTCCTAAGACTCTTTAACCAAGAAACATTTCATAATAAAATAAGGAAGTGCTGCTCATGGACACATGGTGTTCTGTAATGTTCTTTCAAACTGCCTAGGACAAAAACAGAAGTAAGGTACCATTTTCATGTGTCTTTACTAAACAAAAATCTATCACTCTCCTTTGTGAAACTTTCCCAATATCGCACAACTTCTTGGGGAAATTATTATAGACTTCCATCAGCTCTGTGTGAAAAGAATGGGGAGGAGACCAAGGCAGAAATTCAAATAAACCGTGACTATTGATGTTTGAAAAATCATTTGAGCTTCATTTCTGCAACTTGTTATCTGGTTTGAGATTTTTGAATTCATCCCTGTTTCCCTCCACTTACCCTTTCAGCTTTTTGTTGTTCAATGTACTTATTATTTTCCTTTCTTCGTACATTCCATTTCGGAGTACGTTCATCCAAGCTCTTGATAATGCGAGCCAAGAGAGGACTGCATTTTTCTACAGCATCAAAGTGAAGAAGAAAATAGAGCAATAATCTCCCTTGGCTGTAAAAAGTCCCTCAGAAGTGATTGACAGCGTTCTCAGTGTGAAGAGAGCATTAATTTCTGTGCACAGCATAGAGCAGAGATGACGCAGAGGGCACCAGTGGTTTTGGAGGCTCCTCGTTGCCCTGGATCATGTGATGTATTAGAATTACTGCAATGCGTGCAGCATTAGTCAGCACATGAACACACAAGCACTGTGCTTGCTCTGATTGCCTGGTGGGCAAAAGGAATGACTTAAGTAACATTTGTTCACTGCATTAGAGAGTCTGCTGGAAGAGACTGGAATGTGAGTGACAGCTGGAATTTATGTGTGGGGAGCACAGTAATTATCTGCAGGTATTTCATGCTGCCAATTACTTCTTTCTTTCCCCCTTTTAAAAGAAAGTCTTCCCCAACACCTGATCTCCATTAATTCCACAATAAAGCTTAAGCTGTGTTGAGCTGAGGTTGCTAATCAGGTCAACCAAACCAAACGTCCTGTGGCTCTGCAGGCAATCAACATAAGCAGATTTTGCAAACCAGAAGCCTCAGAGACAATGCTTGTATTTTCAAGTTAATCTTTCACCAAGTTAACCCTTCAGCATCCTTTGCTAAACTCTGCCCTGAGTGGGAAAGAACACTCAACAGCAGCAGTGCCAAAAATAAATATTTTCATTATCCAAACTTTTGGTGATAGTTACTATGAGAAACACTGCAGATTTTACCCATGAATTTTATGAAATAAACAATGTACAATATTCCCTTCCTAAGTATTCAGGCGCTTGTGTTTGTCAGCTCCCATGAAATTCCATTAAGACCCATGCAAGCTGTCTATCATTCTACGCACCTCATTTCCACTGGCTGTTAATTCCTGCAGGGAAAAGCTAAGAGCCTACTGCATACAAGATTGCATGGCTAAGGAATGAGCAAACAAATTACCACTTCCTGGAGAAGCACACAAATCCATTAAGGTACTTTAGACAAATAAAGCTTCTAAGATGTATAGAATTTCAAATATGTGTGAAAGCATTTCAGCATTTAAAGCACTAATTGGAAGATCCCTTTAATTATTGATACAAGCCATATCCAAACCAAATTCCCCCTGTAAAATGAGTAGGTGATAACAAACTAAGGAGGTCATAACAGTCACTGACGTGCTTCAACAGGAGTGTCCTGGGATTATAGCAGAGAAAGAGGCCACTTAGTCCATCAAGTCTGTCCCAACCCTCTAAAATAATCCTGATACTATAATTCCTATTGAAATATAATTCAAAAGTCAAAGTACATTTTGTTATCACAGTAAGTATATGGGGCCCCATCCTTCGCAACACCTGGAACCGAGAGATCCTCGGGTCATAGCGGTGCTTGCTATAATTAGGTTCTATACACAGCCTAATGCAACCACACATGAAAGCAGATATCCCACCTCTCCTGGAAGTTCCAGGAGTCTCCCGCATATCGATAGTGGCTCCCTGACGCCCGGAAATTATATACAATATCCCGGAAATAGATTTTTTTGAGAAAGAGAGGGAGCGGGAGAGCGAGCATCCTGATTGGTCTCTCTTCGTGCTAAGAGTGGTCCCCAACCACCAAGCCGCGAGGAAACAATATGATTTGGTGATAGGAGTCAGCTGCACCTTTCCTCATTCCCTGTCACCCACTGTTGAGCTTGAACGCACGCAAGGTCATTACCCGCGCTTCATCCATGTCAGCGCAGGAAGGAGATCAACTCCTCGAGCTTGCAAATGATGGCGGGCTGAAAAGTATGTTTGACATAACATCTCTGCCGGTATTCTGGATCAAAGTCAAGGCTAAGTATCCTGAGATAGCCACGAAAGCACTGAAAACGCTGCTTCCATTTCCAACATCATATCGCTACGAAGCGGAGTTTTCTGCAATGAATGCAATGAAAACTAAATTGTAGAATAGACTGGACATAAGGAACTCCCTTCGAGTATCGCTGTCTCCCGTCACCCTTCGATGGGACCGTCTTGTTGCAGGAAAACAAGCCCAGGGCTCCCACTGATTCAGCGATATTGGTGTGTTGCAATGATTTTATATGTTCATATGAGGAAAATATATGCTGTGTGTTTAAAATCCAAACGTTACTTAAAATGTTATGATGCTATTGACTTATAATTGACTTATGACTATATTCCGGTTGTGATTAACACCTCCTACCCCCACCCCCACCCCGGTCAGCCGGTCCGCAAGAATATTGTTAATATTAAACTGGTCTGCGGTGCAAAAAATGTTGGGGACCCCCGCTAAGTAGACCTATCAGTTTCCTCTGTGGGCGGGCTTTACAGTCAACCTCAAAAATAATGACAGTGTTGCTCGCTGCACTGTTTGCAACAGTGACTTTTCTATTGCCCATGGTGGGCTAAAATGTAAAAGACATGTTGAAGTGAGTTTAACAGGTGTCATTCGTTCATTAGCATAGCTAACGTTATTTAAACTAGCTGGCTAGCTGCTAAGGAGCTACGCTATTGATGTCCTACGTGATGAAGCCAAACTCCCTGTAGACATGCTTAAAGTTGTAATAGAATAAACATGATAATATAAGTACATATTTTAATGTCACATTTTCTGCATATACCCAACTTGGTTTACAGATTAGACAAAATCACTAAACAAACTATTACATACATCTTTGGAGGTCAATGGGGGGGGAACATGGGGTTGCGAGGGGCGGGGGCGCTACCTCCCTGATATGGTAGTGATACCTCCCTGAAATGAGTTTTTGCAGGGTGGGATGTCTTTGAAAGTGATCATTGGGTGAGGTGACATTGTTTTTGGGTACACTTTTGCCCCCATTGTCAGGGGACTTATGCATTGGGACCCGTCTGACCTGATTCATGTTGGATCCCCAGATGAACCTGAAGACAGCTTGGGAGATTCACAAGTTGAGGGAGTGCGGAATGGGCCACACCAGCACCAAGTATAGCTGTACTGAGAGCATCTCACACCTGAAAATCAGGTTTTCCCCATTATTGATATAATGAGCCCTCTCCACAGTCCCAATGTCTGTTTTTTCTCTCTGGATCTCTGGATTTCCAACATCTACATAATCTCTTGTGTTTCTATTTTACCTTTCCAGTCTGCTGCGGCCAGTTCATGTTGCACACCTCAGCCTTTCCAAACCTGATCCCCGGCCTAATGGTGAGGGCATCACTGGATTGGTAGGGCCAGCTGCCGAAGAGCATAGCCTCGCTCTTTATTTGGTTAACCCTGGCCCCTGATGCCAACTCAAAGTGGTTGCTGATGCAGATCAATCTGTAAACTGACCTCGCATCCAAGCAGAAAACGGTGACCTTCAATTACAGGAAGGTTTTCACTTGGGTCCCCCACTGCCTGGCAGCGTCACCCCTCTTATCCTCTCATCCTTCCTGATAGCTTAGGAAAAGTGTCCCATACAGTACACAAACAAGACGGGAGAGTGGGTAACCTTGTCTGACTCCTGACTTGATAGAAAAGATATCTGTTTCCCACCCATTGATTTGGACTGCACTGGAGATGTCAGCGTAGAGCAGGTGAATCCATTTCCTGATACCCAACCCAAGTCCCATTTTGGACAGTACATCCATTATGTACACGTGTGATATCCTATCAAAGGCTTTCTCCTGGTCCAAGCAGACCAGGCAGGCACACCTCTTCTGTCCTGCATGTAGCCAATGGCATCCCTGAGCAAAACAAGGCTGTCAAAGGTCTTCCTGCCAGGTACAGCACAGGTTTGGTCTGGTAGATTATCTGTCCCAGAACAGACTCGAACCTGTTGGTGATAGCCTTGGACAGGGCCATTTTGGTTTACGTTCTAACAGTGAAATTCGTCTCCAATTCCAGATGTCATCCATCTCACACTTCTCCTTGTAGATGAGGGTAATGATCCCCTTCCTTGTAGAGTCTCACATGCTGCCAACTAGAAATATAGCATTGTACACTTCCTGCAGTTTCTTGAGTGGTTATTAAATTAAATACTTCAAAGGACTGAAGCAACAAAGGGCTCACGTGAGGTGGAAGCTCACATCTCACACTTGGAACCCAGGGGAATGTTCCCACCTGAATTCAACACAACTACTTGCACTGATATACTGTCATTAATATTGTATAGTATCCATTACATACTGACCAAGAGAGCCATTGCTGAACATTAGTGATATGGACAGCTGCATTATCTCTTCAATCCATCATTTTGCTTCTCGTCCAAGAATAATTGAAACTCATCTAATGTACACTGGTGATCATAAACACCAGCTGAAGTTAAGGCTTAATCCGGCTGATATCCTTCTGTATTCTATGGTCAGCTTCAACAAAATTAAATTTTTAAAAATGTACTTCTGGAAAGCAAAAGCATGATTTCTTCTGGTTAAGATGGTGCTACCAAACTTGTGCATCAGCTTCCTGGTAGTCAAAAAACTAAGAAATCCAACTAAAATCATCATTAAAAAATACCTTTTCTGAGGTAAATAGTGTTAAATTATCACCTCAAACAGTGACGTGGCAAGGCAAGTTCAGGGGGTGCATCGATGCAGATGAAGTTCTGATGCTCACACAACTGGCCTGGAAGCAAGGTTAGATCTTTCCGGGTGCCATAAGGAGAAGTAGGTTCCGGGCAGAGGAGATTTGATTTCGATGCTCCTACAACTGGCCTGGGTGTCAAGCTGGATCACTTTGAGCACCGAGATGATTTGAAGAGTTTGAGAGTGGCTTCAGGCTGGGCAACAAATTCTGGGCCTGCAGTGAGTCACTGGGCAGTATGGTCTAGGTCCAGAGCCTTTCACAGCAATGGTGCCTGAGTCCTAGTGTGAGGTACAACGTGCTGTTTAGATAATTTAAACACCAGCCCAAATCTTTGACGAGAGCCAATTTCGCTCCCTCTCCATGATCTTCACTCCTCTCTCCAGGGAACAGAGTTTTTTTGCTGTTCCATCATTGGGTTAGTTTAAACGCCAGCCAAGATAGACTGAAAATACAGGGTGTTGCTTGGGATGAGATTTCAATTTCAACTGCCCAACTGCTGTGTTCCATGCCTGCTAATATAATAAACTGATATGTGAGGCTTTGGGCCTACTCTGAGCTGCTCCAGGATTCGGATCTGAAGATTCATTTTTGGTTCAGAATGCTGTCGTTTGCTTCAATTGTTTGCATGATTTGTTTTTTTCTCTTTCTCTTGTGCATTGAGTGTTGGTCTTTTAGTTTTAGTCTTATTCCTTTCTTTATTTAATTGAGTTCTTTCAGGTTTCTTGTTTTGTGGCTACCTGTGAGCAAGCAAATCTCAAGGTTGTATAATTTATACATTCTTTGATAATAAATGTACTTAAATCTTTGTTTTACATACAACTGCTGGTCTTCCATACAACCTTGCCCAGGCCTGCGCCCTGGAGAGTAAAGACTTTCCAGGCGCAGATCCATGGTCTCGCAAGACATGGGTTAAATAACATAGTCCTGAACATGGGCAGAGCAAATATGCAAAATAATTTTTCACCCATTGATTCGATGCAGGCAGTTTATCAGCTGCCTTTTACTAGAATGATGGCAGTGTGCGGCCATATTTCTGTGTTGATTCATGGCTATGTACATCGGCAGGGGGCCCAAACTGTCTGTCTGTCTGTCTGTATCTTGTTTTACGGCGGTTGGCATCCAGCAGGGCCCAAACTGTCAATTCCTTCCTGCAGTTAAAGCTGACTTGCGCTAGTTAAGACGAGTCTCCACCCCTTAAAGGGAAAGCTTATTGTGGCTGGAGCAGGTGCTGTCTTTAGCTTTGGAAGTGACTCTGAACTGGCGAATTCATGTAACAAAGGGAGCTCCAAGGATTTAAAACCAAAGATTAGCTTTATTTGTCACTTGTACATCAAAATAAAGGAAATAAAGATAACCACTATGCTAAGAGATGCTGTGTACAGAAACATTGACAGCCATAGCCTCTAAACAAGATGCACTTCATCCCTTTCTCTCTTGATAGTATACAGTCAGAAACAGCAAGGGCAACTTCTGAAGGGCTGGCACCCTTGCATATCGTAATCGCCATGGAAGATTTAGTACTGCTCGGGATTGAAAGGTAGGATTAACACCTGCAGTGATAATGGAATCTTAATTCCTCCCCCTCACTCGTACATCGTCATCCTCATCCCGGAGTCGCTCCAGAACTGCGGAGAATTTAGCCTGCACCTCTTATATGCATCATCACCTCACTTCCCACACCGAAAGCTTTCATGAATGCCCTCCTGTTTTTGGATATCCAAAGTGTGCAATCAGGCTAGAAGGAGGAGAACCGCATGGTCAGAGTGAAGATGAAAATGATAGTTGTCATTTGATTTCACAAATCCCAGGCAGCAGGTCTGATAATGTGATTGGAAGGCACAGCAGACGAAAGAGCTGAGCACGGTGAGAGTTCAGCTGAGCGTGTGTCAAGCCATGATGAAGGAGGGTGACAGTCAGTTCACCAGAAAGCAAGTGACATACAAGTTAGGCTGCAGAGGATTTGGATAAGAGGGAAACAATGAAAGAGGTTTGTGGACAGGCAGAAGACATGTTTTGGGTACTGAGACACTTGCTGGAGTGCAAACATAGACATCGATTTGGCACAGGGATTTTCAGAGCTTCTTACCAACTTAGCGGTGTGGCCAGATAATTTTGCACACCTGTAGACCTCTTTGATGGCCAACTTTGCAACTTCTATTTCAGCACCAATGCCGAACCTCAGTGTCAAAGAAATGCTAAGATTTCTGCCAATGTATTTCATTCAATTGAAATGGGCTTGCAGCATTTCATAGCAGTACTGTAATGTATGATCCAACAGATCACAAGCATTGCTGATGTGCATCCCCGAGGAAAAGTTTCTGATCCACCAACACTCAAGGTCATCCTCCCTGACCACTTGCAGTTTCCTCCACTGAAAGTCAGCAGTCTTGCAGGGGTCATGCTGCAGCTGTTGAGATGGTCTTGCAGAGAAGCATGGGGAAAGAGCAATGATCTTTGCACAGTATTTGGTCTGAGACATCTGTTCTTCAGTGGCTCTTATTTCTGCATTGTGATCAAAGGATGATCAATGACAGAGGGAAGTTAAGGTGTTCAGCTGGCAGAACAGGGAATAGAGGTCACAGTCATTGGCATTACACGCATTAACTGCGCACAAGGAGAGAGGAGCTCTTCGTTTTTCCTTTTCTGTTGCTCTTCCTCCTTTTCCTCCACATGGCTGATTACAAAGCTAAGCATCACTGAACGCACAATGGTCTCTTCACACTCATATTGTGCTCAGTCACTGTAAAGGGACATTGGTGAGACCACACACAAGGAAAATTGTATCCTGTTCTGGTCACCCAGATAAAGAAAGGATGGAAATGGTGCAAACAACATTCACAAGAATGTTATCTGCTCTGCAGGGCTTGAGTCATAAAAAGAGACTAAGTAGGCTGGGATTTTTCCTCCCCAGGGGTGTAGGAGGTTGACTTTATAGAGGTATGTAAAATCAAGAGGTAAATGAGGTGGTAGGTCATAGTCTTTTTCCTCAGGGTAGGGGAGCCTAAAACTAAAAAAGACACGTTTTTTTCCCTTATTAGGGAAAGAATGAGCCTGTGGTATGTCAAATTACCAGGTGAATGAGTAGTCTTTGTGTTACTGCAAGTCTGTGTCTTTATTGATGCTTTGCTACACACTTGAGTGCTCAGTGGGGGAGCTGATGATTTTTTGCTGGTGGGGGAGGGGGGGTCATTGCTTTGCTGCTTCTTGTGTGTGGGATGGAGGAGCTGGGGGGGGCGGCTTTGAGGTTCTAATATTTAACTGCTATTCATTCTTTGGGGCACTCCGCTGTTTTCATGGATGTTTGCAAAGGAGAAGAATTTCAGGATGAACATTGTATACATTTTTCTGACACTAAATGTACCTATTGTATGGAATTAAGTTTAGAGGAGCTACTTGTTCACAGAGGGTTTGGATGGTATCCGGAATGACCTGCCAGAGGAAGCTGTAGTGATGGGTACAATTACAATATTTAGAAGTCATGTGGACAAGTACGTGGAGAGAAAAAGCCTGGAGCAGGTGTCTCCAACCTTTTTTTTAATGCCATGGACCAATACATTATACAAGGGTTCCCTGGGCCTCATGTTGGGAAATCACTGGTCTAGTGGGAAATGGGCAAATACGGGCAAATAGAGCTATCTCTTTGGGTAGAGACAATCAGAGAGCTCCCTTACTCATACCATAGCCTATAGTACATAACCCCATTTATAATCTGAATGGAAACATAGGTCTCCTCAACAAGAGGGTAGACCTTGCCTTGCTCCAAGGTCATATTTGTAGCTGCAAAAGAAACCAAATTTCACTGAAATTGTTCTTTTTGAAACCATAGACATCTCATGCATTATTCTTCTTTAAGTTTCAGAATGGAGACTTGCATCCCAAATCTCCTCCTTCACACGCCGGCAGTTTCCACCTGCAAGACTTTCTTCGAGTCCAACAATATTTCAGAAGGAATTCCTACTGATGCATACATGTATGGAGCAAATGAAGTTATTCATTGGAGCGTAGGAGACTGATGGGTGATCTTATACAGGTGCATAGATGGAGTGAATAAACACACAGCTGAGGAATGAAGAAATAGCGGGCATAGGTTAGTATTAGAGAAGAGGTGTAATAGGAACCTGAGGGGCAACTATTTAACTCAGAGGATGGTCAGTGTATGGAATGATTGAGGTGGGCACATTACCTCAACATTTAGAAGGCACTCAGACAGGTACATGGCTAGAAAAGGTTTAGAGGGAGATGGGGCAAATACTGGCAAATGGAGCCAGATGCAAAACTTGGTCAGCTTGCACCAACTGGGCCAAAGGTTCTGCTTCCATGCTGTATAACTCAATGATTCTGTGTACACTGCACCCACCATTCTGCTCCCTGTAGATTATTTCAATTTGAAATTGCTGTAGATTAGTCAGGAAAAAAATCGGTCCTTCATCTGCAGCTGACCCAACGTGAGATGAGGAACTGCAGCATGCTTGTTCTTGCAGAACTGTAGCTCTAGGACAATATCCTATGCACCATCAATCTTCATCCATGCCACTCAGGGACTTGTGCTAATATTATTTTGAGACTGTATGTGCTATGGTAAGTATATGTGCTGTGTGCGAATGTATGTACAGTGTTTTGCACCTTGGTCCCGGGAAAACTATGTTTCATTTAGCTGTATACATGTGCATGGTTGAATGACGATTAAATTTTAACTTGAAACCTATCAGTTATATAGGTAGATGAACCCCTTTATTTGGCACTTGCTGGGGTGGGAGAGTAGGAATTCTTCCTTTTGCAGCTTAATACATGTTTAGCCATGAAAGGTTAACTAAAGACGTCAGCCAAAGCGCTGAGCTCCAAAATAGCAGCACCTGTATTAAAGAAGAATTGTATTTTGATTAATGTCATGGCCTGCCTTTCCTGCATTCTTCCAGCAAACTTAAACTGTGCACTCCCATCACCTACACCACGTGCCAGTAAACGTTCCCAAAAATGCAGTGCTCTTCAGATGTCAATTTACATGTGGTTTCTTAGCAAAGGGTGCCACTGAACCACCTAGTCCTGCTCATCTCCTTGGGGATGAAACAATATCAAATCTCATCGCAATATGGCTTCTGTTATTTGAAGAACTGATCCATATAGATTTTAGTTTACTGACATTAAATCTGAGGGTGGATGTGCCTTTGAAATGTGTTACCAATGATATCACAGAACGCACACAATAAACTACCATCAATCTGATTCTCGTTCATGTCCATGTTCATGCTTTGATCACTTTTACTTTAATTATTTACCTAATGTATTGCAAACAATACAACATGAGGAATGCCATGAACATATGAATGGAATGCTGACAATCATGCCTTGACAGAACAAATGTTCTTAAGGTCAAATCTGTATTCCACAATCTCTCATTGTACATCTCTTGCACCAGTTAGTTGTATAAATGTTTATCCCCACAATGAGCAACTGTATTCTTAACCCTGCCTGGGCCACATTCGCAGAATTATCCACATTTAATTCAGCATTTTGAGGGTCACGATGACTGTGATTTTGCATAACTCTGTAAAATTGTGCCCTCGGTTGGAATTTGAATGTAAGAGCTCTCTTATGTGTAAGTGTTTTATAAAGCAGTCTAGATTATACACCAACCTGCTGCTGGCTTGGTCCCACATTAATCTAGGCTCTTGACATCATTGGCCTTATTTCCAGTTGCTGGTCGCATATTCCCTCTGGCTTCTACCGTGTTATCACTGGCTCTGGCCTCCTATTTCATCATTTCATGCAGTGGAAGCAGCAAATGAGGTCCACAACATGGCCAAATACTGCAAGATTATTACAACAGAAAACCACAAGAGAGTCTGAAGATGCTGGAGATCCAGAGCCACACAGCAGGTCAGACAGCAACAATGGAAAGGAATGAAGAGTCAACCTTTCAGGCCAAGACCCTTCATCAAGTCTGAAACATTGATTATTCCTTTCCATAGATGCTGCCTGACCTGCTGAGTTCCTCCAGCATTTTGTGTGTGTGTTGCTTGCAACAGAGAAGCTTTCTTTTGTTCCAGATTCCTGCATCAGCAGTCACTTGTGTCTCCATAGCTGCAAACACAATGTTAATGCATCACACGGGTCTCCACCCATTTTTGTTTCAGTTAGAGATGCAGTCCCTCATAGGCCCTTCCAGACCTTTAAGCCGCACTGCCCAGCAACCCACGATTTAACCCAAGCTGAATCACGGGACAATTTACATTGACCAATTAACCTACCAACCTGTATGTCTTTGGACTGTAGAAGGAAACTAGAGCACCCAGAGAAAACCCATGCATTCCACAGGGAGGATCTACATACTCCTTACAGATGCCATCGAAATTGAACTTCGAACTCTTACACCGTGAGCTGTGTGTTAACCACTGTGCTACCATTTCATATGATTGGATCAGTGCATCCTTCTGTTCCTTTCACTCTCCCACATGAATCAATTTTAATCATCTCATCTACTCCTTGTGGTGCCAAACTCCAAACTTCCACCATTCAGTTCAAATTGCTCACTCTGCAGGAAGCCACCATTGATATTATTTTTCAACAATCCTTTAGGATACAGGGTGTCTTGCTTCCACTCTGACCTTGTGGGTTTGAAGTCAGTGTTAGAACCACTCAGTCTTCCACAGGTGAGGTGTGCGGTGCCCAACAGGCAAGAGGGTAGGGATTCTGTGAGGCAATCTGACCTTTTTGTGCACAGGGCCTCTCTATTATCCAGATTCATAACTTTGAGGGTTTCAATACCATTCCAGTTGTTGTTCTATCACTGCCAGTAGTAGATCTAGATTCAATTGGCGGAGGAGAAGATGGCGGCAGTGCGACGCAGCTTGCAGCAGCCACTCCGGTGAATGATATCTGTTATCTGTCAAGTAGGGTGCCGTGCACAATCCTGATTTGATGGAGGCAGACATGAGAGCACGGAGGAACATGTGGTGAAACTTCTGAAATGCCTGTTTCGCTGCCGCTTGCTTGTTGCTCGGCAGCCGGGGCAGGGTCGAAGCACTCGGCAGAGATGGTGCTCGGTGTCGCAGGGCTGGTCGGAGGCTCGAAGTTTTCGGACAGACTCAGAGTCGGCTGCGGTTGGGTGCTTCCAATGCATCGGCAAGTTTGCGGCGCTTGGAGTTCATGGCAGGGAGAGTTTCTCCCTTCTACCGTCTGTGTGAGATGATGGGGCTATCGGGACTTGAGACTTTTTTTACCGTGCCCATGGTCTTCTCTTTACCAAATTATGGTATTGCTTTGCACTGTTGTAACTATATGTTATAATTATGTAGTTTTGTCAGTTTAGTCTTGGTTTGTCCTGTGTTTCTATGATATCTTTCTGGAGGAACATTGTATCATTTTTTAATGCATGCATTTCTAAATGACAATAAACGAGGACCGAGTGTCCTCATAATCTAATGTAATCTAATAGTAACATTCAAGAGGGGTATGGAGGGGGCTCTGGTCCAGATAGCACTAGGCAGGACACCAGGTCACCATGGACTGGATGGATCTATTTCTCTGCTTTAGGACTCTTTGACTCTAAGTGCCTTTTCTCCACTTTGAGACCGAGGATTCTCAGGAATGTTTCAGTTATCAATGAATCTTTAGCCAAAACGCTGGATTTTTTTTCCAATGCCTGTACTGGGAAATCAGGTATTTAAAACAATGTTGGTTGATGTTCACTTATCCTGCTGATAAATCTGAAGCAGAGACAACATAGCCTGAGATGTCACTGTAGGCTGTTAAGATTTCTGAGGCAAGGAAAACTGTTGCCCAGTAGACCATGAGTTCCGTGGCAGCTCTGAGATCTTGGTCTTAGAACACCCTTTTCTTTCATTGACCAAAGGCTGTGCTGGTGCATCAAAGAGCATGGTGAAGGTTATCACTGCTGTCAGCTTCACTGAGAGTTGATGCGAGAAGTCCAGGGTCTCAGGTTACCCAAGGGCCTTTGTCTGCCACATAACAGGTGTGTTGATCCTAATAAATTAATGTCGAATTAATGTGCATATTTGCCCATAAACATTTTTCTCACTCTTCCTCACCTTCGACAAACATCTCCCAGGAGAGAAGCTAATGCTCAGAACTAATGGGAAACTGTTCAGCCTGTAGTGACTACACTCTAGACCCAAGGTCAGCCAAACCCCAGTTGTTGTGATAGTGTGCATGCTCAAAGGCCAAGTTTCAAGCCATCATTGACTCCTTCACTGAAGCATAAGAGAGGATCTGATTGACATATCACATTTTCTTTTAGACGCTTCAGTAGAAGCGTGTAAGGAAAAGGATTCGGTCGCCTATTTGGTTGATTCATGCAGAGAAAGGAGAATTAGAAAGGAGCTGCACTTTTAGTAAATCTTCAATAAAAAAATGTAGGTAAAAATGATTTTCAACTCTCCTGGCTCTGAAGGATTTGATAAATAGATTGTGAATTTTAGCCCAGGCTACCAGCAAAAAGCAGTCATGATGCGTTGCTTTCGCGTGCTGGTCTGGAGAGAATGAGTCAACACTGACAGATGAGTTGGTTTTGCTGATTGTTTAAAAGGAGGCTGCATTGCTTGTCCTATCATCCTCACTGAATGCAGCTCATCTGTCTCATTGAGATGACATGTTCCCTCTGATGAGTCTGTTGCAAATAAGAATGGAAAGAGATGAATCAACAATCAGTGAGAGGGGATAGTGTACAGATCACATCAGGCAGAATAGTGAAAGAGGGGGAAAAAAAACACCATGTTAAAACCTCCAACTGTCTGAGGCACCACAGCACTGGAAAGGCTTGAGGCACAAAGGGACAAAGGCAGGACCAGAGGTTGACTCCACTTACCCTCCATTAGCAGGTTCAGCATGATGGCCTGAGAACAAGAGGCAGGAGCACCATCAGGGACAGCGAAACAATTCAGGCAGTGAGCAACAATATGACAAATGAGTAAAAGGTGAACGGTGTCATTGTGTAATCAAGGAGTAATATAATTTCAGCCTGGCCATCCCCAGCTTAAGTAGAATAGTAAAAGGGTCCTTCAGAATCAATGTCTATCCTGTAGGTTACACCTGAAGGTAAAAGTGTACATTGGCCTGCATGCATACATCTGTGTTTGCATGCTTTTGTCTCTATGTCCCTGGAGAGAGAAAGAGAGATCCAAATACAGTCTGTCACCGAAAAGATGATAAACACAGAAATGAATTTTATAAGGCATGGCAAGTCATACTAGTTAGATGAGCTTCGAACAAATTGCTGCCCACAGGGACAGAAATTCCTCCAGGTCTCATCACCATGCTACAAGATATTAACTCTTTAATAGGCATAGATATCAGCCTGTAGAAAGAGGGAAATAGGAGGTGAAACTCATGTAAAGGGGAAATGTTTAAGTCCCTTTCAATTGAACATACACTACATGGAAGTGTTAAACTAACTATAAATAAATCTGCAAGGATGTAATGTACAGGCCTGGAGCGTGAAGGTTACCCATGTCACATTATGTTTTTGTGCTGAAGTAATTTCACTAAATCACAGTTTCATTGTTATTATATATTTTCCCCTCCCAGCTCACCAGAAGCCCCATCTTTGTTGACAGTCAGCTTTTGCAATTGTCAGGTGGCCTTGAGTTGGAGAACGACTGCAATATAAAGAACACCATTACTGCTCCCCCTCCCCCCGCCCCCCACCACACCCGAGAGGCGACCTTCCCATCCTCTCAAACATGTCCCCTGTCTGACAGAGAACGTGTTCGCATATCACTTTCACAGTACAGACTAAGGCACGGGGGGGCTGGGAACCATGGACCGTGTAAAGGAATTAACATGCTGCATTATCAGTACCTATTCCAAACACTTCAGTGCATCATTTCACTCCTTGGCTCTCTCTTTACATTACGTTAATTATTCATTTTAAATGACTTGAATTGATGAAATTCCCTGATGCCTTTGTTCAACACATGAAGCAGACACTGGTGCAATGTATCTCATCAGGTCTGACCTGGACACGACTCTTTCGTGGCCTTGAGTATCTCACAGGCCCCTCGACTTCTTTTCCTCAGTGACTGACTTGTCTCTGTTTTTCCCAGAGTCTGACTACATTTCTGCAAATTCCTCTTCGGTTTTCTTTTTTTTAATCTTCTCCTGATTTATCTTCATGGTTTCCTTCTCTCGCCCAAGAAAAACAATTTGCATTTGATTAGCACTTTCCATGCAGTAAAATGTCTGTGGGTGATTAATAGGATAATTAGCAGACAAAATTTGACACCGAACTGCATTTTAGGACATATCATGAAGTACTTGATCAAAGAGATTAGATTAAGGATGCTTTAAAGACAAAGAAAGGTACAGAGGTTTAACAATGACAGCATGTATTTATGTAGCATCCTTTACACTGTAAAATGACCCAAGGCACTTTGCAGAGGCATTATCAAATATCATTTGACATTGAACCACATAAGGGATATGTTACAGAAGGTGACCAAATGATTGCTCAGAGGCAGGTTTTAAACAATGTTCACAAAGTGGAAAGAAAGGTTACATTTTAGGGTGGTTTAGAAGAAATTCCAAAACCTATTGCTTTGGCAACTGTAGATACAATCACCAATAGTGGTGCAATTAAAATTCTTTGGCCAAGCTTTTGAGCACCTGGCCAACGATCTCATAAAGTGGCTCAGTGTCTATTCTTGCCTGAAAGGGCTCCCATGAAGTCCCTTGGACATTTTACGACTAATAAAAAGTGTGGCATGTATACAAGGTGCTACTGTTCTTGAATAGTCAAGATGGGGCTAACAAAAGCATTGATGAGGGTTTCAGTAACAGATGGACTGAGGGAAGGGTGAGAATCGCCAACCTTAATATATGTATTTCTGTCTCTTGCTGGAAGTATATTCCTTGGATCGTCTTTGAGCTTTTAATTGTTTTTTCCTCTCTCTTAATCTCTTTTGCACTTTAAATTGAGCAGTTCCTGACGCAGGGTGTCGGCCCAAAATGCTGACTGTTCTTTTGCCTCACAGATATCCCAGCATTTATGATCTCTTGTGTCGCCAGTAATGATTAGATTTGGATTACTGGCAGAAATACTTCAGCTCAGGTTTATATAGTTACTGAAGCCATAACTTACCCTAAGGAGATTTTGATCTATCTATTGTCATTAAAGAAAAAGGCTACCATCACAACCAGCCCACAAGCAATGAAGGTAAGACCACAAGACCATAAGGCATTGGAGAAGAACTAGGCTATTTGGCCCATCGAATCTTCTCCGCCAATCAATTATGGCTGATTATCTTTCTCGTTCCTCAGCCCCACTCCCCAGCCTTCTCCCCGTAACCTAAGTCCCTTTGCTTCTCAGATTTTTGGATTTTTTTTCCCTGGTTAGAAAATAGTCTGCATAGTTATTTCTTCTACCAAAGAACATGACCATGCATTTTCCAATGTTGTATTTAATTTGCCACTTTCTTGCCCATTCTCCTAATCTGTCTAAGTTCTTCTGCAGCCTTCCAGTTTCCTCAACACTACCTGCCCCTCCACCAAACTTCGTATCATCTGCAAACTTGGCAACAAAGCCATCTATTCCATCACCTAAGTCATTGATATACATCATAAAAAGAAGTGGTCCTAACAATGACCCTGCAGAACACCTCTAGTCACTGGCAGCCAACCAGAAAGGTATCCTTTTATTTCCTTCACTGCCTCCTACCAGTCAGTCAATGCTCTAACCATGCCAGTAACCTGTAATACCATGGGCTCTTAACTTGGTAAGCAGCCTTATGTGTGGCACGTTCTCAAAGGCCTTCTGAAAATCCAAATATACAACATCCACTGCATCCTCTATATCTATCCTACTTCCATCAGGTCCATCAGGCAAGATTTTCCCCTAAGGAAACCATGCTGGCTTTGTCCTATCTTGTCCAATATCACCAAGTACTCCATAATCTTGTCCTTAACAATTGACTCCAACATCTTCCCAACCACTGAGGTCAGGCTAATTGGTCTGCAATTTCCTTTCTGCTACCTCTCTTCTTTCTTAAAGACTAGAGTGATATTTGCAATTTTCCAATCCTCTGGAACCATGCCGGAGTCCAATGATTCTTGGAAGATCATTACTACTGCCTCCACAATCTCTACCACTACCTCCTTTAGAACCCCAGACTGCAGTTCACCTGGCCTGGGTGACTTGTGTACCTTTATGTCTTTCAGGTTTTTGAGCACCTTCTCCCTTGTAATAGTAACTGCACTCACTTCTCTTCCCTTACACCCTTCAACTCCTGGCACACTGCTAGTGTCTTCCACAGTGAAGACTGATGCAAAATACTCATTTAGTTCATCTGCCATCTCCTTGTCCCCTGTTATTATTTCTCCAGCTCCATTTTCTGATGGTCCTACATCCACCCTCATCTCTCTTTTAATTTTTAGATACTTGAAAAAGTTTTTACTATCCACCTTGATGTTGTTTGCTAGCTTGCTTTTATACTTCATCTTTCCTTTCCTAATGATTATTTTAGTTGCTTTCTGTTGGTTTTAAAAGTTTCCCAATCCTCTGTCTTCCCACTAATTTTTGCTTTGTTATATGCCCTCTCTTTTGCTTTTATATTAGCATTGATTTCCCTTGTCAGCCACAGCCGTACTGTGTTTGCCATTTGAATATCTTGTTTTAAAATCATCTATCCTGCACTTTTCTCATTTTTCCCAGAAACTTAAGTCATTGCTACTCTGCTGTCATCTCTGCCAGCATCTCCTTCCAATTTACTTTCGCCAACTCCTCTTTCATACCACTGTAATTTCCTTTAATTGATTGAAATACTGTCACATCAGACTTTACTTTCTCCCTATCACATTTCAAGTTGAACTCAATCATATTGAGATCACTGTCTCCTAAGGTTTCCTTTACTTTAAGCTCCCTATTCACCTCCAGTTCATTACATAACACCTGATCCAGTATAACTGATCCCCTAGTAGACTCAACAACAAGCTGCTCTAAAAATCCATCTCATGTGCATTCAACAAATTCACTCTCTTGAGCTCCATTACCAACCTGATTATTCCAATCTACCTGATTGTTAAAATCTCCCATGACAATCATAACATTGCCCTTTTGACACACCTTTTCTATTTCCTGTTTTATTTTAATCTGTAGTAGACATCCCAGCTACTGTTTGGAGGCCTGTACATAAGCCATTAGGGTCCCTGCAGTTTCTTAACTCTACCCACAATGATTCAACCTCTTCTGATCCTGTATCACATCTTTCGAGAACCTGAAGCCGTGCCCCCTGCACCAGCTTCTCAGCCACACATTTATCTACCAAGTCACCCGGTTTCTGCCTTCACTGGCACATGGCACAGGTAGCATTCAAGAAATTACTACCCTGGAGGCCCTGCTTCTCTGCTTTCTGCCCAGTTCTCTAAATTCTCTCTTCAAACCTCTTTGTTTTTCCTTCCTATGTCATTGATACCAATATGTACCAAGACATCTGGCTGCTCCCCTCCCCCTTCAAAATGCTGTGGATGCAATCCAAGGCGTTCCTGACCCTGGCACCTGGGAGACAACATACCATCTGGATATCCAGTTCACGTCCAAGAGGATTCGGAAAAGGGTCTGGACCTAAGCAGATATGACAAACTTCTCTAAATGGCAAAATTCAACATAATGTACTGGGCTTTGTAATCCTAAATTGACCTTTTGTTCTGTTGAAACAGCAGAAGTCTTAAATTTTGCAGACAATGAGAAATCAGGCTGGATTTGGCAGTAATCTCCAAGGCTGCTTTACAGATGGTTAACCACATTCAGTTACAATTCATAGACTGAGATAGTTAACCTGTTGATTTTGCAGCAAAATCTGTCTAAGTCACGTTATGAGATAGATTCTTTACAGTCACGATTTTGGACAACACAGTTCTTGGAAGCTTTCTCACAGCTGGGATCAGAATCTCCTCTCACTAAGTCAATCCTTTCAAATTACACTCCCCAGGTCTTCAGAAGTCATGCAGCAGGGAAGGGTGAGTGTACCGTTAAAGTAGCACAAGGAATTTAAGCAGTTTTTTTTCTTCTACTGAACATCATAATCTGCAGCTCAGCAAGCATTTGCAGGCATAATCTGCAGCTCAGCAAGCATTTGCAGGCAAGATTTGCAGGCATCTCCTGGGTGGGAAGTTGCCTTGCATTTCCAATTTGGAAATCACTCCAAGTTCAAAGGAATAGAACCCTTCTGCAACCAGGGGAGGAGCTGTACAGATCACAGATAGGTGACACCGGTCAGAAAGTAATGAAAAACTGCCTTCCCCCCGATGAATGTTTATACTTTTTGCTGCCTTGATGAAGCAGCCAACATAATCAAAGATCTTACCCACCCCCAACTTTCTCTCTTCTCCCTGCTCCCACTTGGCAGAAGTCTCAAAAGCCTGAAAGTACATACCACCAGGCTCGAGGGCAACTTTTATCCTGCTGTCATAAGATTCAGTTCTCTCATATGATAAGGTGGACTCTTAACTTCACAATCTACCTCACCATAGCCTTGCAGCTTGTTGCTAGCCTGCACTGCACTTTCTCTGTAACTGTAACACTTTATTCTGTGTATGAAGGTAAACTAGCCAAGAATATAAAGGAGGATAGTAAAAGCTTCTTTAGATATATGAAAAGGAAAAAAATAGTTAAGACTAAAATTGGGCCCTTGAAGACAGAAATGGGTGAACTTATTATGGGGAACAAGGAAATGGCAGACAAGTTGAACAGGTACTTTGGATCTGTCTTCACTAGGGAAGACACAATCAATCTCCCAGATATAATAGTGGCCAAAGGACCTAGGGTAATGGATGAACTGAAGGAAATTTATATTAGGCCGAAAATGGTGTTGGATAGACTGTTGGGTCTGAAGGCTGATAACTCTCCAGGACCTGATGGTCTGCATCCCAAGGAACTTAAGGAGGTGGCTTTAGAAATCGTGGACGCATTGGTAATCATTTTCCAATGTTCTATAGATTCAGGATCAGTTCCTGTGGATTGGAGGGTGGCTAACGTTGTCCCTGTCTTCAAGAAGGGAGGAAGAGAGAAAACAGGGAATTATAGACCGGTTAGCCTGACGTCGGTGGTAGGAAAGATGCTGGAGTCAATTATAAAAGATGAAATTACGACACATCTGGATAGCAGTAACAGGATGGGTCCGAGTCAGCATGGATTTACGAAGGGGAAATCGTGCTTGACTAATCTTCTGGAATTTTTTGAGGATATAACTATGAAAGTGGACAAGGGAGAGCCAGTGGATGTAGTGTACCTGGATTTTCAGAAAGCCTTTGATAAATCCCCACATAGGAGATTAGTGGACAAAATTAGGGCACATGGTATTGGGGGCAGAGTACTGACATGGATTGAAAATTGGCTGGCTGACAGAAAACAAAGAGTAGCGATTAATAGGTCCCTTTCGGAATGGCAGGCGGTGACAAGTGGGGTACCGCAGGGTTCTGTGCTGGCACCGCAGCTGTTTACAATATATATTAATGATTTAGATGAGGGATTAAAAGTAACATTAGCAAATTTGCCGATGACACAAAGCTGGGTGGCAGTGTGAAATGTGAGGAGGATGTTATGAGAATGCAGGGTGACTTGGACAGGCTGGGTGAGAGGGCAGATGCATGGCAGATGCAGTTTAATGTGGATAAATGTGAGGTTATCCACTTTGGTGGTAAGAACAGGAAGGCAGATTATTATCTAAATGGAGTCAAGTTAGGAAAAGGGGAAGTACAACGAGATCTAGGTGTTCTTGTACATTAGTCTACAAAAGCAAGCATGCAAGTACAGCAGGCAGTGAAGAAAGCTAATGGCATGCTGGCCTTCATAACAAGGGGAATTGAGTATAAGAGCAAAGAGGTCCTTCTGCAGCTGTACAGGGCCCTGGTGAAACCACACCTGGAGTACTGTGTGCAATTCCGGTCTCCAAATTTGAGGAAGGACATTCTTGCTATTGAGGGAGTGCAGCGAAGGTTCACAAGGTTAATTCCCGGGATGGTAGGTCTGTCATATGTTGAAAGATTGGAGCGACTGGGCTTGTATACTCTGGAATTTAGAAGGCTGAGAGGGGATCTTATTGAAACATATAAGATTATTAAGGGATTGGACATGCTGGAGGCAGGAATGTGTTCCCGCTGATGGGTCAGTCCAGAACCAGAGGCCACAGTTTAAGAATAAGTGGTAGGCCATTTAGAAAGGAGTTGAGGAAAAACTTTTTCACCCAGAGGGTGGTGGATATATGGAATGCTCTGCCCCAGAAGGCTGTGGAGGCCAAGTCTCTGGATGCTTTCAAGAAAGAGATGGATAAAGCTCTTAAAGATAGCGGAATCAATGGTTATGGGGATAAGGCAGGAACTGGATACTGATTTTGGATGATCAACCATGATCACAGTGAATGGTGGTGCTGGCTCGAAGGGTCGAATGGCCTACTCCTGCACCTATTGTCTACTGTCTATTTTTCTCCCTCAATGCACTGATGTGATGAAACTATCTCTATGAATGGCATGTTTATCACTGTGCCTCAGTCCGTGCATCTCCTGTGCCTAATAAAGTGGCCACTGAGTGTATGCTTGCATTTTCCTGCTGCAGTAGCCCATCTATTTCAAGGTTCTATATGTTGTGCACTCAGGCATGTTCTTCTGTAAACCACTATGGAACATGGTGGTTATCTGAATTATTGTCGTGTTCCTGTCAGCTTGAACCGGTCTGGCCATTCTCCTCTGACCTCTCTGATTAACAAGGTATTTTTGCCCCTCAGAGCTGGCACTCAATTGATTTTTTTTTTTGTTTTTCTCACCGTTTTCTATGAACTCTTAACTGTGGTGATTGCTGGGCATGAAAATCCCAAGAGAACAGCATTTTCTGAGATATTCAAACCACCCAGTCTTGTGCCATCAACCATTCCATGGTCAAAGTCACTTAGATCACATTTCTTCCCCATTATGATGTCTGGTATGGACAACAACAGAAACACTTGACCGGGTCTGCATGCATTGAGTTGCTGCCACATGACTGGATGATTAGATGTTAGCATGAGCGTACTGGTGTACCAAATAAAGTGGCCACCCACAGCATACGGTATTCTCCTTGTTTGACTCAATGAGCAAACCAGACTGATTACTTTATAGGTGCAGGTTCCAAGATGCAGCACTGTATCATTCTCCTCTTGTTTTCAACAAGATAAAGATGCCATTCGTTATAGCCCTACTATACATCAACTAATGCTTCACAGATGATCCCTGTTATGCAGGTCCTTTTACTTGTAACAATTGCAGTGTGAAAGATGAAAAACAATCAAGGCGTGTCCATCTATGAAATCACAATAGCTCTGACTCTCTCAGTAAATACATGCAGTCCTTCCAGCAGATCAAAATGTTCCGGAGTGGAACACTGATCTGCTGTTATTGAAGGGCATTTTTGCACAAACTAAAAGCAGAAAATAAACGTAAAATCTTTGGCAGTTCTGTCAGCATTTGCTTCTTCCCTCTCCACCTATCACCTGCCGACTTGTACTCCACCCCTTTCTTCCCTCCTTATTCTGGCTTCTGTCTCCTTCCACTCCGATCTTGAAGAAGAGACTCGGCCAAAAACATTATCTCTTTATTTCTCTCCATAAATGCTGCCTGACCTGCTGAGTTTTTCCTGCATTTTGTGTGTGTGTTGCTTGATGCATCTGCATTTGCTTTAGTTTTACTGTTCCAGGAACCGTTCGCCTTGAGAAAACCCGATCCTTCCATCAGGCTGCCTGGACAGCTAAACGTTTTCCAGCACTTTCTTGTTTTCTTTCTAGATTCTGGCATTCATGGCATTTTGCTTTGATTAGAAACTGATCCTTTATCAGAGTCACTAAGTGAGCATGATCTTATCATTGATATTGATTAGCAGATTACCAGATATTTGTAATTTCCAGTTCAAATCAATCCCCATGCTGTCTCTGTTGTTAATTAACACATCTCCACATGAACAGACAAGGGAGAGGATGAGCTGTATAGATAGAGGGGTGTGAGAGGAATCCGGCCACGTGGGGACACAATAGAGTGCAGGCACACAAAACAATGAGCAAAGCTGCCCAGAAGAGAGACACAGAGAGAGAGAGAGAGGGACAGAGGGACAGAGAGACAGAGAGACAGAGAGACAGAGAGACAGAGAGACAGAGGGACAGAGGGACAGAGGGACAGAGGGACAGAGAGACAGAGAGACAGAGAGACAGAGACCAGAATTATATTCTATAGAGCTACTGCTATTCCTTCAGAATGGTAGAATATATTGAAAGGTTTGAATAATGGTAGTGTTGGCGCATGGCCAAGTGGTTCAGGTGTCGGTCTAGTGATCTGAAGGTTGCTAGTTCGAGCCTCAGCTGAGGCAGCGTGTTGTGTTCTTGAACAAGGCACCTAACCACACATTGCTCTGTGACGACACTGGTGCCAAGCTGTATCGGCCCTAGTGCCCTTCTCTTGGACAATATTGGTGGCATGGAGAGGGGAGACCGGCAACTGCCGGACTTCCATACAACCTTGCCCAGGCCTGTGCCCTGGAAACCTCTCAAGGCGCAAATCCATGGTCTCACGAGACTAATGGATGCTTATATATAGAATAATGGTATCCTAGGCCATGTGTCACGTTAACATTTACTGCAAAGGAGTTGGCTATTTGGCTGATTAAGTCTACACCAACAGGACAAGCCACCAAATCTAGAAATAAAAACTGAAAATGCTGGAAACTGTCAATAGGTCCATTTTGCTCTCCTTTTGCACTACTTATTTAATTTATACAATAAGCAACAAAACAAGCCCTGTTCTTCCATCCGACCCATCACACACACAGTCCTTTAACTCTGCAACAGGCTATCTCCTTAGGCCTCCAGCCTCCAGTGGGCCCAAGGAGACATTGGGCTTTGACTTCCCGGCAACTCACAAAGGTTCGCAGACTCAGCTCCAGCCAACAGGCCTCAACTTCGGTGTAATGCATGGATCTATTTCTTTTAGAGCAATGACTCCCCCCCCCACCCCACCCTTAAGCACTAAGTATTGATCTGTTGTCTGCACATGCGCTGTTGTCTAGGTATACACATTTCTCTCTCTCAATGCAATGTGAATACACCAGTTTAAGCCATCACCCGCGTGCATACTTTCATTTAATTGATATGTAGTTGTGCACAGACAACAAATTGGCGACGAGTACAAGCCAGAATGACAGAGAATATCACGAACTGCACCGACAGTTACCATAAGACATAGGAACAGTTTCAGGCCATTCAACCCATCGAGCCTACTCCACCTTTCCATCATGGCTGAGCCCAGATCCCACACACCATATACCTGCCTTTCCACCATATCCTTTGATGCCCTGACCAAACAGGAAACTAACAATTTCCGCCTTAAATATACCCACAGGCTTGGCCTCCACCACAATCTGTGGCAGCACATTCCACAGATTTACTACTCTCTGGCTAAGACAATCTCTCCTTACCTCTGCTCTAAACGGTCACCCCTCAATTTTGAGGTGGTACCCTCTAGTTCTAGATACCTGCAACATAGAAACATCCTCTCCACATCCACCCTACCTAGTCCTTTCAATATTCAGTAGGTTTCAATGAGATCCACCCACCCCCCCCCGTATTCTTCTAAATTTCAGTGAGCACAGACCCAAAATGCCAAATGTTCCTAATATGTTGACCCCTTTATTCCCAGGTTATTACACAACACCCGACCTCAGATAGCCTCTCCCTGACTAGGCTCAAGCACAAGCTGCTCTAAAAAGCCATCTTGTAGGCATTCAACAAATTCCGCACGCATCCAACAAATTCCCTCTCTTGCAGGACAAAACAGCAAGAGTTAAACAGCATGAGAAGGCCATCATAGATGTTATCAAACACATGAGAACAGTACATAGTAACAGTGGAAGTTGCACTGAATTTAAAGTGAAAAAAACATGGCAATGGCTTCAGTCAAGAAAGTTGATGAATTTGGCAGCGCTGAGTGTCATATATCAAGAGAGTGGAACCGTATTGTAACACAAACAACGTGGAGGAGCAAAATAATGTCCCTACACTTCTTGGCTTAATGGGTGCAAGGACATATAGTCTCTTATTTAATCTAGTCACACCTGAAAAACCAGCAAGCAAGATGCTCAATGAAAATGTTATAATTTTACAAAGTCACTTGAGCCCTACGTCACTGGTGATAGCCGAGAGATTTAGATTTTACAAAGGGAACCAGTCAAAAGATAAAAGCATTTACGAATACATTGCAGAACTGTGCAAACTTCCCCAGTACTGTGACTTTAGAGGTGCATTTCTGATGCAATAAGGGACAAATTTGTACGTGGCAGGCATAGTCAAAGCACTCAAAAGTTGCTATCGTCTGAAAGGGACCTAACCTTAGAACGGGCATTGGCCATTGCAATATCGTTAGAAACTGCAGCAAAGGTTGCAGCAGAACTAGAGAAAAGGAGGTCAGAATGTGAAATGCACAAAATGCCCCTGAATGGTGCAAAAACCAAAGATGTTAACGATGTTGCAAACCCTCCCACGATGCAAATAACTGTTGGTTCAAAAAAGAAGTCTGCAGAAAGTGTTGCAGATAAGGGTACATAGAGAGATTGTGCAAGGCAGACAAAAAGCACAACTGAGTGAAAAGTCTCAAACACAAAACTAAGCAAATGCATAGAGTTACTGAATGCGGAACAGAATCAGACAGCATAGAGTTTGACAAAGGTGAACTGTCATGCTTCAAACAGCGTATTATAACTGAAGCAGATTGCAATATAATATAGATCACAATAGATGTGTCTGGTGTAAAACTGAAAATGGACCTGGATATAGGGTCAGCTTTGTCTATAATTCCAGAGGCTGACTACAACAGACTGTTTTCTAAAATACCATTAGAGAAGCCCTCAGTGATGCTAAAGACTTACACAGGTGAATAAATATCTCCCAAAGGGAAACTGAAAGTATGGAGGCCAAACACAACAGTTTGAGCTTTATGAATTGAAAAGCGGAGGGCCTGCACTTTTCAGACGTAAATGGTTGAGAAAAATTCAACTAGACTGGGACTCAGTCAAAGCTCTCAGTGTGACATCAACAGGCAATGACAGCTCAAATGGTAGCACTAACCAGAGAATGGAACAGCTACTTAATGTTAATGAGAAGGTGTTTGACCAGGGGATTGGTGAACTCGAAGGCATGAAGGTCAAAATTCAACTGAATGAAACAGCAACACCAAGATTCCATAAAGCGTGTCTTGTGCCTTATGCACTACGTCCCAAAGTGAATATTGAACTGCAGAGTTTGGAGGGATCTGGAATGCTCTCCAAGGCTGAGTGGAATGATTGGGTCACGCCCATTGTCCCGGTGATCAAGAAAGGAAAGGCCAGAGCCTTTTGCGCATGTGGGGATTTCAAGGTAAGCAGCAACACAGTTCTGCGTATTTTGCAGTATCCCCTGCCCTGATTAGAAGATAATTTTGCGTCTTTGGTAGGCAGGAGAGGTTTTCAATGATTGACTTGTCACAAGCCTATCTGCAAATGGAGAATGAGCAGCCAAGCAGGAAGTTCCACACGATCACTACTCACAAGGGACTGTTCCAGCAAAATCGTCTCGTCTTTGGTGTCGCATCAGCCCTAGCAATTTGGCAAAGAGCAATGGACCAAGCACGCCAAGATATCCCAGGAACACAATGTTACCTTGATGAGAACATTGTGACTGGCAAAAATGATGAAGAGCACCTCCAGAACCTCAGTAGAGCTTACCAGGCTAACTCAGTATGGTCTGTGCACAGAGAGAAACGTGAGTTTTTCAAAAATTAAATCTCATATTGTGGACATGTCATTGACAAGCATGGCTTACATAAGTCACAAGAGAAGACTGAAGCAGTGCTACAGGCACCCAAATTGGAAAATGTGTCACAACTCAAGTCATACTTGAACCTTGTAAATACGACCACCGGTTTCTCCCAAACATTGCTATAGTGTTGCATCCATTGAACGCACTGTTATAGACAGGAGCAAAGTGGGAATGGTCAGAAAGATGTGAAAGAACATTCAAGGAAACAAAGAGACTAACAATGAGTCCAATGAACTGCTCACCCATGTTGACTCATCCCTGCCCATCAGATTGGCACGCAATGCATCCCCTTATGGCATTGGAGTTGTTTAGTCACATATTATTATTATTATTATATTATTTGAAAAAATAAATGGGCAGACTATTATTTAAATGGGGAAAGAATTCAAAGTTCTGAGATGCAACGGGACTTGGGAGTCCTCGTACAGGATACCCTTAAAGTTAACCTCCAGGTTGAGTCAGTAGTGAAGAAGGCAAATGCAATGTTGGCATTCATTTCTAGAGGAATAGAGTATAGGAGCAGGGATGTGATGTTGAGGCTCTATAAGGCACTGGTGAGACCTCACTTGGAGTACTTTGGGCAGTTTTGGTCTCCTTATTTAAGAAAGGATGTGCTGACGTTGGAGAGGGTACAGAGATTCACTAGAATGATTCCGGGATGAGAGGGTTAACATATGAGGAACGTTTGTCTGCTCTTGGACTGTATTCCTTGGAGTTTAGAAGAATGAGGGGAGACCTCATAGAAACATTTCGAATGTTGAAAGGCATGGACAGAGTGGATGTGGCAAAGTTGTTTCCCATGATGGGGAGTCTAGTACGAGAGGGCATGACTTAAGGATTGAAGGGCAGCCATTCAGAACAGAAATGCGAAGAAATTTTTTTAGTCAGAGGGTGGTGAATCTATGGAATTTGTTGCCATAGGCAGCAGTGGAGGCCAAGTCATTGGGTGTATTTAAGGCAGAGATTGATAGGTATCTGAGTAGCCAGGCATCAAAGGTAATGGTGAGAAGGCGGGGAAGTGGGACTAAATGGGAGAATGGATCAGCTCATGATAAAATGGCAAAGCGGACTCAATGGGCTGAATGGCCGACTTCTGCTCCTTTGTCCTGTGGTCTTGTGGTCTATTATGAAAGATTGATCTGAACATCCAATCACTGATGAATGCAGAACGTAACTATACACCAATCGACCAAGAGGCCCTTAGTCTAGTACGGGGAATAAAGAAATTCCACCACTACCTTTATAGACAAAGGTTTACACTAACAACAGATCACCAGCCCCTTGTGTCCATTTTCAATTCCATGAAGGGAATTCCGGTTACAATGTTGGGCACTATTCCTAGGAGCCCACTCTTATGACATAGAGTTCAAGGGTACCAAACAACACAGCAATGCTGGCAGCTTGTCATGTCTTCCAGTATTGGCAACTGAAGAAGAAAAGTATTCATATTGTGACCCAGCTGAAGTGTTCCACACTGAATTGGTGGACCAGTTGACAATAACAAGTTCTGAAATACAAAGGGAATCAAGGAATGGCCCGACATTGTCAAAAGTGTATGACATCACCATGCAAGGATGGCCAGCTCACGGAAACCTTGTTTCCAGTGCTCTTAGTGAGACGAGACCAAATGTTGGCATGTCAAGGATCGCTGATGTGTGGATCTCGTGTTGTGGTTCCCTCTAAGCTGAGCTCCAGAGTGTTAGAAAATCTGCATGAAGGACACCTGGGTACAGTCAAGATGGAGAGTCTTACCCAGAGCTACGTATGGTGGCTGGGAATAGATAGATAGATTGAAGACTTGGCCAAAACCTGTTTGGGATGCCAAGAGTTCAAAATGCACCCCCTCGGGCACCTGTACTTCCTTGGGAGTGGCCATCTTCACCATGGCAAAGAGTACATATTGACTTTGCTGGGCCTTTCATGGACTCCATGTTCCTGATTGCTGTGGATGCTCATCTGAAGTGGCTGGAGGTTATACCAATGAAGTCAACCACCTCAGCGAAGACTGTTTCTGCCCTGATGACTACCTTTGCCAGAAACACCTTACCAGAACAAATTGTGAGTGGCAGCAGACCATAATACACGTCAGAAGAATCCCGACTGTTCATGAAGAAAAATGTCATCAGACGTTTCAAGTCATCCCCTCACCACCCAGCAACAAATGGGTTAGCTGAAAGGTTTACACAAATCTTCAAGAAGTCAACTAAAGTGTTGGACAAGGAGGAGACTCCTCTACAGCACAAGGTGGACAACTTCCCTTTTTGTGTATCGGAACTCTGTTCATGCGACGACAAATCAAACACCTACAATGCTGTTCATGAGCAGGAATCTGAGATCTCACATAGACCTCCTGAAACCAGATCTATGGAGGGAAATGCAGAATAAACAGTTCTGCCAGTTGCCAAATGAAGCAGCAAGGAGCTTCGAGAATGGACAGGAAGTCCTACTGCATGATTACCGAGAAGACAAGTGGACACCCGGTAGGATAACTACATACAAAAACTGGATCACTGATGTACATAGAGAATGTTGGAGATCAGACATGGAAACGTCATCTGGACCAAATACGGGACACTCAACCAAAGAACACATCCGAGTCAATTGCGTCCAACAAGACAGACATATTACAGTCACTGGACCCACCTTTCAGTGATGATATTGTCGACAGCAATGTGACACCCAGAAACCGAGTACGTTGTCTTAGACAAGACACATACCAAACCTAATGCCACGCCACAGGTCCAGAGGTACAATGAGAACATTACCGTTGAAAAGACATCTGCCAAAACTGAAGCCACTGCATAGGTCCAGAGTTGCTATCCTGAAAGAAACAGAGCACCACCCAAAAGACTGAACTTTTAGAACTGTGAAGCTAGGCATGGACAACATTTATTTGGAATATGGGTTTATGAACCCATATTTTGTACATATACCGTTTTATGTTGCATTAATCTAAAAGAGACGAAGTGTAATGTATTTCTTTTAGAGTAATGAGCCCCTCCCTTAGCGCTAGGGATTGATCTGTTTTCTGTGCATGCACTGTTGTCTATGCATGCATATTCTTCTCCCTCTCTCTCTCGCTGCAATGTGAAAGTACTTGTTAAAGCCATTTCCCACGCGCGCGCTTTTATTTAATATCTATGTAGTTGTGTACAGACACAACAGAGAGAGCAGTAGACTGTGCAATAAAGGAGAACTAGATGGACGTGATGAGCAAATCATGGAGAGCAGGGGAGAGGAAGAGAAAGGGCGAGTGGGCCACCAGAATGAGAGAAACACAGCAGGGGGAGGGAAACAGAGGGTACTGGTAACCGGAAACTTATTCACATGAAGCACCAAATCATGCAAAACCAAAATATCTACTTGTTTATGTTTCTTCATGGTTTCTCAAGTTGTTGTAATGGATTCTGGCACCAGCTGCAAGTTATGAGCATCTTCCCATTAACTATTTGAGACATAGGCATAGAACTGTACAGGAACACACAATATAGTGCTCAACAGATTAAAATGGTAATTAAACACCTAACTATGTCCATCTAAATAATGTCCACATCCCTTCATTCTCTGCATATTCATTGGCATATCCAAGATCCTCTTATATGTTTTCTGCTGTATTTGTTTCCATTTGCCTCCCTTAGCACCCATGACAGCGCATTCCAGACACCCATTAGTCTCTGTGTAAAAAAAAAGCCTGAAATGGACGTCCTGCACACAAAATGCTTCAGGAACTCAGCTGGCCAGGCAGCATCTATAGAAAAGAGTAAACAGCCGAGGTTTCGTGCCGAGACCCTTCATCAGGACTGGAAAAGAAAGATGAGAAGTCAGAGCAAGAAGGTGATACTTCTTATCATTAATGGTATACTGTCCATTTACATTTAGCAAGCCTTCGTTCTGTGTTAATTAGCTCAATTACAAAGTTGGAAATGGCAATAAACAACAGGGATTATGGCTGACTGGATGCAGTGAGGAGGGAGCTTCAATTTTTAAGTGCATCTTTCACTGGGTCAAATGGGTATGGGTTAATTGTACTTCCTGTTCCCAGAATACGTTTTCCAGCAGCATCCAGTTAGCCCCCAGCAACTGCAACAGGGAATTAAGGTGAAAGTCAGTGATTTTCGTTTAAAATTAGAATCTTCTCTGACACTCATAAAAATAAACACAGCTCCATATGTTTAAATAGGTTTAAAATATGTGTCACGCCTCACCAGTTCTTGCCTCTAGACAGTTTCTGAGGATACCACAATTGGGAAACGCGTGCCTCGATGCTATAGTTCAGTGACTACTGTGTTTCAATGTCAGGCGTGATCAATGGGACTGGGAAGGCATTTGGAGTCCCCAGCCGATTCTGAGACAGCTGTGGTCCAGATACAGTGGGCATTAAAAACACTCAACTGGAAAAGCCTGTGTGAAATAATCACTTCATGTTCACACTACCAGTCTTGTAACAATGCCTACAATTAATGTGATGTGTGTGCTAGCTTAAGGCTGCAGGGAACTACGTCAGTTGTCTCCAAGTGCAGGAGCAGATGATGGTTTAACTTGCACGTCAGGAATTACCTTCCATTTGAAACATAGGTTAAAAAGCAATGCATCTGTAGCAAGCAGGTTCTGAGAGGAATGGGTTACCACTTATCAGAGCTCATGAGGAAAATATTATTCTGTTAGGGTCATCTTCCCTAATTTCCTTATGTAGCTCAATCATTTATTTGATTGTGGTCTTGTGAAGTACCTTGGAAGATATTTTTTTTCTCTGTTAAGAATATTGTGCAAATAGAAAATGTTACTATCAACATAATACCAATTTTTACAGATGCATCATAGACAGCATACTACGCAAATGCACCACCACTGGGTATGGCAATCACTTTACTCGAGGTCGCAGGAAGTCACAGAAGGTTATAAAGACCAGCCCAGTCCATCATGCAAACCAGCATACCTCCATTGACTCTGTCTACACTTCCTGCTGCCTTGGGAAAGCAGCAAAGAAAATCAAGGACCCCTTCCACCCTAGTCACTCTCTTTTTTCCCATTTTCCATTGGGCAGAAGATACAAATGTCTGAAAACACACACCGCCAGACTGCTACCTCACTGTTATCAGAAACTTGAATGGACATCTCATACACTAAAGGATGAATTCTTGGTCTTCCAATCTACCCTGTCATGGCCTTTGTACCTCATCTGTCTACGTGCACCGCACCTTCATTGTAACTGCAACTATGTATTCTGCATTTGACTTTCTTTTTACTATCTCAAAGTAATTTTGTATGGAATGAGCTATCTGCATGCTCATGAAATAAAACAACTTTTCACTGTATCTCCACACAATAATAAACTAAAATAAATATCAATCCAAGAATTAAGGTCTTGCAAACACTCTTCCTCAGATAGCCCAAGCCTGTGCATCAGAGGTACATTTTACAAATAGAAAAGAATCAGAATCAGAATCAGAATCAGGTTTATTATCACCGGCATATGCTGTGAAATTCATTTTTTTTGTAATTTATTTTTTATTGAATTTCATCATCAAACAAACAGTTCCATAAGATGTATTTCAGATACTGTCCATATGTATCACATAATCATACTTGTCACAAATCTCCACATAATATTTATCTGAGGTATACACTTATAGAAAGGAGAGGAAAAAAAGAACAATCGAAAGAAGAAAACTATGTACAGAGTAGGGAGTGATCTTTTTTTTACAACATATTCATTGACTTGTGAGAATAAAATCAGGCCTATGAGGTGTTATGTAGTTAAACCATTTTTTCCAGTATGAATAAAATTGTTCCAACTTATGATTAACAGATGCTGTTATTTTGTAAATAACATTTTGTAAATGTTGTAAATGTCCATTGTAATTTCCATCCATACATTTAAAGTTGGGCTCTCCTGTGATAACCATTTCCTGGTAAGGGTCTTTTTACCAGCCACCAGCAGTACATTCATTAAATATTTATCTCTTTTCAACCATTCTTGAGATATATACCCAAAGTATATGGTCTTAATCTCTAAGGATATTTCACATTTAAAGATGTCTTTTAGGGCATTATGTATCCCACTCCAACAGTCTTTGATAACGAGGCATTCCCAGAAAATATGATAATTGTTTGCATTTTGATTTCTACAATTTCTCCAGCAAACAGAAGGGTTACTATCATAATGGGATTTCTGAGAAGGTGTATTAAAATATCTTATCAAGTTTTTCCACCCGAACTCCCTCCATTTCTGTGAACTGGTACACTTCCATTGATACCTCCATATTATTGCCCAGTCTTCCTCAGATATTACTATCCTTCCTTCCTTCTCCCATTTTGTTTTAATGTATGAAGTCGAATATGTTTTAAGATTTGACAAACCCCTTATACACGCTTGAAATGATTTTACTACCGTTGTCTGAATTATATGCTTTTCTAAATAGCTCTATCAGACCTGTACTTGCCTTGGTTACATTTTTAACCGTCCTATTAACATACTGTCGCATCTGTAAATACCGGTAAAAGTCTTGTTTTTCTAATAAGTGTTTCTCTTTGAGCATTTCAAAACTGAACAGTGTTCTTTCTTTCATTATATTGCAAATAGCTGTTATTCCTTTAGCTGTCCAGTCCTTAAATCTAGCATCCAGTTTATTCGGCGTAAAAACCGAGTCATATGCACACCATTTAAGAACTGCAATGTCTCTTTCTAGTTTATATTCTTTTATAATAGTTTTCCATATTTTAAGAGTCCATTTCACCCACGGGTTGTCAATATTATGTAGCTCTGTAGGTTGTTATCAGCCAAAATTGCCCGTATGGGGATGGAAAGTATCCTCTCCTCAATGTTTTTCCATTGAGCGTCATACGGACAATCTCACCTGGTCCAGGATCACCACTGGGATTGTGAAACGGGCCCAGCAGAGATTACACTTTCTGAGGAAGCTTAAACAAGCATCACTCCCCACTAACATCTTAACTACATTCTACAGAGGCGTGGTTGGGAGTGTGCTGACCTTTTGCATCACAACCTGGTACTCCAGCTGCAGTGCTGTCGACAAAAAAGCCTTGCAGAGGGTGGTTAGGGGAGCAGAGAAGGTTACTGGGGTCTCCCTACCTTCTGTCCAAGATCTCTTTCCGAGTCGATGCCTCCAGAAGACACAGTACATCATTAAAGACCCCTCACACCCTCTCCATAAACTGTTTGTTCTTCTGCCATCAGGCAAGCGTTACAGGAGCATCAAAACTAAAACCACAAGGCTACTAAACAGCTTCCTCCCACAGGCAGTCAGACTGCTAAATAGCTGCTCTACCTGACTCTGCTTTGGACACTTTTAACTTGCACTGGACACTTATAACTTGATTTTAATTGACATGTGGCTGTTATGTTTTACTATTTATTGTTATGTTTATTATTTAGTGTTGCGTTTGTTATGTTATGATTGCACTGCTCCTGAGAAACACTGTCTCATTCTGCCCTGCACAGCTGATGTACGGTTAGAATGACAATAAAGTTTTTTGAATCTTTGAATCTTGAATCTTGAATGATGGATTGCACCAGCATATCACAGCTTTCAACTGTGCTGCAAAATAATAATCTCTAAGAGAAGGTAGGCCCCATACCCCGTTATCCTTGGCTAATTGCAAAATCTTGAGATGAACCCTAGGCCTTTTACCTTGCCATATATATCTTGATAGCATCTTGTTCCATTCATTGAATTGATTTAGGTTAATCTCTATTGGTAGGGTCTGAAAGAGATATAGTAGTCTAGGCAGTATATTCATTTTAATAGATTCAATCCTTGAACTGAGACCAAGAAAAGGAATTAGGTTCCACTTTGTTATAACCTCCTTAATTTTTATATATAGGCTGATAATTGCATTCTGATAATTTTGTCAAATCTTTTGGCATAATGATGCCCAAATATTTGACGGACTCTGTTTGCCATGCCCAAGTATATCTACTTTCAATTTCTCTTGGTGGACTACAGTTATATGAAAGTAGTTGGCTTTTATCTGTGTTGATCTTGTATCCTGATAATTGGCCATTTGTTCAAAGGATTGCATCAATTTAGGTAAAGAGTCTGTTGGTTGCCCTAGATAGATCAACACGTCATCCACGTAACAGGCCAATTTATGCTCTGTCCCTTTAATAGTAATTCCCCTGATATCTTCATTTTGTCTGATGTATTGAGCTAATAGTTCCAGATATAATGCGAAGAGTAGTGGTGACCATGCACAACCCTGTCTCGTGCCCCTTTCTAGGGTAAAACTATTAGATAAATATCCATTGATTTTAATCCTGGCAGTAGGGTTGTCGTGTCGTGCCTGTATAGTTTTAATAATTGTGTCACGTAGACCAAATCTATGTAAAACTCTGTAAAGAAAATTCCAATTAACCAAATCAAATGCCTTTTCAGCATCCACGCTTATCACTATTGCTTTAATTTCATTTTTTAAAATATGATCCATAATGTAAAGTGTCCTTCATATATGGTCTTGTGTTTGGCGTTGTTGTATAAAACCTGTCTGATCATTATGTATCAGTGTTCTAATCATTATGTATCATTCTTCTAATCATTTGGCCATGATGGAGGTAAATATTCTATAATCCACATTAAGAACAGATATTGGTCTAAATGACCCACATTCCATTTTATCCTTGCCTTCTTTCAGTATAGCTGAGATTGTCGCCTCCTTCCTGCGGGATGGCATTTGCGCCTTTCTCAGGGCCCAGTTCAGTGTGGAGAGTAAAATAGGAATTAACTCACTTCTAAACTCTTTATACCACTCTGCCGTATATCCATCTGATCCTGGTGACTTGCTTAATTTAAGCCTACTAATTGCAGTTTTTTAGTTCAGCTTCAGTTATATCAGCAGTCATTGTTCTATTTTGTTCTTTGCTTAAAGTGGGTAACTCTAAGGAATTCAGGAAGGTGTCAATTTGGGTGAAATTTCCCCCTGGAACTTTGGATATAGAGTTTTGTAAAACATTTCAAAAGCTTCATGAATTTCACTTAGCTTATTTTTCATCACTTTTGTTCTTGGATCCCTAATTCTATGAATTGTACTTTCTGCTATCTTTTTTTCTCAGTTTCCACGCCAGTATTTTCATAGATTTAGATCCACTTTCATAGTGTCTCTGTTTCAGAAACATTCAATTTTTTCTAATTTCTTGTGTAGCCAAACCATTAATTTCATTCCTAATTTTTTTAGTTTCCTCTAGTGTATCCTGTGCCAAACTCAATTTGTGTTTGTTTTTCCTAGCTCCTTCAGCTTATTTTGTAATTCCTCTAATGTTTTATTCCTTCTTTTCTTATATGAAGATATCGCTATAATTTTCCCTCTTAAGACAGCCTTCAGAGTATCCCATAAAATGGAAGGTGAAACCTCTCCATTATCATTGAATTCTAAGTAAAGACTAATTTCTTTTTTAATTTGTTCCTTAAAATAGGGATCATTGAGTAGACTTGCATTTAGTTTCCAAATAGTATTCTTTGGTTGTAGGTCAAAATCAACAGATAAATATATAGGTGCATGGTCACTTACATCTATTGTTCCAATTCCACAGGTGACTATTTTGTCTCTATCTTTTCCAAATGTTATAAAATATTCTATTCTTGTATATACAGAATGGGGGGCAGAATAATGAGTGTAATCCCTTCTGTCAGGGAAAAGGTCCCTCCATATATCAAGTAGACCAACATCCTCAAAAAGAGTGTTAACTTCCTTATGTAAAGACTTTGTTTCATAAGTTTTTCTATTGGAGGAGTGTAACTTTGGTTGTAATTGTAAATTTAAGTCTCCTCCACATATCAAGAGACCTACTGTTTCCATTAGCATAATATTAGTAATTTTCTGGAAGAAACTAATATCACTTCCTGGGGGTGTGTATATATTCAATAAAGTAACTTGATTTCCATCTATATTCCCACTTACCAGGATATATCTGCCGTCCTTATCTCCCATTTCGAATACTTTTTCAAAATTTAGCTTGCTTGAGATGAGAATAGCAACTCCTCTTCTATGTCCTGATTTATATGAGGAGAAAAGCAAATTAATGAAGCCCATTCTCTTTAATTTCCCATGCTCATTATCACTTAAGTGAGTTTCCTGTAAATATAGTACATGGGCTTGTTCTTTTTTCATTTTTGATAGAATTTTACTGCGCTTGACTGGATTGGCATTAAAAGAAATGAATCTTACCTTGTCCTTAGCCATGTATATGTGCTGTACTCTTCCTCCCAGCTTACAAACAAAAACTGAAGCGGGAGGTCACGGTGTCAAAAGTGGTGTCGCGTTGGACGGAGGAAACGGATGAGGTCCTCTGTGACTGCTTTGAATCGGTGGACTGGTTAGTATTCAAGGACTCAGCAGCTAACCTCGATGAGTATGCCTCAGCTGTCATGGACTTTATCTGGAAATGCACAGAGGACTGTGTGTCTCACAAGATGATCCGGCTATTCCCTAATCGGAAACCTTGGATGAATTATGAGGTCAAGTCCCTTTTGAAGGCTAGAGCTGCGGCTTTTAGGTCCGGGGATACCAGTCACTACACGGAATCCAGGCGTGAACTCCGGAAAACCATTAAGGGCGCCAAGAGGCAATATCGAGCCAAGTTGGAAGCCCAGGCTAACCAGAGGGATGCCGGTAGACTATAGCAGGGTCTAAATGAGATCACTGGGCACAAAGAAAAGGCTAGGAATATCAATAACTGTGGTGCTTCTCTTCCTGACGAATTTAATGCATTCTATGCAAGATTCGAACAGAAGAAATGCGTCCCACTCCCTCCGGATGAACCGGACCTGGTGGCATCGAGATTTATCATCACCGAGGAGGACGTTAGAAGGGCCTTCCTGAAGATAAATCCAAGGAAGGCGACGGGCCCAGATGGCGTCCCGGGACAGGTTCTCCGGGCCTGTGCAAGCAAGCTAGCTGGAGTGTTTGCTGACATCTTCAACTGCTCCTTGCTTCAGTCTAAGATCCCCTCGTGTTTTAAGAAGGCAACGATAATCTCGGTGCCGAAGAAAAGCAAGGTGGCATGCCTGAATGACTATCGACCTGTGACTCTGACATCAATTGCTATGAAGTGCTTCAAGCAATTGGTTATGGCACACATCAACCACAGTCTATTAGTCAACCTCGATGCTTTGCAATTTGCCTACCGGAGCAAGAGGTCAACAGCAGATGCCATCTCTCGGGCCCTACATTCCTCCTTAGAACACCTGGAGAATAAAGACGCATATGTAAGGCTCCTTTTCATTGACTACAGCTCTGCCTTTAATACCATCATTCCAAATAAAATGATTCCTAAGCTCCGGAACCTGGGCCTTAGCACTCAGATCTGCAGCTGGATCTTCAACTTCCTCACCGACAGGACCCAGGCTGTAAAAATAGGGGACAAGTTCTCCTCTACAATCACTCTGAGCACCGGTGCCCCATAAGGCTGTGTACTCAGCCCCCTGCTGTACTCAGTGCAAGTTTCCAGGGAGCACGAAGCGCAGAATCAAATGTCACTGTGATGATTGTGCGTTCTAGTATCAATTGTTTGGCGACAATAAAGTATCTGTTAGTATATCATTGAAATTTGCAGAATATAATTTAATCAATCTACTCCCCGAACAAATAAGAGCCAAGAAACGTGAATAATAAAAAAAAAGGTAACGAAGGTGTGATTCCAAGGCTGGGGTCTCTAGGTGACCCTGGGTTGAGCTAGAAGAAATGTCTAGCCGTGGGAATAGCCCTTCCTACCTGTGAGTTGAGGACCCCCGCTGCAGTACCTGTAAAAGTAAGTAAAAAAATCTATGACCATTACACAGAAATGATTTCCCTGTGTATTTCTCCCATGTATATATCCTCATTTAGGTGAGGAAAAAGGAATGAATGAATGAATTTTTAAGAAATTGAGTAGTATAAAATCCACATTATAATACGTATTTCTCGATATAGGTATATCACCATCTATTTTTGCTTCCGTTTAGTTTCTCAGCACTTTTAAAGTTAGCCATACCTTGTGGCTCTTCTGGAGGAGGTGAGGGCTGCCCTCGGAGAACTGACAGTCTCTTCCTAATATCCTTCTTTGGTCCTGTTCCCGTCCCCTGCTTTCTCAATTATTTTACTATTTCCCAAGCAGATCGGGACAACTGCTCAGCCAGAGTTTCCCTTGGTTTGACCACGCTAAAGGGCAGTCCTCTGTTATTCACGTCTGTAGTAGCCTCTTCCACCATCTGTTATAGCTGTATCCCTTCTTGGTAAGATATCCTCAGCTTAGCAGGGTACGGGGTTTGGAATTCAATCTTTTTTTGCTTTAATATATGTTTTACTTTGGAATATTCCTTCCGTTTCTGTAGGACCGCCGGGTGGTGGGGGGGGGGGGAGGGGATGATCGAAGTATATTAACTTCCCATTCCAAAACACCCTCTTCTTAGCCCAGGCCCTTCATAGAATCTCCGCCTTGCTCTTGAATCGAAGGAATTTAAGTACTATTGAGCGCGGTTTACTTTCTCTGTCTCCGGGAGGCCGTGGGACGAGCGAACAATGCGCCCTCTCAGTTTCAATCTCCATAGTCAGGGACATCTCCAGCACTTCCCACTGCAGCTTTTCTACAAATTCTATTATCGACAATCCCTCTGCTCCTTCGGGAACATTATAAATCCTGATATTTTTCCATCGCGATCTTCCTTCCTGGTCAAGCAATTTACTTTCCTGTTGATTTAATATTTTCATCGTCTTACGTAGTATCTGTTCCACGTTTTGCATGCGATCTTCCACCTTCTCAATTTGAGTCTCTGCCACCACTATTTTCTGATTGATGTTGGTGAGCGCTGACTTTGTATCACTGAGTTGCTGCTTTATATCCTTTTGGACTTCCCTGATCTCCTCCAGAATCCTTATCATATTTGCTGCTTCGCCTGCACAAGGCCCAGTGTCAGCCTCGCCGCCACGCGCACATACAGGAGAGCCACTGCTTGTACCTCTCTCTTCCATAAGCTCCACAGTGGTGCTTTTTTCTATCTCTATTCTTTTTCCCCATTCTTGCCCCCCTTATCAGTTCAGATATTTTCGAAAGATCTTATATTTGATGGATTAGCGGGGCAAAGTGGATGAGGAGAGGAGAAGATGGCGACACGACGCAGCGCGCGCGGCCACTCCAGTGGTGAATATCTGTTATTTGTCAAGTAGGATGCCGTGCACAATTCTGATTTGATGGAGGCAGACAAGAGAGCACAGAGGAACATTTGGTAAAACTTCTGAAATGCCTGTATCGCAGTCGCTGCTATTGTGTGATCCGCAATCTCCAGAGGAGAAGGCCCCGGGTCCTCAGCTTTGCCTGTTGCTCGGCGGCTGGGGCCGGGGTCGAAGCGCTCGGTAGAGCTGGTGCTCAGTGCTCGGTGTCGGAGGGTTGGTCGGAGGCTCGAAGTTTTTGGACGGACTCAGAGTCGGCTGTGATCGGGTGCTTCCAGGATGCTGCATCGGCAAGTTTGCGGCGCTGGAAGCTCATGGCAGGGAGAGTTTCTCCCTTCTACCGTCTGTGTGAGATGATGGGCTATCGGGACTTTGAGACTTTTTTTTTTACCGTGCCCATGGTCTGCTCTTATCAAGTTACTGTATTGCTTTGCCCTGTTGTAACTATATGTTATAATTATGTGGTTTTTGTCAGTTTTAGTCTTTGTCTGTCCTGTGTTTCTGTGATATCATACTGGAGGAACATTGTATCATTTCTTAATGCATGCATTTCTAAATGACAGTGAACAAGGACTGAGTGTCCTCATAATCTAAAAAAAAATGCGTTTTTCCAGAGGAGCTGTTGATTTAAGCTGCCATTCTAGACGATGATGTCACCGGAACCGCTGTGGAATTTGTTAACATAGCAGCAGCAGTTCAATGCAATACATAATCTAGCAGAGAGAGAAAATAATAATAATAATAAATTAAATAAAACATAATAATAAATAAACAAGTAAATCAATTACATATATTGAATTGATATTTAAAAATGTGCAAAAACAGAAATACTGTATATTTTTTTAAAAAGTGAGGTAGTGTCCAAAGCTTCAAAGTCCATTTAGGAATCGGATGGCAGAGGGGAAGAAGCTGTTCCTGAATCGCTGAGTGTGTGCCTTCAGGCTTCTGTACCTCCTACCTGATGGTAACAGTGAGAAAAGAGCATGCCCTGGGTGCTGGAGGTCCTTAATAATGGATGCTGCTTTTCTGAGACACCACTCCCTAAAGATGTCCTGGGTACTTTGTAGGCTAGTGCCCAGGATGGAGCTGACTAGATTTACAACCTTCTGCAGCTTCTTTTGGTCCTGTGCAGTAGCCCCTCCATACCAAACAGTAATGCAGCCTGTCCGAATGCTCTCCACTGTACAACTATAGAAATTTTTCAGTATTTTTCAAAGTCTCATTGGTACTTCATTGTCAGCAGAAAGAGGGGAGAGATTGCTATGCAGAGGGGGCAGGTTTCTCATAATTTAGTGAACCACATTGATGAAGAGCAAGAGGTAAGACCTAAAGCAGCAAAAGGATTAGATTAGATTATGAGGACACGCAGTCCTCATTTATTGTCATTTAGATATGCATGCATGCATTGAGAACTGATACAATGTTCCTCCAGAGTAATATCACAAAAACAACAAGACAAACCAAAGACTAACACTGACGAGACCACATAATTATAACATATAGTTACAGTAGTGCAAAGCAATACCATAATTTGATAAAGAGCAGACCATGGGAACGGTAAAAAAAAGTTTCAAAGTTCCGATCGATTCCCGATAGTCCCTGATAGCAGGTGTCAGAAGGGAGAAACTCTCTCTGCCATAAACCTCCAGGCACCGACAACTGTCGATGCATTGGAAGCACCCGACCACAGCTGATTTTGAATCTGTCTGAAAACTTTGAGCCTCCGACCAGCCCTTCGACACCGAGCACCGAGCACCATCTCTGCCGAGCGCTTCGACCCCGCCCCGGCCGCCAAGCAACAAGCAAAGCCGAGGACTCGCGGCCTTCCCCTCCAGAGATTCAGGATCACACAGTAACAGCGGCAGTGAAACAGGCATTTCAGAAGTTTCTCCAGATGTTCCTCTGTGTTCTCAGGTCTGTCTCCATCAAATCAGGATTATGCACGGCACCCTACTTGACAGATTACAGATATCATTCACCGGAATGGCCTCGCAAGCTGCGTCGCGCCGCCATCTTCTCCTCCTCCCATTGCACCTACAGAATTACTGGTGAGTGAGATAAAAAGAACCACCAGATATGGTGGGGACAGCCATTTTCTGAGGAGCTGTGGGTCTTTGCTGTGCATCGAGCTTTGGTAAGGAAGGCAAGTCATGACTAGGTAACGTTAACACAAGAGATTGTGCAAATGCTGGAAATTGTGAGCAACACACACAATATGAGGGGGGAGAGGTGGAATAAACAGTTGACGACTTGGACCAAGACCTTCATCAGGACTGGAAAGAAAGGGGACAGAAGCCAGTATAAGAACACGGGTGGAAGGGAAACTCTATTCTCCTTCATAGATACCGACTGAACTGTTGACTTCCTCTTGTATTTTGCGTTCGTGTTGCTTAGGACCAGGTAACTTTCCTTTCCTCTTTCTCAGTAGAAGGAACTAGTGGGAAAGGATACATAAGCCAGGGTAGTGGTATGTTCTGCCTGCAGAATGTGGGGCATCTGCCAGAAGTCCGTCTGGCTGCAGCTTCTATTTGACCTCAGTTTTAGGGCATCCAGAATGCAGGCGATATCTTGGAAAACACAAACTAGTCACACTGCAGCTGCAGAAAGAAAGGGGACTGGCAACCACCAGGTAGGGCAGTAAAACAAGCAGATAGTGCAACGGTCTCCCTCTGTAGTCATTCCCCTCTCACTCAGGTACAGTATAACATGCCAAATCCCGCAGGGTGTTGGAAGGGGTTGATTCTCTTGGACAGAAGTGGCAGGAGAAGCTAAGTGGCTCCTTAAATGGCTGTAATACACAGCAGCAGTGGGAAAAATCTGTGCGAGTAGTGGTAAATGGGTATTTGTTAATAAGGGGAAAAGACAGACAATAGAGCAGCCGAGAATCAGACTCCTGAATGGTATGTTGCCAGCCTGCTGCCAGGGTTGGATGTGCCTTCAATGAGGTATAGAAAACTCTGAAGGGAAAAAGAGAATGACCAGAGGCCATAGTTCACATTGCAGGGAGGCTTAAGCTAGTTTGGAGGCAGGTGACAGTGCAGCAGGTGGGGAGATTGAACGAACTATATCGATAAATCAATCAACTTCAGGCATAGCACAGGCGAGAGAGCATGGGGGGGGGGGGCGGTGTTGCTGACCAACTGGATTGTATTTACTTTCACAAAAGGAACCTTGCAGGTTAGGTCAGGTAAGTTTAGAGCATGGATCAGCAATTGGATCAGCAACTGACAATTTAATATTCCAGGGTATAGAAGTTTCAGATGTGACAAGAGGGTTTCAAAGCAGAGGTGGGAGTGCCACATCACTGGAAAGGAGGAACATAATAGCAGTTCTAAAAAGGATGTCCTGGAGGGATCTTCCTCAGAGACCAGATGGGTAAAACATAGGATTATAGATTGGAGATTGTTTAAAGTAATTTCCAGTAAACAAGTGTTGGTGCGTGGAATGCACTGCCTGAGTCAGTGGTGGAGGCAGATACACTAGTGAAGTTTAAGAGACTACTACACAGGTATATGGAGGAATTTAAGGTGGGGGGTTATATGGGAGGCAGGGTTTGAGGGTCGTCACAAAAATGTGGGCCGAAGGGCCTGTACTCTGCTGTACTATTCTATGTTCTATGTAAAGGAGAACAAAAGAATGCAACATAAAAAGAAACACAATAAGATAAAGAACACAATTAAAACAACACAACAAATTTAAATACATAAGGTAGCTTATATACATAGGTTGATTGTATATTCATAAAGTGAGGTGAGGCACAGGAGTGTCTGTACATAAGGTGACTCTGACCAGAAAGGATAAGGTAGAGGCTGCGGGCAGCAGGGTGAGTGCTGGAGTGGGTTAGTGGGTGGAGGTGTTGTTCGGCCTTGCTGCGTGGGGAAAGTAACTGTTTTTGAGTCTGGTCGTCCTGGCAGGTCGTCTCCTCCGTGATGGGAGTGGTATAAATAGTCCATAAGCAGGGTGGGTGGGATCCTTCATGATATTACTGGCCTTTTTCCTGGCACCTTTCTGTATATATGTTCTCAGTGGTGGATGGGCTGGTGCTGGTGATAAGTTGGGCAGTTTGGACTACCCGTTTTAGAGCTTTCCGTACCACGCAGTGATGCAGCATGTTAGGATGCTCTCAACTCCGCATCAGTAGAAGGACGCAAGTGTAGGTGTGTATAGTCCAGCTCTCTTCAGCCTCCCCAGAAAGTAGAGACTTTGGCCAGCTTTCCTGATTATGCAGGAAGTGTTCTGGGACCAGGAGAGATTTTGTGAAATGAACACTTCCAGGAGTTCGAAACTGCTCACACTTTCCACGACTATGCTGCTGACACAAAGAGGTGTCCTTTTTTTCGAGGTGTGTCAGTGCCAGGTGCATGACAGATACTATAGCATCTATCATAGAGCAGTTCTGTCAGTCAGCATATTGGCGAGTGTCCAGTGTGGCAGGAATAGAGTTTTTGATATGTGCCATCACCAGCTGTTCCCCATAATTGGCATCAGTGCCACTGGGTCACTTAGTTCTGAAGGTGTAGATTTCTTTGGTACAGGGATGATGCTGGCTATTTTGAAGCATGTGAGGACAACAGCCTGGATAAGTGAAGTATTAAAGATGTCCTTGAAGATAGTAGGGGATCGAGGGTCTAGTGAGATGAAGGAACTGAGGGAAATACATGTTAGTAGGGAAGTGGTGTTAGGTAAATTGAAGGGATTAAAGGCAAATAAATCCCCAGGGCCAGATGGTCTGCATCCCAGAGTGCTTAAAGAAGTAGCACAAGAAATAGTGGATACATTAGTGATAATTTTTCAAAACTCTTTAGATTCTGGATTAGTTCCTGAGGATTGGAGGGTGGCTAATGTAACCCCACTTTTTAAAAAAGGAGGGAGAGAGAAACCGGGGAATTATAGACCAGTTAGCCTGACATCGGTGGTGGGGAAAATGCTAGAGTCAGTTATCAAAGATGTGATAACAGCACATTTGGAAAGCGGTGAAATCATCGGACAAAGCCAACATGGATTTGTGAAAGGAAAATCATGTCTGACGAATCTCATAGAATTTTTTGAGGATGTAACTAGTAGAATGGATAGGGGAGAACCAGTGGATGTGGTACATTTGGATTTTCAAAAGGCTTTTGACAAGGTCCCACACAGGAGATTAGTGTGCAAACTTAAAGCACATGGTATTGGGGGTAAGGTATTGATGTGGATAGAGAATTGGTTGGCAGACAGGAAGCAAAGAGTAGGAATAAACGGGACCTTTTCAGAATGGCAGGCAGTGACTAGTAGGGTACCACAAGGCTCAGTGCTGGGACCCCAGTTGTTTACAATATATATTAATGACTTAGACGAGGGAATTAAATGCAGCATCTCCAAGTTTGCAGATGACACGAAGCTGGGCAGCAGTGTTAGCTGTGAGGAGGATGCTAAGAGGATGTAGGGTGACTTGGATAGGTTAGGTGAATGGGCAAATTCATGGCAAATGCAATTTAATGTGGATAAATGTGAGGTTATCCACTTTGGTGGCAAGAACAGGAAAACAGATTATTACCTGAATGGTGGCCGATTAGGAAAAGGGGAGGTGCAACGAGACCTGGGTGTCATTGTACACCAGTCATTGAAAGTGGGCATGCAGGTACAGCAGGCGGTGAAAAATGCCAATGGTATGCTGGCATTCATAGCAAGAGGACTCCAGTACAGGAGCAGGGAGATACTACTGCAGTTGTACAAGGCCTTGGTGAGACCACACCTGGAGTATTGTGTGCAGTTTTGGTCCCCTAATCTGAGGAAAGACATTCTTGCCACAGAGGGAGTACAAAGAAGGTTCACCAGATTGATTCCTGGGATGGTAGGACTTTCATATGATGAAAGTCTGGATCGACTAGGCTTTTACACTCTGGAATTTAGAAGATTGAGGGGGGATCTGATTGAAACGTATAAAATTCTAAAGGGATTGGACAGACTAGATGCAGGAAGATTGTTCCCGATGTTGGGGAAGTCCAGAACGAGGGGTCACAGTTTGAGGATAAAGGGGAAGCCTTTTAGGACCGTGATGAGGAAAAACTTCTTCACACAGAGAGTGGTGAATCTGTGGAATTCTGTGCTACAGGAAACAGTTGAGGCTAGTTCATTGGTTATATTTAAGAGGGGGTTAGATATGGCCCTTGTGGCTAAAGGGATCGGGGGTATGGAGAGAAGGCAGTTACAGGGTTCTGAGTTGGATGATCAGCCATGATCATACTGAATGGCGGTGCAGGCTTGAAGGGCCAAATGGCCTACTCCTGCACCTATTTTTATGTCTATGTGTATGTCTATCAGTGAGCTGGTGTACACACTCCCTGAGTACTCAGCCTGGGATGTCGCCTGGCCTGTCAGCCTTATGGAGCTTGACCCTCTGCAGAGTCTTCCTCACGTCTGCTGCCGTTACAGACAGCCTCTGCTCACCCGGAAGGGTGATAGCTTTCATAGCTGCTCGAAGCATACATAAAAGTTGTTTTGAGTGTCAGGGAGGGAGGCATCACTGGTACAATCAATGCCGTTTTCCTTCGCGTGATCAGTAATGCCCTCGATGCTCAGCCATATCGGTATGAGTATTGGTTTATTATTGTCATGTGTATCAAGATACAGTGAAAATCTTGTCTTTCTTACTGTTTATACTGACCAAATGTATAAGATCAAACAATAACAATACAGTGTAAGAGCTACTGAAAAAGTGCAGTGATGATAAAACAAAGTGAAAGATCCTAACGAAATAGACTGTGAGGTCAAGAGCCCATCTTAACACAGAAGAGGTCCATTTGAGAGTCTGATAACAGTGGGATAGAAGATGTCCTTGAGTCTGATGGTACATGCTTTCAGACTTTTGTATCTTCTGTCCAATGGGAGAGGGGAGAAGAGAAAATCTCCAGAGTGGGTGGGGTCTTTGCACTCAGCCAGGAGGCTGCTGCTTTACTGAGGCATTGACAGAGCCCATAGAGGAGAAGCTGTAAGTTTCAAGGTAATTATTAAAAGGGATATGATGGGTCCACAAGCTGATGTCCCAAAGTGGGGAAAGGTTGATCACAATGTGTGCAGTTCTGGTTGCAGCACACTAGGAAGGATATGATTGTGCTGGAAAGAGTGCAGAGGATATTCATCAGGATATTGCCTGGGTTGGAGGACTTTAGATACAGGGAGAGATTGGATAGGTTGGGCTGATTTTCCCTAGAATGAAGAAAGAAGAAGAGTAGGCTGACTAATACCCAATAGAGACACTATATATAAAATCATAAGGTGCACAGATAGTGCAAAAGTCATATTCCTTTTCCATGGTGAAGATAGCAATCATAAGAAGGCACAGGTTTAATGAGACAGAGGGAGTTTTAAAGGAGATCACTGCATTTAAAAGACATCATGGCATAGACAAGTCCTAAAAGGTTCCAGCTCCAACACAGGCAACTGGGATTAGTGTAGTTGGGCAGGAAGGGCAGCATTGGCTTGGTGGGTCACTCTATGTTGTACAACTCTATGATCTACGATCTAATTCTACTCCTATGTCTAATGGTCTTATGACTTTGTAACAGTCATCCTCAGCACCAACCCCCACCCCCCCCCCAAACTGCCCTTACACTTCAGAGATATAAAGCAGGCACCTCAAAACATTGAAGAGGTAACAATAATACTGACACTGCAAAACTCTCCAGATCCATTGGTAAAATAAGCATAACAAGATCCCCATAATTACAGCCATGACTTATGCTCAGCCAGCTCTGATGGGCAACCACACCAGGTAACCAGGTAAAGAGATTCCAACATGCTGAGAAATTGCCAGAATAATAGGGAAAGTACTTCAAGGAGAGACTCAGAATTTCCTTAAAATTGTCATCTACTGAGAAGGACACCTGTTCCATGAACGATCAAAATGGAATGTACCGAGAACTTGAAGCCTCTTTATCAGGAGTGCATGGAAGTGCAGCAAAATGAGTGGAAGGAGCACATTGCCTCCCACGTGGCCTGACCACCACCAACCCTCCCACAACCAGCACCACCACCGCTCACCACCCCCCCACCACACACCACACACCATCACTGCCGTCACCTCACCTGTGCCACGTCTGCAACATTTACATCCCAGTTGGTCACAACAGCCATCACAGAATCTATAGAATTCAAATGAAAGCAATTTATTCATAATGCAAATGACTGCCTAATATAGAGCTAATATAGTCCCTTAGATATACTGATATAGTATCATTTAGGAGAGACATAAAATCCTGAATACAACTAATAGTCCATCCATAAACCCTCCTCCCAACTATTTGTTTCTGAATATACATTACAATGATATAGTTCATATAATCCTTGAAGCTACTGCAGGGAAAACTATGTTAAAAAGAATATTAATTTATGGACCGTTTAAACATGGTTTGAAATTCTTTCTCTGCTTCCCCAGCTGAATGTTGGTCCATCTTCTAAATTAATACGCATCATACAGAAAGCCATGGGATGAACTAATAGCTGTTGAAATGTCATTTGCATAAAATAACACACACAAGATGCTGGAGGAAATCAGCAGGTCAGGCAGCAGAAGGGATTTCTGCTCAAACATTGCTCTTTACTCCTCTCCATAGATGTTGCTTGACCTGCTGATTTCCTCCAACATTTTGCGTGAGCTTCTCTGGATTTCCAGCATCTGTTGAATCTCTTGTGTTCTTGCACAAAACAACATCTCCCTAACCCCTGAACCTGTACCATGACCCCCATACAACTTAAAAGAGATTTTCCAAACATTTTATGAGAATAAATAGTTTCCCTTAACCAGCAAATAAAGAAAATGTACATGTTGTCACAAAACATTTTTTACAGCAAATGAGGAAGTTTTGAAGTCTTGTAATTTTCTCTCTTTTCCAGTACTGCAAACTTTCATGTCTGCGAACTTTGTGGTGATTTGTCCTGCTCATATGATTTGGATCTAAGGACTCAGTTTGGTTTGAAATGCTGTGTTGTTGCTCATTTCATTGTTTGCATAACTTGTTTTGTGGTTTTTTTTCTCTCTTTCTCTGTGGGCACTGGAGTTGGTTTTATTTTTTACAATTGGGTTCTTTTGGGTTCCTTCCTTTGCAACTGCCTGTAAGCAAACAAATCTGGTTTGTATAATTTATATATTCTTTGAATATAAATGCACTTTGAAACTACTGATGAAAGGTCTCCAAACTGTTAAGTGTTTAATTTGTTTTTTTATTGTGTTTTTTTCTTTCCATAGATCACGCCTAGATTGCTTCCACCATTTTTTGCCTTTATAACAAAATGAGCAAGCTTTTCATGATAATATTCTTATGAGAGCTTATAATGTGCACTAGAGAGCCCTCTGAGATTTCTGTGTTCAGGTCCCCAGTGTAGAACTTGCTCTTAGTCTCTTCTGATTCAGAAGCTGGAGTACTTCCAAGTGAGCCACAACTAACGGAGCAATGATTGTACTTAATTCCTCCACCTCGTCTGGCAGCACATTCTCTTGTTAAACCTACACCTGCTTATTATTGATATCTCTACCAAGGGAAAACCCAGTACTTAGTTGTCAGGATCAAGCAAGCAAAGAGGGTAACGTCAGAAAAGGAGAACTATTCCAAACTGTTATCTAAGGGTGTCCATGCCTGGGCAACAGCCAATGACAAGGATGGCACAGTGCTACTTCGCGCTGCCTCTCAGCTCCAGCAGCCAGCATTCATTTCTGACCTCCAGTGCCGTTAATGTGGAGCTTGCACATTCTCCTTATTACTGCTCAGGTGCTCCATCGTCCTCCCACACGGAGTCATACAGTCGTAGGGTCATAGAGTCATAGAAAACTACAGCACAGAAGAAAGCGCTTCGACCCATGTCAAAACATTTAAACTGCCTTGTCCCATCAACCTGCACTTGAACATAGCCCTCCGTACCCCCTCGCATCCATGTACCTATCCAAACTTCTCTTAAATGTTGAAATCAAAGTCTCATCCACCACTTGCGCTGGTAGCTCATTCCCCATCCTCACAACCCTCTGAGTGAAAAAGATTCCCCTCATGTTTCCTTTAAATATTTCACCATTCACTTTTAACCCATGGCCTCTAGTTTTAATCCCAACCCAACCTCAGTGGAAAAAGCCTGCTTGCATTTACCCTATCTATACCCCTCATAATTGTGTATACCACTTTCAAATCTCCCCTCAATCTTCTATGTTCTCAGAAATAAAGTTCTGATCTATGCAATCTTTCCTTATAACTCAGGTCCAACTGTCCTGGTAATATCCATGTAAATTTTCTCTGTACCATTTCAATCTTATTTACATCTTTCCTGTAAATTGGTGACCAAAACTGCACACAATACTCTAAATTAGGCCTCACCAATGTCTTATACAACTTCAACATAACATCCCAACACCTGTACTCAATACATTGATTTGTGAAGGCCAATGCACTAAAAGCTTTCATAATGACCCTATCTAACTGTGATGACACTTACGATGAATTATAGACGTGTATTCCCAGACCCCTTTGTTCTACCACACTCCACAGTGCCCTGCCACTCACTGTGTAAAACTTATCCTGGTTGCTCCTCCCAAAGTGCAACACCTCACACTTGTCTGCATTAAATTCCACCTCCCATTTTTCAGCCCATTTTTCCAGCTGGTTCAGATCCCATTGCAAGCTTTGATAGTTTTCCTCACTGTCCACCACACCCCCAATCATGGTGTCATCTGCAAATTTGCTGATCCAGTTAACCACATTATCATCCATATCATTGATATAGATGGGAAACAACAACAGACCAAAGACAGATTCCCGTGGCATCCAGTGAGACAGGCAAACATCTACTACCACTCTCCGACTTCTCCCACAAAGTCAAGGTTTATTCCTATTTATTACCTTATCTTGAATGCCAATCAACTGAGCCATCTTGACCAACCTCTCCTGTGGGACTTTGTCAAATGCCATTGCCTTGACTTCATCAACTTTCCTGGTAACATCCTCAAAAACCTCTATAAGATTGTTTAGACACAACCTACCATGCACAAAACCATGCTGACTATCCTTAATCATTCCCTGTCTATCTAAATACTCATATACTGGCTCCCTTAGAATACTTTTCAATAGCTTTCCCATTACTGATGTCAGGCTTACCGGCATATAATTTCCTAGTTTATTACTAGACTCTTTCTTAAACAATGGAATTATGTTAGCTAATCTTAAATCCTCTGGTATCTCATCTGTTTTAAATATCTCTGCTAGGGCTTCTGCAATTTCTGCGCTTACCTCCCAAAGGAAACATTTTGTCAGGCCCTGGGAATTTGTCCACCCTGATTTTCCTCAAGACAGCAAACACCTCTTCCTCTGTAATCCGTATAAGATCCATGATCTCACCACTGCTTTGCTTCAATTCAATAGGATCTGTGTCCATCTCCTAAGTAAATGCAGATGCAAAAATCCATTTAAGATCTGCCCCATCTCTTTTGGGTCCATGCAGATAACCATTCTGATCTTCCAGAGGACTAATTTTGCCTCTTGCAATCCTTTTCCTCTTAACATTCCTGCAGAAGCCCTGAGGAATCTCCTCACCTTGTCTGCTAGAACAATCTCATGCCTTCTTTTAGCTCTCCTGATTTCTTTCTTAAGTGTTTTCTTGCAGATATTACACTCAAGTACCTTATTTGTTCCTGTCTGCCTATATCTGCTATGCACCCCCTTTTTTCTTCGTAACCACGTCCTCAATATCTCTTGAAATCTCTCCCTCAAACTTTTATCCTTGCCTTTTATTCTGACCGGCATATACAAGCTTTGTACTTGTAAAATTTCACTTTTGAAGGCCTCTCACTTATCAAGTACACCCTTGTCAGAAAACAATTTGTCCTAAGCCACATTTGGCAGATCCTTTCTGATATCATCAAAATTGCTCTCTCCCCAATTTATAATCTCAACTCCAGACGCATCCTTTTCCATAATTACCTTGAAACTAATGACATTATGAGCACCAGATACAATGTGTTCCACTACACAAACTTCTGTCACCTGCCCTGTCTCATTCCCTAAGAGGAGATCAAGTGTCATTAGGACTTCTATATACTGAATAAGAAAACTTTCCTGAACACATCGAGATCAAGTGGATCATTGGGATCAAGTGGATCATCACTTCTATTTACTGATTAAGGAAACTTTACTGTACACATTTGACAGACTTCATCCCATTTAGTCCTTTTACAGTATGGGAGTCCCAGTCACTATGTGGAAAGCTAATATCATCTACAATCACAACATTTTGTTTCTCGCAAAAGTCTTTCTACCAATTTGTTCCTCTAAATCCCACGGAAGGTTGGGTGGTCTATAATGTAGCCCCATTAACATGGTCATACCTTTCTTATTCCTCAGTTCCACCCATAATGTCTCACTGGGCGATTCTCCAGTCTGAACACTCTCATGACATTTTCCCTGACCAGTGACACTACCCCTCCCCCTTTAATCTCTCCTGTACTATTACGGCTAAAACAATGGAACCCTGAGACATGGTTGCAGGAGGGGCAGTACAGGTGTCCCCTGCTTTTCGAATGTTCGCTTTACGAAACCTCACTGTTATGAAAGACCTACATTAGTACCCTGTTTTCACTTTCAGAAGGTGTTTTCACTATTACGAAAAAAAGCAGCGCACGATAAAAAATCAGCGCACGAAAAAATCAGCGCACAATAAAAGGAAGCGCAAGCCCCGAGCAGCCGCTCTCCCCCGGATTTGGAACGGCATTGCTTTAACACGTGCCTGTGAGCAGCCGTATGAAAGATGAGTTCTATGGTATCAGAAAAGCCTAAAAGAGCTCATAAGGCTGTTACGCTTAGCGTAAAACTAGACATAATTAAGCGTTTCGATCATGGTGAACGAAGTTAAGGACAAAGTGAGTTTGGCTTGTGGAAGCTGACGGACATGATGTTGAAGAGGTTTTGGCATCCCATGACCAAGATCTGATAGATGAAGAGCCGATGCAATTAGAAGAAAAAAGGATAGCAATCAAAACCGAATTCATTAGCGAAATGAACGTGAAGCAACTGCGTGAGATTTTTGTTGCAATGATAAAGTACGAATTTAATTTTGAAAGGGTACGTAGGTTTAGGGGATATTTGCAAGATGGTTTGAGTCCTTACAAAGAACTGTGTGATAGAAAAATGCGCGAGGCTCAGCAGTCAAGCAAGCCTTCCACATCAGCCACAGCAGACGACGAAACTCGACCTTCGACATCGAGGTGGGCAGAGATAGAAAATGACCTGCCTGCCCAAATGGAAACAGATGATGACGAGATGACACCCCAGTGTCCCACCATCCCAACCCCCAGGCCAAGGACAGATACCGATTCGCGGAGAATGCAGCAGTAGCCAGGAGACACACAGCACGTCTTTAAGAAAAAAGCCGAAATAAACATGCTAATTAATTAGGTTCCGCCCGACACGTAATTGTCGGCCCAGATCAGAGACAACACAATCGGAAATCGGCACTGATCTGGGCCAACAATTACGTGCTGGGCAGCACCTAATTAATTAGTAGGTTTGTTTCGGCTTTTTTCTTAAAGATGTGCTGTGTGCCTCCCGGCTACCGCTGCACTCCTGCATGCTTCGCGGATCGGTAACAGTTGGTGGCCCGCAGGGTGGGGGCCACTGCACCACCCAACCTGCGACGACTCAGTCTAACACACCATCATCAGTGTGCTCGACACTGTCCCAATTCCGGTAAGTGATACTACACTGTACATACATTATTTTTACTTTATATAGGCCGCATATTTTTACGTGTTATTTTGTATGATTTGGCAGCTTCATAGCTTAAAGGTTACTGGAGAGCGCTTGCGCCGTGTTTTTGCCAACAGCGCTTGCGTGAGATTTTCTGCTGACGGCGCTTGCGTGAGATTTTCGCTATGGAAAACAGTGCAGTAATGATTGTGGAAAAGTATTTCTACTTTATATAGGCTATGTATTTATCATATCATTCCTGCCTTTACTATACGTTACTGTTATTTTAGGTTTTATGTGTTATTTGGCATGATTTGGTAGGTTATTTTTGGGTCTGCGAATGCTCACAAAATTTTCCCATATAAATAAATGGTAATTGCTTCTTCATTTTACGACATTTCGGCTTACAAACCATTTCATAGGAACGCTCTACCTTCGGATGGCAGGGGAAACCTGTACTGAAGTCTCACTAATGGCTACAATATCATATTATATTATGATAATGGCTACAATATCATAATTCCATATGTTGAGCCATGTCCTGAGCTCATCTGCCTCTCTTACAATACTTCTTGCATTGTGTCACATAACCCGTGATGCGAATAAAGAACCAGCAGAGATGGAAAACACTTTGGAGTCCAGTATTGCTATTAACTAATAATATTCATTAGTAACTATGCAACAGAGTAATACCAATGTAGATAAATCAAACAGGTTAGTAATGATTATATATAAGTAACTGTAGTAAAATATATGAAAATCAAGCTTCTTCAAGTCTAGGGGTAAAAAGATACAGTCTTATGATGATGAGTAAAGTTCAGTTCAGTTCGTGGTATTGAGTTGAGTAGTAATGATGAGAGAGAGGGAGAGATTTGAGTCTTTAGTTGAGCTGACCCCGTCGATCTTCCCGTTGTCCTCCAAAATCCTTTAAAAGTCACCGACTGTGACCACAACAAAAGGGATTGCTTTTCTGTGGTGGAGCTATCAACCCAGGCAAAGGTTGGACACGTGGACAACTCCCCACCAGTCAATCCCTTTTCTCACTGCAAGAGCGACTGATTGATCTGCCTGATCGATCCTCCAAAAAACCCCACTTTTTCTGAGGGCACGACAAAGCTCATTCAGTGTCCAAAACATGTGTCTGAGGTTTATATCATCTGACCTCCTATTTATCTCACCATGCTGAGTATCAACTGTCATTCAAATAACTCCTCCTTCCTTTCTCTGTGTAAGAAATGTACAAACAGGCAAATGTCCTTGAGAAGTATAAACACGCTGCCGAAAAATCATAATATCAATTGTCCATCAAATAATGCTGCCCTTGGTCACCATAGTAACTTACGAGCTGCTCGGTGCCATCTCCAACTCAGCAGAAATCCAGAAGTTACTTCCAGTGCCTTAAAGTGACAGTCCAACAGTTAGTCTTCGTCTCTCTCTCTCTTTCTTTCTTTCTTTCCCCCTCTCTTTTCAAAACAACATGTCGGTGTTAAATAACTCTCTCTCTCTCTTTTCCGAAAGCACAGTTCATAAGGGTAATTCAGGACCGCGTCACAATTGAAATATACACAACAAAGACCATCAGTCCCACGATGCTCAACATTTTGCTTCCTGACTTTGTCTCTAGTCTTAACAACATCTGTCACCACAACCACTCTACTATCTGCTTTGGCACTCTGGTTCTCATCTATTTGCAACTCTACTTTAACCCCCCCCCCCCCCGCAGTACTAGCAAACCTTCCCACCAGGAGTTTTGGTCCCCCTCCATCTCTTCTGTACAAGTTGCTCCTTCCCTGGAAGGGAGCCCAATTATCCAACAATCTGAAGCCCTCCCTCCTACACCAACTCCTTAGCCACATGTTAAGCTGTATGATCTTCCTACTTTTGGCCTCACTAGCACGTGACACAGGTAATAATCCTGAAATCACAACCCTGAAAGTTTTGTCCTTTATCTTGTCATCTACCTATGTCATTGGCACGGATGTGGACAGTGACCTCTTGCTGACTACCCTCCCACTTAAGGATGCTGAAGACGATCTGAGTTTCGGCATTTGAACAGCAGAATATCAGAGATCAGGAGTGTGAGAAAATGTGTATCACTCATGTCAGCGAGTGAGCATTAAGTGCAGTGCTTCGCAGAAGTTACAGCATTTGAACAGTGGCCGATCAGTGATCGGGATTCATTAGCAAGTGCACATTAAAGTAAGGTGGGAGCAAGCAACATGGCCTTTGTTGAAGCGACCATGTTTGGAGTGGACAGTGTTAGAGTGGGCATTTTGAGGCTTTAGCTCCTTGAGGCTTCTGCGAGGAGAGGCTTTTGTGAGAGAAGGCAAAAATCTGTACGTTAAATTATTGCTTCCTTCTTTATCATGGCACAGTTATAGCAGTAGGATAGATGAATGCTCCTCTTCCAGAATATGGGAAGGCAGGGAGACCTCCAGTGTCCCTGATGACCTCACCTACAAAAAGTGCATCCAGCTGCAACTTCTAACAGACCATGTTCAGGAGTAGGAACAGGAACTGACTAACTCCAGATCATTCAGGAGACTGAGATGGTGATAGAGCAGATGCGTATTAGTATGTTAATTAGCTACTATGATGGTATTGAGTTTTTGACCACAAAGTTCTGAAGTCAGACAAAGATTTTAAGCCCTATCTGATATAGACAGCTGCAGATACCTTCACTAAACGGAAGTTATTCTTTTATCTACCTACCCTTCAAATGCTCAATCTCTTCCCTGTTTATCTTCCTTGGCATGTTTATCTGCCAATACCCATATTTTGAATGTTGCTGTAGGCCTGTATCTCTATAGATAATGTTGTTTGTCTACAAAGTTGTCCTTTTATCTTCAAATTGATTATTGCTTGCAATTTACATTATGAACTGAAGACTGGTTTCTGCTTATGACAAGAAGATGAACAAACAATGTTGGTTGGAAGCTTAACTTACTCAAAAACAGCTCTTTGATCTCTAGAAGTGTCAGCTGCTTTGTTAGAAAGCTGTGCTTATCATAAGGGCTCCCCTGCCTGAGCCAAGGGCACTGAATATCCATAATATTGCTACAAATTATCACTAGTTTAAGTGACTGTCAAGAGAGGTATACTTGGCTATGTATAAGGAAGAATACAGTATATTAAAAGGAAATAAATTGAGAATTGGGATTAACGGATTAATAGCATGATTTTGACAGCTAACATGGACTCAGTAAGCCTAATAGACTCTTCTATGTTATAGAAGCACAAGTTGTTAATATGAAAAATATGAAAATGGAAATAGCTTGCATAATGCTAATTTTTGAGATCAATGAGCTGGCTGGGACTTATTGATGAGTTTAACAGTGAGCACGTGGCCAGAGACAATAATATATGAATATTTATCATGAAATGTTGTTAAAGTTATTTTAGGATGGGATCACTGTTCAGAATGTAATCATGAATATGCGTGGTAGTGTAGTAGTTAGCGCAATCACTTTACACTGATCAAGGTACGGTTCCTACTGCTCTATGTAAGGTGTTTGTGTGTTCTCCCTGTGACTGCATGGGTTTTCTTTGGCTGCTCTGGCTTCCTCCCAATTCCAGTGACGTACCGTATGGTTAACGTTAGTAAGCTGACGGTATGGCGACAACTGTGGCTTTCCCCGGCACAATCCACATTGATCTGATTTGATGCAAATTTTACTGCAAGTTTCGATGGACATGTGACAAGCAAAGCTAATTTTCCTAGAATGGTAAGTGGTGTCTATTCAAAATTGCAACTATCACAACTTGTTTCTATTGTTTTAAAAATACTTGCTTAAAAAAAAAGTCCAATGGATTTTCAGCCTATTCTTTTCCGAGAGCATGTTGTGTAACATATGTCCCAGATAATTGGATCCACATAAGACTCACCGTTTCATACTGAAGGATGGATTATTATTACATTGCATCTGGGCACATCTTTTACTGGTTCACTACCTGATTTAACTGAATTATTTTACATCTGGGGTGGAAATATAAAGCTGGATTTATGAGAGTCCATTATTGACCCATCTGTGGGTTCTATTTAGTTTTACTTTTTGCCTGCATTATTTTTACAACAAGATAAACAGAAGTCTCTGGTGAAGTCTGCCTGCCTTCTCATTTATTTTACAGCTCGCCATTCTTAGTTCACCTCTGCTTCCATTTTTCCGAACTCCTTTTCCTTACGTATTCTTTCATACATATAAATTGCAAATAAAATTCAGTTTTTATCTATAGAAATGTTTTACATTTTCTTTTACTCTTTCCATTTGCCTCTTTCAGAGAAAAGATCAAATTAATAGAAGCATTCAAAAAATTGCACTGAATGATGGCAATCAATAGGTAATTTTGGCATTAATTCAGTACCTAAAATTAGAAGCTATTATGTATAAGTTAATAGTATTTCCACACAATCACTCAGATGTCATATTTTTCCATTTCCAATGAAAAAATTGCATAATTCTTTTCAATGTGATTACCACAAGTGAAGAAATTGTTCCAAAATTTTTCTCAACTTGTTAAGATTTTTAATGTAAAATAATAAAACCAAAGAATAAAATCATAGCCATCACTCGTCAGCCTTCAATGAGTAAGTAATCAATAAAAACTCTGGAATCGTCATTGTGGAAAGAGGATGCAATCAGGAAAAATGTTTTAAATATTGCTTCTAATATTGATCCTCTGATTTGAAGGCATGACTTTCACTTTGACCTTTATCCATTGAACTAGTCATTTCAACATACTTACAAATCATTAGCCAATTGCACTAATCTATGGGCTGATATAAGATAAACATCATTGGCTGTGATAATGAGATATCTGTGTTCTCCGTGCATTGTGGAAATCAGTGCCTCTATTTCATTGTTTAAAGGACAGCAGTTAAAAACTTTGGCAATAATTCTCCCTAACACTGCTTATTTTGCTTGCATGTCACAGAAATTAAATTAGAGGAGCACCTTCCATGAGTTAACTTTTAATTCAGTTTAATCCATCAACTACAATCCATGATCCAGGGGACCACAAAGTAAGATCTCTGATTTCTTGTCTTTACTGATAACGGAATATTGGAATGTCGACCTACCAGTTCCAACAGCCTGTGGGAACTTCTCAATGTCTGTGGAGCGCCTTCCAGTTAAAGGTGAATTACTGTATTTAACCTATTAACATTCTAGTTGATTGCTCATGCACTATTAATCCCTGCCAAATACTACCTTTGGTTTATGATAAAATAGGTAGTTTGGAGACTATTCACCAAGCTTCCTGAAATGAAAAATAAAACAATAAGTATGCTGGCCTGCTATTATAGTGTTAGGTAGAAGAATAATTATGTTTGATGAACTCTCAGAAACCCTTGCCAAGCAATCCTATCAGTGTCATTTCCCCACGTTTTCCTACAACATATTCTCTTTCACATGCTTATCAACTCCTCCCCTTCACACTCCCTCCTCATTCTACTATCCATCTATTTTAGCAGCAATTTACAAGAGCCAATGAATCTACCAAGCAGCACATCATTGGAATACAGGAGGTATCCGAAGCACTGGAGAGATCCACAACACAAATTTGAAGCATTAACCACAGTAAACAAAAATTTATCAATTTTTGGAATTGGAATTGAATTATTATTGTCACATGTACTGAGATACAGTGAAAAACTTGCCTTGCAAACTGTTCATACAGATCAGATTATTACACAGTGCATTCAGCTAAAACAACAATAAAATGCAAATCAAAGTGTAAGAAAATGAATTACACTTGGCTCAGAGAAAGTCCAGTGTAGGTAAATAATAAGGCCATTCATCAAAATCATAACAAGATAGGTTTTGAGATCAAGAGCCCAGCTTGTTGTACAAGGAAGATATTTAATAGTTTTGTAACAGCGGGATAGGTGCTATTCTTGAGCTTAGTCGTACGCACTTTCAGACTTTTATACCTTCTGCCCAATGGAAGAGGAGAGAAGGGAAAATGTCTGGGGTGGATGGGGTCTTTGATTATGCTGGCTGCTATACTGAGGCAGTGAGAAGTGTAACCAAACTCCAAAGAGGTAAGGCTGGTTTCGTTTCCATGATGTGCTAGATCTAGAATACCTATTAAGTCAACATACTGATGGCATAGTAGTTCATCAGCCCAGTCTGCAGCTTCACAGCTGTAGAAAACTATGTTTGATCCTGACCACAGCGAAGTCTGTGCAGATTTCGTTTATTCTCCCCTGTGACCATAAGGCTGCTTCCATGGACTCCAGTTTAATCCCACATCCAAAGATGTTCTACTTGATAGGTTCACTGGCTACTTTCACGTCATGGGAGAATATACATAACAGGGAAAATAAGGGGTGCTAAGAGTCAGCTGAAGGTTGTGAGAAATAGAAAATTCATCAACATGAAATAGCTTACTAATAATTGCCATCAGGTGTGCACTTTTTATTCTTCCTGTCTACTGCCTTTGATAGCCTTTTGAATGTTACAAGGAACTTTGAGGCACAGCTGAGCCTTGTTGAGCTTGTATTTATTGCTCCATATGTTCTTCTTCCACCTCAATAAATCTTTCCCCATCAACACATCCTTCTATTTCTTTCTGCCATGCATTTTCTTTCATTGGTTCTCTGTAGCTGTTCTATTTGTCTTGACCATATGCTCACCAACTTCAGCATAAAGATCCTTCAGAATTCCTAATTAACCTTGCCTTTACGACTCCACCTACTACCCTCACAGGTGGAAAAGTCACAACTATTTTTGTTGTGCAATTAATATTTTAGTTATAGTTGAGCAATCTTGTATACAGTTCCTACAAAAAGTATTCACCGCACCATCACCCCCGCCCCCCCCCCGGAAGTTTTCAAGTTTTATTGTTTTACAACATTGAATCATCGTGAATTTAATTCTGCTTTTTTATTGACATGGATCACCAAAAAAAAACATTCAAGTCAAAGTGAAAACAAATGTCTACAGAGTGATCTAAATTAATTACAAATATCAAAAGGCACAAAATAATTGATTGCATAAGTATTCACCCCCTTTAATATGACATACCAAACCATAACTGGTGCAGCCAATTGGTCTTAGGAGTCACATAGTTAATTAAATGGAGATCACCGTGAGCATTCAAGGTTTTTTCAATTGATGGTAGTAAAAATACACCTGCATCTGAAAGGGCCAACTGCTGGTGAGTCAGTATCCTGGCTAAAACTACACCAGGAAGACAAAAGAATACTCCAAGCAACTCCACAAAAAGGTTATTGAAAAGCCCAAGTCAGGAGATGGATACAAGAACATTTCCAAGTCACTGAATATCCCTTGGAGTACAGTTAAGTCAATCATCAAGAAATGGAAAGAAAATGGCACAACTGTAAATCTGCCCTGAGCAGGCCATCCTCAAAAACTGAGTGACTGTGCCAGAAGGGGATGAGTGAAGGAGGCCACCAAGAGACCGATGACAACTCTGGAGGAGTTACAAGCTTCAGTGGCTGAGATGGGAAAGACAACTGTTGCCCATACACTTCACCAGTCGCAGCTTTATGGAAGAGTGGCAAAGAGAAAGCCACTGTTGAAAAAAATCTCACATGAAATCTCAGCTAGAGTTTACCAGAAGGCATGTGGGAAACTCTGAAGTCAAATGGAAGAAGGTTCTAAGGTCTGCGGAAACCAAAATTGAGCTTTTTGGTCATCAGACTAAACGTTATGATTGTCTTCAAAAACACACCATCCCTACCATGAAGGATGGTGGTGGATGCATCATGCTGTTGGGATGCTTCATTATAGCAGGCCCTGGAAAGCTGGTGAAGGTAGACAGTGAGATGAATGCAGCAAAATACAGGGAAATCCCAAAGGAAAACCTGATGCAATCTGCAAGAGAACTGCAACTTGAAGAAGATTTGTTTTTCAGCAAGACAATGACCCCAAGCGTAAAGCCAAAGCTACACAGGAATAGCTAAAAAGCAACAAAATTAATGTCCTGGAGTGGCCAAGTCAGAGTTCAAACCTCAGTCCAATTGAGAATTTGTGGCTGGACTTGAAAAGGACTGTTCACTCACAATCCCCATGCAATCTGAGAGAGCTTGAGCAGTTTTGTAAAGAAGAATGACAAAAATTGCTGTGTCCAGATGTGCAAAGCTGATGGAGGGCTATCCACACGGATTGAAGGCTGTAATTGATGCCAAAGCTCCATTTACTAAATACCGACTTGAAGGGAGTGAATACTTATGCAATCAGTTATTCTATGTTTTATATTTGTAATTAATTTAGATCTCTTTGCAGAGATCTACTTTCACTTTGACATGAAAGAGTCTTTTTCTGTTGATGAGTGCCAATAAAAGCCAAATTAAATCCACTGTGATTCAATGTTGTAAAACAATAAAACATGACGACTTCCAAAGGGGGTGAGTACTTTTTATAAGCACTGTATATTTTGTTTGATGCAGCATTCTTGTTTGTTTAAATAATTAATTATAGATTATATGTACAAATACATTAATTGCATATACGTCATCATACTACCACATGTTACGTGCACACCTTGCTTAAAGTAAACTTGAAGTTACACCCATATTTCTGGACTCCCCAGCTCCTCCTTTGAATTGGTTTCATGTTTCAAAGTTACAAAACATAATATTGGTGACGAATGTGACATGGCTATCAACCTATTGTGGCAAGACGTTCAAAATAATATAAAACACAGCAAGAGCAACGTTGAAATAGAGCAGCACAAGGCTTTGGAAGGGAAGACAGGATCGAGTTTTTAAAAAAATGCTGTAAATGGAAGATTTCAGGGTTCAGAAAGAGGGAGTACCAGGCGATAATAATCATTTTCAAAAAAAAGCAGCAATGACTGGCTACGTTGACAAGTTTTATTACACAACGGGTAATGGGCTCGTGTATGCTGAGCTATTGGAACAGTATATTGAAGCAAATGAAATAGCCAATGAGAAGCGAGAGCCAATTTTGTTGAGTTCTTTAGGTTTAAAGGCATACAGTTTGCTTCAAAGTTTGACTGCTCCAGCAAACCATCAGAAATTTCTTTTGCTGCTATTGATGCAGGAACGCTTAGAAGCAAAGTCACTGGTTTTCAGTGCTTTCGCATTCATAAGCGGAATCAAAAATCTATTTCAGAATATGTGGCGAAATTGAAGAGATTATCTGAGTCAGCTCAGTAATGGGTTTAATGATACACTGAGAGATCATTCAGCTCGTGGAATCTTAAGAGAAAGTACTCAAAAACAGCTGCTAACTGAAGCACAGCTTCCATTCATAGAAACAGTGGGAATCGCTGTTTCACTGGAAACCGCAGACAGAGATGCAATTGAGTTGCAGTCAGGAATGAGAGTGAGTGAAAACAAAATTGCATCACTAAACAGAAACTGGCCTTGCTGAACAAATTGTCTTACTGGAGTGACAGGGGCTCACTTACACCAACCAAAGCAGGTTTAAAGGTGGATATTGCCGAAAATGCAACAACATAGGACACGTACAAAGAGTATACCAGGCAGACAAAAATAAGTGGACTGCTCTGGGATGAGAAAAAGCTAAAAAGTCAAGTTGCAGTTTCAACAAGAGCACTGACCTGTATGCTGTTGATGAAAAATATTATAATATTGAGAAGACACAGGATTGTGTAACCTTGAGATCTACAGTGTGAAAATTAGCAATAGAGAAGCAATATGGCTTACACCAGACGTGAAAGGCAAATTAATTAAAATGGGATTAGACACTGGTTCAGCTGTTTCAGTCATTCCACAATATGAATTTGAGGTATATTTCAAAGATACTAAACTGAAGCCTGTAGATAGCCAACAAAGAATTTATACTGGAGAAAAGATAACACCTATGGGAATGGTAACTGTGCCAGTGAAGTACAACCACCAACAGGCCTCATAAAGCTTGTATGTGGTAAAATCAGAAGGATCAGCATTGTGGGGGTGTGATTGGCTGAGACAAGTATAACTTGTTTGGGGTCTATTCTACACTTGCATGCCACATCCCTGCAATGAAACCCACTCTAAATGAGTGAAGAAAGCTTCTGGATGATGCCACAACTGTCTCATGCTGAACACGATGAATCATTGACACATAAAGGACAAACAGGTGTTGGTGTCAACATCCATGCCTCCAGTTGGAAAGCATATTGGACCAAGGCAGGACCATGCTGCTCAGAGGAAATGAGAAAGTGACAAAAGCAGTGGTCCCCCTACAACAGAATCAGAATCAGAATCAGTGTATATTATTATCGGCACGCCTCGTGAAATTTGTTAACTTAGTACAATGCAATACATGACAATATAGAAATAAAAAAAGTAAGCAAACCAATTACAGTAAGTAAAAAATGTATATTAAATGGTTAGATTAAAAATAATGCAAAACAGAAATAATGTAAAAAAAAGTGAGGTAGTGTTTATGGATTCAATGTCCATTTACGAATCAGATGGCAGAGGGGAAGAAGCTGTTCCTGAATCGCTGAGTGTGTGTCTTCAGGTTTCTGTACCTCCTTTCTGAGGGTAACAGTGAGAAGAGGGCATGGCCAGAATGATGGGGGGTCCTTAATAATGGACGCTGCCTTTCTGAATTACTGCTCCTTGAAAATGTCTTGGATACTACACAAGATAGTACCCAAGATGGAGCTGGCTAATTTTACAACTGTCTGCAGCTTCTTTAGGTCCTGTGCAGTAGCCACCACATACCAGACAACAATACGGCCTGTCAGAATGCTCTCCACAGTACATCTATAGAAGTTTTCAAGTGTTTTAGGTGACAAACCAAATCTCTTCAAATTCCTAATGAAATACAGTCACTGTTTTGTCTTCTTTATAGCTGTTGGGACCAGATTAGATCTTTATTCATGTTGGGACCAGGTTAGATCCTCAGAGATTTTGACATCAGGAACTTGAAATTGCTCACTCTCTGCACATCTGATCCCTCTATGAGGATTGGTTCATGTTCCCTGGTCTTACTCTTCCTGAAGTCTACAATCAGCACTTTTGCCTTAATTATATTGAGTGCAAGGTTGTTGCTGTGACACCACTCAACTAGCTGGTATATCTCACTCCTGTACGCCCACTCATCTCCATCTGAGATTCTACCAGCAATGGTTGTATCATTGGCAAACTCATAGATGGCATTTGAGCTATACCTAACCACACAGTTTTTGGAGGCAACGTATCTAAGAAAGCTTGCCTTGGTTTTAAGCTGGAAAAGAGTTCAAGGAGCTTCAGGCAAACATTCAGCTTTTGTGAGTATAAAGAACCAGAATCTACTGTACGTGCATTAAGGTTATTTCATGAATTTCAAGTGGAAGAAAAAATGCTGCTTGTAAAAATTAAATGCAAAGACCAAAGCCCAGATGGATGAATGGAAGGCCAAAAAGAAACAAGTTAATGGAGATACAAAAATTAAGGATTCGTCAGATGATGTTGTGGATGAGGAAACCAAGAGGAGAGATCAGATCGTAAAGGGAGCAATAAAAAGATTAATAAGAGAATACTCCAGTGAACTAAATGGACCTTCCCGAAATCAAGATGCACAAACTAGAAGAAGAAAAGCAAGGGAAGAGTTGGAGAGAAAGAATGTGAATGAAATGAGTGTATGTAAAAGAGGGAAGGAACCTAATAAAGAAAAAGGAAGGGGTTGAGGTAGATCCAGAGAAAGAAAAGGGAAGTAAGGTGTCCAGAGCTGTCAGAACCAGAGTACAGTCTCAGAGTCGACTCCTACAATTACCATAGCAGAGGCCCCAGAACCTGAGATTGATTTCACCTCCAGAAGTCTCAAAAGCCAACAGGAAAGACAGTACCCCACAAGAGTAAGAAATCCTCCACAGCAATTAATTCTTTAGGCCTGAATGGGACAATTTAAAGTTTGGATGTCTGTGAGTCGTAGTTGTATTATGTAACATACGGTGTATATAGGTGAGATGCATTCTCTGTTGAGTTGAAGTTTATATACTCTAAAAGCGGGGAGGAGTGTTGTGTATTGAATATTTTAGTTATATTTGAGTAATCTTATAAATATGTTTGATTAAGCATTCTTGTTTGTTTAAACAAATAATTACAAGTTTTATAGATATAATTAAGTTAATTGCATATGTCATCATGCTACCACATGTTACATGAGCGCCACACTTAAAGTAAACTAGGAGTTACACCCATATTTCTGGACTCCCTGTGTCTTCCTTTGAATTATTTTAATGTTTTGAAGTTACAAAGCAGCATAATTTTATTAACTTTAAAGTCTCACATCAAATCTCCCCTCTTTGTCTTCATACTTCTAGAGTTTAGAACCTTAGCCTCTCTTGAGAATGATTTCAAGCCCAGGCAAAAGCTCTGGAAAGGAGTAATAATAACAGGGTTGTTGTGGTGGGAGATTTTAATTTCCCAAATACTGATTGGCATCTTCCTAGAGTGAGGGGTTTAGATTGGGTGGAGTTTGTTACGTGTGTTCAGGAAGGTTTCTTGACACAACATATAGATAAGACTACAAGAAGAGAGACTGTACTTGATCTGGTATTGGGAAATGCACCAGGTCAGTGTCAGGTCTTTCAGTGGGAGAGCATTTTGGAGATAGGGATCACAATTCTATCTCCTTTACCATAACATTGGAGAGGGATAGAAACAGACAAATTAGGGAAACGTTTAATTGGAGTAAGGGGAACTATAAGGCTATCAGGCCGGAACTTGGAAGCATAAATTGGAAACCGATGTTCTCAGGGAAACGTACCGAAGAAATGTGGCAAATATTCAGGGGATATTTGCGTGGGGTTCCAATGAGACATGGAAAGAATGGTAGGGTACAAGATCCGTGGTGCACAAAGGCTGTTGTAAAGCTAGTCAAGAAGAAAAGAAGAGCTTACGAAAGGTTCAAAAAACTAGGTAATGATATGAACCTAGAAGATTATAAGGCTAGCAGGAAAGAGCTTAAGAATGAAATTAGGAGAGCCAGAAGGGACCATGAGAAGGCCTTGGTGGACAGGATTAAGGAAAATCCCAAGACATTCTACAAGTATGTGAAGAGCAATAGGATAAGACATGAGAGAATAGGACCAATGGAAAAGTGTGTATGGAACCGGAGGAAATAGCAGAGGTACTTAATGAATACTTTGCTTCAGTATTCACCATAGAAAAGGATCTTGGCAATGGTAGGGATGACTTGCAGTGGACTGAAAAGCTTGATATTAAGTAAGAGGATGTGCTGGAGATTTTGGAAAGCATCAAGTTGGATAAGTCACCGGGACCGGACAGGACGTACCCCAGACTACTGTGGGAAGCGAGGGAGGAGATTGCTGAGCCTCTGGCAATGATCTTTGCATCATCAATGAGGACGGGAGAGGTTCCAGAGTATTTGAGGGGTTTGCGGATGTTGTTCCCTTATTCAAGAAAGGGAGCAGGGATATCCCAGGAAATTATAGGCCAGTGAGTCTTACTTCAGTGGTTGGTAAGTTGATGAAGAAGATCCTGAGAGGCAGGATTTATGAACATTTGGAGAGGCATAATATGATTAGGAAAAGTTAAATATTAAATTTTTAATATTTACTATCGAATTGTAATCCAGGGAGCGCGAAGTGCAGAATCAAATATCGCTGTGATGATTGTACGCTCTAGTATCAATTGTTTGGCGACAATAAAATAAAGTTAGCATGGCTTTGTGAAAGGCAGGTCATGCCTTATGAACCTGACTGAATTTTTTGAGGATGTGACTAAGAACATTGATGAAGGTAGAGCCGTAGATGTAGTGTATACGGATTTTAGCAAGGCATTTGATAAGGTACCCCATGCAAGGCTTACTAAGAAAGTAGGGAGGCATGGGATCCAAGGGGACATTGCTTTATGGATCCAGAACTGGCTTGCCCACAGAAGGAAAAGAGTGGTTGTAGACGGGTCATATTCTGCATGGAAGTCGGTGACCAGTGGTGTGCCTCAGGGATCTTTTCTGGGACTCCTACTCTTTGTGTTTTTTTTTGTAAATGTCCTGGATGAGGAAGTGGAGGGATGGGTTAGTACATTTGCTGATGACACAAAGGTTGGAGGTGTTGTGGATAATGTGGAGGGCTGTCAGAGGTTACAATGGGACATTGATAGGATGAGCTATACAGCTCTCGTTACATGCACCTGCGGTTCAACTCTTTGAGTGATTATGCAGAAAGTTTGAAGTTAATAACTCATCTCCTTCTACTTTAGGCCACGAACTTATCAATCACCCCTGCTGTGGACCACATTCTGGAGGTCCAAGATGCCGACTTCTACAAAGAAGGGATCCATATGCTCCACGACCGCTGGACTAAGTGTGTGAATGTAGGAGGGGACTATGTTGAAAAATAAATGTGCTAGGTTTTCTAAAATTGAATCCTTCTACCTTAGGCCACGAACTTATCAATCATCCCTCGTAAGAGACTCCTGGATGGCTACATGGAGCTTGGAAAAATAGAGGGCTATTGGTAAAGCCTAGGTAGTTCTAAGGTAGGGACATGTTCGGCACAGCTTTGTGGGCCGAAGAGCCTGTATTGTGCTGTATGTTTTCTATGTTTTCTATGTTATGCTTTGAGAACATTGAGACCAACCCCATGCCCAGCAGACCAACCAAGAATCAATGAAAGCTTAACACAACTTCTCTGCTTTTAAAATGATTTTGAACAGAGGAAGCAAATTATTTTAATGGAAAATAAGCTGGGAGTTGTGAATATACCTGATAAAATGATAAGCTGTATTAGCATGCACTGCTGAAGTACCTACAGTAAACTTTCGTATTTCCACTGATGTTAATTAAGCGCTTTTACATTGACTGAATGCCCAGTGTATCTATACAGCTCCATCTCAGTTTGAAGCTGTGCTGACTGGAATGCTTGATGTGGCTATATGGTGCAGCATAGCACTCAAAAGGAATCCTTGATAGATTTGGAATCTATTTCATAAAGAAATACGTGTGAATAAATGAATTATTTAATATATTAATCCATGTAATTGCATCAGTGGCGTCCCAAGTTAAATAAATTTAATGCATTTGTTTTGACTGGTTCAGATCTTGCTTCTTTCATTTGTGTGAATCTTTAAAATTCAAACTGCAAACAAGATCCTGATTTAAATCACAAAGAAAATGTTAGAAACCTCTAAGAATTTTTTTTTTAACTGAATAGTACAGTCTCAGCCACTCCTGCCCCCTGTCCTATTGTGGACAGAACCAAAGATTCACAGTAGAGAAGGAGGCATTCAGCACATCAATCCTGTGACAACTCTTTCAAACAGCATCAGAATCAGAATCAGATTTAGTATCTCTGGCATATGTCGTGAAATTTGTTGTTAAGCGGCAGCAGTACAGTTCAAAGCATTAAAAAACTATAAATTACAGTAAGAAATATATATATCTTAACATTACGTTAAATAAATAGTGCAGAAAGAGAGCAAAAAGTAGTGGGATAGTATTCATGCATTGATTTATTGTTCGTTCAGAAATATGATTGCGGAGGGGACGAAACTGTTCCCACCAACTGTTGAGTGAATGCCTTTTTTGCTCCTGTACTTCCTCCCTATGGTAATGAAAAGAAGATAGCATGACCTGGGTGACAGGGGTCCTTAATGATGGATGGCATCTTTCTGAGGCATCGCCTTTTGAAGGTGTCCTTGACCTGGGAAGCTAGAGCCCATAATGGAGCTGACTGAGTTTATAACTTTCTGCAGCTTTTTCCAATCCTGTGCAGTGGCCCCTCCATACCGTACAATGATGCAACCAGTTAGAATGCTCTCCACAGTACGTCTGTAGAAATTTTAGAGAGTCTTTGGTGACATACCAATTCTCAAACTCCTAATGAAATATAGCTACTGTCATGCCATTTTTTATAATTGCACTTATATGTTGGGCACAGGATAGATCATCAGAGACGTTGGCACTCAGGAACTTGAAACTGCTCACCCTTTCCACTGCTGATCCCTCAATGAGAACTGGTGTGTGTTCCCTCAGCTTCCCTTTCCTAAAGTCCATGATCTTGATCTTATAACATTGTCTGCAAGGTTGTTGCTGCAATTCCACTCAACCAGCTGATCTTACTCCTGTACACTTCCTCACCCCATCTGAGATTTGGCCAACAGCAGCTGGGCCATCAGCAAATTAATAGATGGGGTTTGAGCAATGCGACCACATAGAGCGGTGTAGAGAGAGAGAGAGACAAGCAGTGTTCTAAGCATGCGTCCTTGGGGTGCACCAGTGTTGATTGTCAGAAAGGAGGACATATTATTTCCACTCCACACTGACTCTGATCTTCCAATGAAGAAGTCAATGGAAGAGGGAGGTAAAAAAGCCCAGCTTTTGTCGCTTTTTGCTTGGTACTGAGGGTATGCTGGTGTTGAACACTGAGCTGTAATCAATAAACTGCAAACCTGACACAGATACTGCTGCTGTTCCAGGTGATCCAGGGCTGAGTAGAGTGGCCATGACCAACCTCTCAAAGCACGTTGTCGTAGCAGATGTGAGTGCAACTGGGTGATAGTTGTTGAGGCAGCTCACCCTGCTCTTCTTGGACACTGGAATGACTACCACCCTTTTGATGCAGATGGGAATCTCCAACTGCAGCAGCAGTAAGAGATAGAAGGTGTCCTTGAATACTCTCGCTAGTTGTTCAACACAGCATTCTAGTGGCCTCAATCTATGACACTTTGTCCGCAATGGTTTGATTCATTTTACTCCTTCAACTAATACATTATTGAAAACTATTAAGGAATTTAATTCTTCCAGCCATTAAGTAGTTAATTAAGAATTAAGTAGTTAGTTCTAATTTTTCTTCACTTGTTGCATTAAAAAGATATTTTCGTATGTTAGCCAGTTCTTCTGATAATTACCTCATAAACTTGTTCCCTCTAGCTATCAACCTTTCAGCCACAGGAAGTAATAACAAAGAGACAAGAGGGAACATTGGACTGCTGGAAAATGACACTAGGGAAACAGTAGTGGGGCACAAAGAAATGGACACAAAATGAATAAGCAATTTTGTGTCAGCCTTCACCATAGAATACACCAGCAGCAAGCCAGAAATTTGATAGAGTCAGGAGATCAGAAGTGATCAGTCACTATTACCAAGGAAAAGGTGCTTGGGAAGCTGAAAGATCTAAAGTTGTATGTATCAACTGAACCAGATGGATTAGACTCCAGTATTCTGAAAGAGGAGCTGAAGAAATATTGGAGGGATTAGTAGTGATCTGTTAAGAACCACTGGAGTTAGGAATAGTTCCAGAAGACTGCAAAATTGCTAATGTCACTACACACTTCAAGAGGGGAGATAGGCAAAAGACTATAAATTATAAGCCGAAACAAGAGAAAATCTGCAGATGCTGGAAATCCAAGCAACACCCAGCTGGTTAGCTTGATGTCAATAATATTTTAGAGCCCATTATTAAGGATAAGGCTTCAGGGTTCTTGGAAGTGCATGATAAAATAGGTCAAAGTCAGAGCAGTTTCCTTCAGGGGAAATCTTGCCTGATAAATATGATGGAATTCTTTGAGGAAGTAACAAGTAGGACAGATAAATGAGAGTCATGGATTTGTTTACATGGATTTTTAGAAGGCCTTTGCTGCTCATGAGGCTACAAAACAAGATGGGAACCCATGGTATTACAGGAAAGATACTAGCATGACTGGCAGAAAGTGAAGAATGAGAATAAAGGTGGCTATTTCTGGTTGACTGACAGTAACTACTGGTTTTCCACAGTGGCTGATGCTGGCACCACTTCTTTTCATGTTATATATCAATGGCTTTGGCCAAGTTTGTAGATGATAGAAAGATTGGTGGAGGAGCAGGTAGTGTTGAGGAAGTTGGAAGTCTACAGAAGGACTAGGACAGGTTGGCAAAATGAGAAAAGAGGTGGCAGATGGAATATAGGGTAGAGAAGTGCATTGTCATGCACTTTGGTAGAAGGTATAAAGGTGCAGACTTTTTCCTGAATTGGCTGTGGTAGAATGGTGGAGGAGACATAACTGGGCCAAATTATGTAATTCTGTTCCTATACTTTATTGTCATATAGTATTTATTCTTAGTAAACCCTAGTGGTATTAAATACCTCCATGTTCTCCAAGGAGAATAATTAAGCAACCTTAGACTATTTTTGTAATTGTAATTCCTCGGCAGAGTTTCCAAAGTTTTCACAACCATTCTAGATAAATAAGAACAGAAGAAGGTACGGCATCTGCAAAGAAGTATGTCCCTTCAGAAGAGATGAGGAGGAAGTCCTTTAGCTAGAGAGTGGTGAATTTGTGGAATTCCTTGCCACAGACATCTGTGCAGACTAGGCACTGGGCAAATTTAAAGCAGAAGTTGATAGGTCCTTGATTAAGGGCGTCAAAGGTTACAGGGAGAGGCAGGAGAATAGCTTTGAGAGGGTAATAAATCAGCCAAGAACGAACTCAATGGGCTGAATGGCCTAATTCTGCTGCTATAACTAATGGTTTTATGGTCTAAGTAGCAGCAAGAGCAAGCGCATGACAAGAGTTTGTGGACTGCTAGAAATTAAAGACCAGAACAGGTCATTGTGAGCAACATATCCGAGCCAGAATTTACGTTCCTTTTACCTCATTAAGTCTTTCCAAAACAACACATCTCTCATGACGCCAGGCACCTGGCTTAATTAGCCACTGTAAATTACCACTAGTGAGTTGTAGAATTTAAGGTAGTTGAATAGAATGTGGGGAGAATAAAAAGTGGGATTAACAAAGTATTAGTGCAAAATAAGCATTGATGGTCTGTGCAGACCCAATCGGATGCAGAGCCTGTTTCTCTACTGTATCTGTTCATGACTCCATGAGCCATTCAACCTCTTGTTCCTGCTCCAATAACTAATAAGAGCATGGACGTTCTTTTACCTCAGAGCCACTTTCCATGACATATTCCATGAATCCTTCAATGTCTAAAAATATGTATCAACCTCTGTTTCAGCAACTGAGCCTCCACAGTCTATATGAAAAGAATCACAATGATTTACTACTGTCTGTAACCAGCCCTGCCACATACTTTCTATTGACTCCGCATTTGCCCGAAGGCTGTTCCTTTCCAACATCTTCCTTTCTTGATGGAGGTTGTCTGCATGAAACACTAGCTCCAAGATATACAGGATAACATGGAAGTAATAGCTGTGGGAAGTGGGCTGCGGGGACCCTGGCCTGGGGGTGTATATGGATGACTTGCAAATTATAGCGGCATTATTATACCTGGTTCTATTTTGCCCCAGGCATCTGCTGAAGTCGACAGTCTGGGCTGGAAAATCAGTGGCAGGTGAATCTTTGGAAATGATAATCAGCAATAGTAATCACTGTAAGTATAGACTGAAGGTTGATTGGGATGGGAGGGGAGGCAGTCACCATGATGGAGAAAAATTTCAGTTGGGACACCATTCATAGCAGCTGAAGAGGTAACAACAGACTCAAGGTTTACTCAAGTGGCGTTGGCGACCACCCGTGGCCCTCAGAGGATACTACAAAAAAGATCAAACCTCCTGAGTCTACTTATTCGCTCCACTTTGCTGCTGGACATTACTGAATAGAGTCATAGAGAACCACAGCACAGAAACAGGGCCTTTGATGCACCTAGTGTGTGACAAAATATTATTTGGCTGGTTGCATCGATGTCCCTCCCAACCATGTACTTATCCAAGTTTTTTCTTAAATGTAGAAATCAAACCCGCATCCACCACTTGTGCTGGAAACTTGTTCCAGATTCTCACCTCCTGCTCGGTGAAAAAAGATCCCCCTTATGTTCTCTTTAACAATTTTACCATCCACTGTTAACCCATGACCTCCAGTCCTAGTCTCACCCGACCTCGGTGGAAAAAAGCATGCTTACATTTACCCTACCTATACCCTTATAATTTTATATACAGTAGCTCTATCAAACCTCCATCATTGCCCTATGCTTCTGGGAATAAAGTTTTAATCTATTCAACTTTTCCCTATAACTGAGCTCCTCAAGATCTGACAACATCCTTGTGAATTTTCTCTGTACTATTTCAAAATTATTGATATATTTTCTGTAGGCTGGTGACCAGAACTGTACACAATACTCTAAATTGGGCCTTGCCAGTGTCTTATATCATTTCAACGTAAATCTTGACACCAGGAATAATTAAGATGGAAACGTTGCTCCCAAGTGCAGTGTTGGAGCATGCTTTAATTATGGTAAGAAGATGAGATGCTTTGACACCTTTCAGTACAATCTAGATATCATGTTGGGGATCAACGCCATAATGTTTATATTTGAATACCAAACTTGACCTCAAAATACTAGTCATTTTCTCTCTTTATGGTCACTACCTGAAGTTTTGAGTTTCTACCTTTAGCAATTTTTATTGTAAGTAGGGAATATTTTTGTCATTCTCAGGTTCAGTTGGCTGTGTAAGTCTAGGGAAGACAATTCTCTGGCCCTGCCAAACGGGTGAGATTGAGAGGTGAGCCCACCCCGAAACCACCCCCCCCCCGTTTGTGTGGATGCTGCGTGATTCGTTACCCTGTTACAAATCAGTACCACGAGAAAACAGACAGTTCGCCACATACAATTAAATGATTTAGCTCTATAATTCTTAATTTGACTACGGGGTTAGTGAAGAAAAAGCAAAAAACAAAAAGGGCCCATTTTAATGGAACAGTCTAATGTGCATAAATTGCAGCTCACGCGTTCCCCTTCGCTGTATCCTCCTTTGATCTCCCCAGCCTTCGTCGGCTCTGGGTTGAGTCCTATGACCTAATCCCTCTGGCGTCTTCTCTCCTCATCTCCCACCGAACAAAAGACCCAGAACGCCCTGGTGACAGGCACACGGCACGAAAACAGCCTCCCGTCATTGGACAGCACCCGTTCTCTCTATGACCAGAGATTAAGGGAGCTAGGGCTTTGCTCTTTGGAGAGAAGGAGGATGAGAGGAGACATGATAGAGGTGTACAAGATAATAAGAGGAATAGATAGAGTGGATAGCCAGCGCCTCTTCCCCAGGGCACCACTGCTCAATACAAGAGGACATGGCTTTAAGGTAAGGGGTGGGAAGTTCAAGGGGGATATTAGAGGGAGGTTTTTTAACTCAGAGGGTGGTTGGTGCGTGGAATGCACTGCCTGAGTCAGTGGTGGAGGCAGATACACTAGTGAAGTTTAAGAGACTACTAGACAGGTATATGGAGGAATTTAAGGTGGGGGGTTATATGGGAGGCAGGGTTTGAGGGTCAGGAAAACATTGCGGGCCGAAGGGCCTGTACTGTGCTGTACTATTCTATGTTCTATGTTAACCATAACCCCAACACTGCTTCCACAGAAAGACCGTTACATTAGCAGTAAAGCCTTTCCCAGGGTATTACACTTTCTTCTGTGCACATGTGTGTGCATAAAGATCCTTGATACTTTTATTGAAGTGCTGCTTGATGCTGCTATTATTCACAAAGTGTCAAATGACATTCACCATAATTTTTCAAAGCTATAGACCATCATGTCAAAGTGTTGCATTCAACAGCAGTGTGATAAATCATCTTGGCCCACACAGACCTTGCCAACCCTTTCTCACAGAGGACTGGATGACACAGCCACAGCAGTCAGTATTAGTATCCACCAGATAGTACACTGCTGTCTGTCAGAAAAGACAGCCCATCACCTGTAGAACATGCCTCCTACAACAAAATTCGGTCCTTGAGAAACCCATTACGTGTGTAATGACTGCCACCATTATCACACAGCAGTACAATGTCAATACATGAAACTAAACAAAAAATGCTCCAGAGACGACAGCCTAAAGCATAACAACAAACACAGAGGAGCATAAATCCTCACTGTCAATTAGTATCTGCTGCAGGTTTGGACCCCAGAGATATACTGGGAATTATACTTCACTCCATGGGAGCGTTTAATGCTTGAATCTTAATACTAGCTTTTGCATATTGAACAAGAGGCTTAACCTTTATTTTCTTCCCATAAGTACACATAAATGCAGCATAGACACTGATTTAATTTCTCCACTGTCAGCCTTGCCTCCAATTACCTAAGCTCTAAGTTCTGAATTTCTCTTCTTAACACTCATTGCTTTCCAACTGTTTTTCTTTATTTAAAACACAGTTTAAAAGTCCACTTATCTGGCCTAGCTTTGTTTTATTATCTTCAGCTGATGAAAACTGATAGCAAATTTTCCTTGACAAGTGCCTGTGAAACATTTGGAAGTTTTCATAACAATATCCTACCTTTGAATTGTACCTCTATTATAGCACAACATTCTCAGGGCACATTGCAGAAATATCATTGTGTAAGGCTTATAGGTATAGACCATTGAAAGAGACATTAATAGGCACATTTGAGCACTAACAAAGTGACAGACTGACAAAGGAAAATGTGTTGAAATAAATTAAAAGGCTTTGCTAAAGGCATTGTTGACAATAATGATGTGAGTACACAAGAGGACTCAGTATCTGAAGATGATGGGCAAGACAGTGAATCCAAGATGGTGATGACAGCAGCTGGTCTGAACAGAGTATCTGGCAGAGTACTGAATATATGTGCTGACCAAATGGCTGGAGTATTCACAGATACCTTCTCCCTCTTGCTCACATGCTTCAAGCAGGCTTCAGGCACACCGATGCTCAAGCAGAGTGTGACATCTGAATGTGATACCTGTCTAAACGACTACTACCCAGTGGCACTCACATCCACAGTGAGGAAGTTTTTTTTTTAAGAGGCTGGTGTTGAAGCACATCAGCTCCTGCTTGAGTGGCGACTTAGATCTGCTCCAATACGCCTTCCAAAGCAACGGGTCTACAGCAGATGCTATCTCATTGTCTCTTTACTCAATCCTGGAACTTCTGGACAGCAAAGATGCATTACATCAAGATGCTCTTTATCAATTACAGCTCAGTATTTAACATCATCACCCCCTCAAAACTAATCAGAAAACTCCAAGACCTGAGTCTCAATACCCTCCTGTTCAATTGGATTCCTCACTTGTAGATCGCGGTCAGTTCGGATTGTCAAAAGCACCTCCTCCATAATTTCCATCTGCACAGGAGCACCACGGAGATGTGTGCTTATTCCCCTGCTCTACTCGATTTACACCTATGACTGTATGGCTAAGTACAGTTCCAACACCATATACAAGTTTGCTGATGACACCATTGTGGTGGGCTTTATCAAAGATGGTGATGAATCAGCATGCAGGAGGGAGACTGAAAATTTAGCTGAGTGATGTAATATCAACAACCTCTCTCTCAATGTCAATAAGACCAAAGAACTGATTGTAGATATCAGGAGAGGAAAGCCAGTGGTCTATGAGCTAGTCTTTATCAGAGGATCAGAGGTAGACAAGGTCAGTAACTTTAAAGTCCTGGGTGTCTCTATCTCAGAGGACCTGTCCTGGACACATCGTATGAATATAATTGTGAAGAAAGCACAACAGTGCCTCTACTTCCTCAGGAGTCTACGGGGATTTGGTATGTCATCAAAAACCTTGGCAAACTTCTGTAGATGTGTTGGAAAGTGTGTTGACTGGCTGCATTATGGCCTGGTATGGGTACGCCAGTGCCTTTGCGTGGAAAATCCTGAAAATGTAGTGGATTCAGTTCAGTGCATCATCGGTAAAACCCTCCCAACCATTGAGCACATCAACAGGAAACATTGCTGTTGAAAAGCGGCATTCATCACCAGAGATCCTCACCACCCAGGCCATGCTCTTTTCTCAACACAAAATACACTGCAGATGCTGAGGTCAAAGCAACACTCACAACATGCTGGGGGAGCTCAGCAGGTCAGGCAGCATCCGTGGAAACAATCAGTCAACGTTTCGGGCCGCAACCCTTCGACAGGACTGAAGAGGGAAGGGGCAGAGGCCCTATAAAGAAGCTGGGTAGGATTTGAAAGCGACATTATTTCAAATGGGAAAACTACTGTGAAGAGTGTGAAGCACAAAAGAGAGTGAAAAGAACATGCAGTGGGAGAACGAAGGGACTAATAGGCATACTTGTATTGAATTGATCTAGTGTTGAATCAATTATATGTTATGATGAACAAATCTTCTCTTGATAAAACTTCTGCTCAACCTTCATGGAGAGAGACATTTGACCACAGAGTCATAGAACACAGAAGCACAGAAACAGGCCCTTCAGCCCATCTACTTCATGCCAAACTATTAATGTTCCCACTCCCATCAACCTGCACCTGCACCATGGCCCTCCATATGCCTCCTATCCATTTGCCTATCCAAATTTCTTTTAAATGTTGATATTGAACCTGAATCCATCACTTCCGCTCGCAGCTCGTTTCACACACTCAACACCCTCTGAGTGAAGAAGTTCTCCCTCACGCTTCCCTTAAACAGTTCACCTTTCACCCTTAACCTATGAGCACTATTTTTAGTTTCACACAATGTCAGTGGAAAACAGCCCGCTTGCGTTTACCCTATCTATACCCCTCAAAATTTCATATACCTCTGTCAAATCTCCCATCATCCTCTTGTGCTATAGGGAATAAAGTTTTAACCGATTCAACCTTTCCAGATAACTCAGGTCCTCAGGTCCTGGCAACACCCATGTAAATTTTCTCTGCACTCTTTCTAGTAGGTAGGTGACCAACTGCACGTAATACTCCAAATTAGGCTTCACCCACACCTTATAAAACTTCAACATAACATTCCAACTCCTGTTAAGTACCAAAAGCTCTCTTTATGGCCCTATCTACCTATGATGCCTCTTTCAAGGAATTATGGATCCTTCTGTTCTACCACATTCCTCAGCACCCTACCAATCACCGTGTACAGTATATCCTATCCTGATTTACCTTCCTGAAGTGCAACAGCTCACACTTGTCTGCATTATGTTCCATCTGCCAACTTTCAGTCCACTCTCCCAGAGGGCCCAGATCCTGCTACAAGCTTTGATGGCCTTCCTCACTGTCCACTATATCTCCAATCTTGGTGTCATCTGCAAATACCTGAAGCTCTGAGTGAACCATGAGCTCCTCAATCTGCCAAGGGCCAGATCAGCAGTATTTAGATGTGGCAACCAAGTAAGATACAAAAGGCCCAGGTGAGATCTCCAGGAAGCCACCTCATGGGCAAAATTGCAATTCTAGATCAAACTTGAACCTCCAAAGGGTGCTTTAGCTGTGGCAGGGCTAGAATGCTATCACAATGGACAACAAAGATTTTGCTTCCTGAATGCTTTTGAGTGTATCTTATGGATTTTGGGCTGCTGATCATGAAAATCACAATGATATTTCCCTATCATTCACCAATTTTTAAAATCACCTATATTTGTTATTTCAATTCAAAATTCAAGTCAATTAAAATGTTGCCCACAATGCAAGCTGAAATCGTGAAGTGCAACATGTTACTAAAGATTAACTTTCTGCACTCCCATTTAGACTTCTTCATTGCATATCTTGGCGCTGTCAGTGGTGAACACAATGAAAGATTTCACCAGGACATTGTGATCATGGAGAAACGGTATCATGGCAACTGGAATCTATCAATGCTGGCTGATTATTGTTGGACACTTAAGTGAGAGGTCTCAGTCACTGAGTACAAACAAAAATCATCAACAACACCATTTTTAGCTCAGTTGAACTATTGTATAGCAATTAAATGCATTATACTCCACTTTACTCAGGAAGACAAAAATTGCAAATGTCTTCAAGAAGGGAGAAGCAGATGAAAGGAAATTATAGGCCAATTAGTTTGAACTCTATGGTTGGGAAGATGTTGGAGTCAAATATTAAGGATGTGGTTTCAGGGTATATAACGTATTTTGATAATAAATTTACTTTGAACTTCGAAATATGCTACATTATCAACCAGATCATTGATACAGATGACAAACAACATCAGACGCAGCATCAGTCCTGCAACACACCACTGGTTTCAGGCCTCCAGTCTGAGAGGCCATTATCCACTACCACTCTCTGGTATCTCCCACGAAGCCCATGTCTAATCCAACTTACTACGTCATTCTGAATGTGAAGCAACTGAATTTTCTTGACCAACTTCCTATGTGGGACGTTGTCTGAGACCTTGCTAAGGTCCATGTAGACAACATTCACTGCTTGTCTTCATCAATTTTTCTGAACTCTCAAAAAACTCTATAAGATTGGTTAGACATGAGCTACTGTGCACAAAACCATATTGGCTATCTCTAGTCAATCCAACTGCTTATATGAAACACTCTGATTCTGTCAGATGTGTAAATCTAGGGAAGACGACCTCTGGCCCCGCCATATGTGTGAGATTGAGGTGTAAGCCCACCCCGAAACCCCCCATTTGTGTGGAAGCTACGTGATTCGTTACCCTGTTACAAATCAGTACCATGAAACAACAGACAGTACACTGCATAAAATTAAAGGATTTAGCTTTATAATTCTTAATTTGACTAAAGGGTTAGTAAAGAAAAAGCAAAAAAAAAACGAAAAGGGCCCATTTTAATGAAACAGTCTAATGTGCACAAGTTGGAGCTCACGGTTTCCCCTTCGCCGATCCTCCTTCGAGCTCCCCAGCTTTCGTCAGATCTTGGCTCCGCTCCGGGTCGAGTCGTATGACCTCTTCTCTCCGGCGTCTGCTCCCCAGCTTTCGTCAGATCTTGGCTCCGCTCCGGGTCGAGTCGTATGACCTCTTCTCTCCGGCGTCTGCTCCCATCATTCCCTGCCAAACCAAAGACCCAGCTCACACACCGGTGTCGGGCACATGGCACGAGAAACACACTCCCTTCATTGGACAGTTCACAGTCAAAAACACTCATTATCTCTAACCATAACCCAAAAAATGTTTCTACAGAAAGACCATTACGTTGGCAGTGAAATCTTTCCCAAGGGTGTTACATATATATCTAGTCCCTTAGAATACTGTCCAATAACTTACCAACTACTGATGTCAAACTCACAGCCTATAAATTCCCACTTATTGTTAGAGCATTCTTTAACAACAAAGCAGCTGTAAATATATCTCACAAAGTAACTCTGCTTATTTACATAAATACGGGTTGGCATCTTGCCATCCCTGTCTTGACTCTTACAATTTAATAGTAACGTTACTCATTGTGAACAAAGCCACCAGAAAAGAATTCTCTGTTTAGCAAGGAGAGAAACACCATATTTCGTATAGCACTAATCCAGCTAATCCAACAAATTGTATGTTACCTTTCCTAGTGCTAATAACCTTATAACTTATTAGAGTAAATAGGTTTATTCCCAATCCATTTATTCAAAGGATTCAGAGTACATTTATAATCAAAGTATGTAGCAGTACAGAGCCTTGAGATTCGTCTTCTCCACAGAGAGCCACAAAGCGTAGAAAACCATGGAACCCATTCAAAGGAAAGCATCATTCCCCCCCCCGCACAAAAAAAAGTTCGTGCAAACAAAAACAAGAGCATCAGCCCTCCTCCCACACATAAAAAAAAATCTTTTACAGTTATACCTGTTAGAGTCAGTCTGGCCATTCTGTTCTGATCTTTATCATTAGCAAAGTGTTTTCACCCACAGAACTGCTGCTCACTGAAAGCTTTTTTTTTGTTTTTCACACCATTCTCTGTGAACTTTACAGACTGTTGTATGTTAAAATCCCAGGAGAGCAGCAGTTTCTGAGATACTCAAACCACTCTGTCTGGCACCCACAATCATTCCAACAACAAAGTCACTTAAAGCATATTTCCTTCCCTAATCTAATGCTTGGTCTGAATAACTGAACTTCTTGACAATGCCCGCATGTTTTTATGCATTGACCTGTTGCCATATGATTGGCTGATTAGATATCTGCATTAACAAGTGGGTGTACAAGGGCAGCTAATGAAGTGGTAACTGCGTGTATCTCAATGTAAAGGTTTTGCTGTTCTATAGATTTTCAATTGTTAGTAAATTCTTAACAGTTCCGAAATATCAAGGACGAAGGATGAAAGATCAGCTTTATTCGCCATATGCACTTGCATGTATTAGGAATTTGCTGTGGTGTGTTGGCGTAACATGCAACAAAAACAACATTATGAGGGGTATAGACAAGGTAATGCAAGCAGGCTTTTTCCACTGAGGTTGGGTGGGACTACAAGTGGAGGTTGTGGGTTCAAGATGAAAAGCAAAAAAGTGTAAAGGGAACATGAGGGGGAGCCTCTTCACTCAGAGGGTTGTGAGAGTGTGGAATGAGCTGCCAGTGCAAGTGGTGCATGCCAGCTCAATTTCAATGTTTAAGAGAAGTTTGGATAGGTACATGGATGGTAGGAGTACAAAGGGCTATGGCCCCGGTGCAGGTCAAGAGAGTAGGCAGTTTAAATGGTTTGCCACAGACCAGATGGGCCAAAGAGCCTGTTTCTGTGCTGTAATTTTCAATGACTCTATAACTTTCAAAAATTATTAAGAATAAAAAATACATTAAAAAGTTAGAGGTTAAAGTACAGATATGGAATAAGATGCACCTAAATACACAAATGCCAGCATGTATTTACAGTGTAAACAACATTATAAAAAGTGGTTTAAAATGTATATTTTATTAGGCAAGTAAGCAGGGAACAATCAGCTTTTTCTATTCTACTTCTGACGTATAGAACTCTGTTGTCAATACAGACGCATACATCTTGTCAAATCATTGTAGGGAGGAGGAGGTCATCATTTAAAGTAAGATGAAAAGAAGCCATAGTTTACAAGCAAGCATTGCATTTTCAACTCAAACTTACTTGTACATTATGGAGGGAAAAGGGGTGACTACTTGCAATATGTAACGTGATTTCATGGAACTGTGCTGCTCAGATCCTTTGCTTCCACAGCCAGAAAGCCAACTGCACCTGTTATTCCCAAGTGATCCCCATTTCAGGCATTGACCAACCTTGAGCATACTTAACAGGGGACTCATAGGCAGCACAACAAGAATGCTGATCCAGTGCTCTCAATAATCCCAATGGGAATGTGCACAGAGATTTTCCACTGAGAGGCAAGCCAGGAAAATTAAAATAAAGTTCAGCCTCAAAGTGACTGTCAAGGATTTGAGTTTCAGAATGGAGCATACAAATAAAAGGAGAAATTTACAAGGCAGATTAAAGATGCCTTGAAAATCAATTATATCTTGCAAAATGCCTCCAGGAAATACACAGTAGATCTGATAAGAAATCAAGGAGATCTTGGCAAAGGAACAGACCATTCTGATGACTTTAAAATATTGTAAACCAACTTCATCAAAATGGCCCATATCAAACCAAGCACTTGAATTCCATCAATAGAAAGAAGGAAAGATTGATATCCTCCATCAAATAGTGGAACAATTTAGAGAATTGCAAATGTGGGCAACTTTTCACAGCAGTTCTCAGAAACAGATTGGTGGTCAATGGAATCTCCCGCTCAAAAATAATTTGACCTTTAAAATAAGGTACAACGTGTTGCAAGCACCAAGATTACAGTAAAGGGAAATAAAAAGTTAATACTATATGAGACCATCAGGAATAGAAATTCTAGGATTCTTTGTAAGGCAAATATGACCTGAATTTGATTTGTAGCTGAAGTGAGATGTTACACCAAGTCTCAAAGTGCATACAAAGTGGAGGTAAAAGTAATTGATGGTAGAGTTGCAAAGTACAAAACGACGTCTCTTCAGGGGAAAGATTCTATTCCGTAAGTTCACCAACCTTAACCTAGTAGAAAAGGAAGTTCTTTGCCTACGTCATTTGCCATGGGGCTGAGCTGATAATCTTCATTTGAACTATCAATTTTGAGTGAAATATTTAAAAATTTGTTAATGGTGTACTAAGAAGAATAAGCTTATCTGTGAAGACTGCTGCCAATTAAGAGATATTGCAATTACCACATCTCAAATGGGAACTGGCTTGCAGGAAACACACCTATGTAGAAAGAATCTTACTAGGGTGTATGGTAGCGTAGTGGTTAGTGTGATGCTATTACAGCTCGAGGTGTTCTGGAGTTTGCAGTTCAGTTCTGGCACAATTCAGTAAGTAGTCTCTTTACATTTTCTCCGTGTCCTCTTGTTTCCTTCCTCAGTCCAAAGGCATTTCAGGTGGGTTAATTGGTCATTTTAGGTTGTTCCATGATTAGGTTAGGGTTAATCAGGTTTGTTGGGGATTGCTGGGCGGTGAGGCTCAAAAGGCCAGAAGGGCCTACTCTGCACTGTATCACTAAATAATAAATAAATAAAATGCCGTGCATGGTGGTACAGGTAGATAAGGAAAATGAGCAAGTCTTGAAAGACAATTCAGTAAAAAGTACTGTCTGTACTCCTGATGTTGGACACAAGAATCATGATATTGGAGTTGGTTTTGATTAGATAATGGGAAACTACAATGTACAATCTCTCCCTACCCTTCTACATAAATATGTAGTACCTTTCAACATGCCCCTTCAGTAAACCATGTTTTCAATTTCCATGGAATTTTGATTTTAAACCAGGGTGGATTTAAGACAGGCAGATATATAGTTTTATGGCAGAGTGATGCAGAGCAAATGTGTTCCCATCAAAGAACTCATTCACATTCTACATATTTCCATTTCCTCCCCTTTCATAAGTATAACCTAACAATTAGCTCATACTGACAGAAGATGGTGATGAATCTGTGGAATTCATTGTCTCAGACAACTGTGGAGGCCAAGTCATTGGGTATTTTTAATGTGGAGGTTGATATGTACTTAATTAGTAAGGACGTCAAATGTTATGGGGATAAGGCAGCAGAATGGGGTTGAGAGAGTAAATAAACCAGCCATGATCGAATGGCACAGTAGATTGGTTGGGTCAAATGGCCAAATACTGCTCCTATGTCTTAGGACTTGTGGAATCTCATTAACATATATATAAATTCTCAAAGATTTTTTTCTGAGCCAGGTGAGAATCTCTACTAACCTTAACATTAATACTGTCTGCAAGGCTCTCTGTGTGAAAATCCATACTGATAAATACAGTGAAGTTTCCAGTACAAAATAATCTCTTCATTTTGACTGCCCTTCATAGGTATTTGGCACAAGTGTAGCTTGTTGCACGCAATCTAGATTCAAGATTCAAAGATTCAAAAAACTTTATTGTCATTCTAACCGTACATCAGCTCTGCAGGGCAGAATGAGACAGCGTTTCTCAGGAGCAGTGCAATCATAACATAACAAACGCAACACTAAATAATAAACACAACAATAAATAGTAAAACACAACAGCCACATGTCAGTTAAAATCAAGTTATAAGTGTCCAGTGCAAGTTAAAAGTGTCCAAAGCAGAGTCAGGTAGAGCAGCTATTTAGCAGTCTGACTACCTGTGGGAGGAAGCTTTATACAATATACTGCAATTATTCGCCAAGTTTACTCCAAGAACACTTTCCAAACCTACAACTTCAACCACCAGGGACAACTGCAGTAGGAACACTCAATGTCATCTTCTATTCTGACGTATCAATCATGAACTAGGTACTAAGTTTCTGAATCTAAATGCTGGAACTCTCTCCCTAACAGCATTATGCCAATGTCTTCACCAGAATGACTTCAGCGATTCAAGAAGATGGCGCAAAGGATTGTCAATAATGTTGACCTTTCCAGAACTTTTGATGACCTAAAAATTGAATATAACGATGAATGAAAGAATGTGTGGCGAAAGGGAGAAAATCAAACCTTGTCTCTCAATCCCTCTTTCCCTCTTTCCCTCATATTAAGCATTTACCCTGATTTTACAAATTAACTCTTGTAATAAAGTAAATCATGAGTACAGATAGAGTTCTTTAACATGTTCCTCTGAAAAACAGTATCAACTTGGGCATTCAACCAGTGTGCAAAAGACAAAAAACTGTGCAAATAGAAAAAGAAAGAAATAATAATAATAAATAAATAAGCAATAAATATTGAGAACATGAGACTAAGAGTCCTTGAAAGTGAGTCTATAGGTTGAGGAAACATTTTAATAAAGGAGCAAGTGAAGTTGAGTGAAGTTATCCCCTTTGGTTGGAGCCTGGTGGTTCAGGGGTACTAACTGTTCCAGAACCGGGTGGTGAGAGTCCTGAGGCTCCTGTACCTTCTTCCTGATGGCAGCAGTGAAAAGAGGCAGGGTCCCTGATGATAGATGCTGATTTCCTGCAACAACGCTTCATGTAGATGTGCTCAATGGTGGGAAGGGTTTTACCTGTGAAGGACTGAGCCGTATCCACTACTCTTTGTAGAATGTCCGTTCAAGGCCATTGGTGTTTCCACACCAGACTGTGATGCAACCAGCCATTACACAACTATAGTAGTTTGGCAAAGTTTTTGATGAAATGCCGAATCTTTGCAAACTCATAAGGAAGTAGAGGTGCTGCCCTGCTTTCTTTGTAATTGCACCTACGTGCTGGGCCCAGAACAGGTCCTCTGAAATGATAACAGCGAGGAATTTAAAGTTGCTGGCCCTCTCCACCCCTGACTCTTTGATGAGGACTGGCTCATAGACCTCCAGTTTCCTCATCCTGATAACAATAATCAGCTCCTTGGTCTTGCTGACACTGAGCAAGAGGTTGTTATGTCACCATTCAGACATATTATCAATCTCCCTCCTACATGCTGATTCATTATTTGGCATACAACAGCCATGTTGTCAGCCAGTTTGAATATGGCATTGTAGCCGTGCTGATCCTCACACTCAGAAAGAATGCCATACAGGAAAGAAAGCATGTAAAGCACAACTGATAATAGATTCCGTCATTTTAAATCAAGGCCAGAGGGAAAGCAGATCTCTTTCATGTTTTTATGTTGACTAGCAAAAAGCATTTGATTCTGTCCCACGTTCATAGTTGATAGAAGTTCTTAATATATATAAACTACACCCAATACTTTTGAAATTCCTGCATCTGTTGAAACATTGGCGTACTATAATTAACATAACTATTAACAACCAAAAAAGAACAACTACAATTATCAAAATAAACAGAGGCATTTTTCACAGCAACTCACTCAGGTTTTGTCTAGCTTTAAAACTGCTCTCTAATTTACAAAATAGAGTATCAAGCCAGAGACAACCAAACAAATTATACCTTTACACACCTTCTATACATGGACGATTTAAAATTATATGCTTCTTCATCAGTAAAGCTAAAGCAATTATTCAAATAGTAGAAAATTTCTTAAGTTATAAACATGAATTTTGGACTGGAGAAGTGCAGAACATTAAACATAATAAACAGTGCAATAGAGCTAGTAGAAAATAAAACAAAGCAGAAGGATACGATACAACCAACAGATGAATATGAAACCTAAGTATCAGGGATATCAATAAGCAAAGAAAATAGATCATAGTGTGATAAATGGAAAACTTTCAACAGAATTTACTTCAAGGTTTAAGAAAATCTGCCAGAGTTCAACAGTAAAAATATAACAAAGGCAATAAACACTTTCATATTAATGTATTCTTTTGGCATTATATCTTGCTCTGAAACTGATCTGGAAAATTTACAAAGAAAAATAAGTACTGAAATGACAAACTTCAGAAAACATTATGTATACTCAAATGCACTCAGATTAACACTATCTAGGATAGGAGGAAGAGGAATAACAGATATGAAAACTTTACACAACAGTCAGCTAAAACTTCTAAGGATATTTTTTCATCAGCAAAAACAGAATTCAGCACTCCATGTGAGCATATGCAATTCTGATAAGAAGTAGACACCAATAAATTTATATGAAAGCACAACCCAGAAAAAAGAAGAAATTATCACTAGAGAAGAAAAAGTTAACCAGTGAAAGAGCATGGCCTTCCATGGAAGATATCCCTATGATCTCAGCAAACTAGATGTCGACAAGGAATCATCAAATCTGGTTCAGATTTAGAGAGCTCTTCCCAGAAACAGAGGGATTCCTTGTGGCAATACAGGACCAGATGGTTAACACAAAAGAATTATCAAAAATACACAGTAAAATACCAACAAATTCAAGATGATAAATGCAGAAAATGCCAAGAGAAACCAGAAACAGTCCAACACATTACAGGATCCTGCAGCAACTTTACTCAATCTTACTTACACTGGCACAATCAAGTGGGAGACATCACTCATCAAAATCTTAGTTTAAAATACAAGCTCATAAAAGATACAGTACCTTCCCATAAGTAGAAGCCTGATCCAGTTTTAGAGTCAGAGCCCGACAAATTACATTACGACTGACAATAACCATCCAGATATATTACAGGATAAACAGGCTAGAACAAATTACTTAATAAATATAGCCATTCAAAACATACGTAACATACAGAAATCAGTAAGTAACGGACACCAGAAATATGCTGAATTAAAGGAGGAAATTCCTCCAAGAGGACCACAACCTTGTTGTAGGGTTTGCAGGATTGTGTGCTTCAATCACCTGGAGAGCTATGTTGGATGGAGTCAGAGCCTTGTGCTTTGGCCCCTGGTGGGATCACCCATGCCAAACAGGTCAAAGAATAGAGGCCAGGCTAAGAGTGGTCCACTGGTCCTCCAAGTTTTGGGGTTCAGCTCAGTGTTAAGAATGCTGACTGATCAAAAAAATTGTTATGGAAACAACAATGAAGGATCTTTCTATATCTGTGTATGACTGAAGACCCTGAACCCCACCTGAGGTACAATAGAGAAGATGGCCAAGAACAGACAGAGATAGAGGAACTTCATTGCTGCCCTAAACACCAGCAGCATAGCAGGCAGTTAAAAAAAAGAGGAAATTGAAAGACTATGGAACATGAACTGAGCATACATTGTCCCAGTAGTAATATCTACAACTGGCATCATCCCAAAGTCTCTACACAATAGCATTAAACAGTTAATCCTATGCAGCAATATTTATGTGAATCTTCAGAAAGCTACAATACTAAACGTCACTACAATAGTCTGAAAGTTCCTAGCATTTTGGAAATGATTGTGCTTGTCGATCCCATACCATAGTTTTACCAGCCTGAGCTGTAGGAAAAATAAAAATACAATAACAATAAACAAATAAATTAATTAATTATATTGAGAATATGAGTTGCAGATTTCTTGCAAGTGAGCCTACAGGTGTCATGGTCCAGTCCGTGGATTCCATATTCCAGTTATTTCTGTTTTCCTGTGTTCCATTGGGCACCTTGATTGAGGCACCTGATTCTCGTTTCGGACTTGCAACATAAATAGTCCTGTTTATACTACTTCAATGTCTGTATCCTGCATTTGGGTCCACTTCCCAACACCTCCTTGAAACAATAAGATGTAGCATCAGTTCAGTGTTGAGGTGACTGAAGTTATCCACACTGGTTCATGAGCCTGATGGTTCAAGTGTAACCACTGTTCCTGAACCTAGTAGTGTGGGACCTAAGGCTGCAGGTTCCCCTCGAATCACAATCCATTCTGGTCTAAAAGTATTTTTTTCTCATCACTGGATTTGCATCCTGGGATTCCTTGCTAAACAGAAGATTTGGAAAACCTTCACCACAAGGACTGCAATAGTTCAAAAGAAATCCATCAGCTTCAGGGCAATTAAGGATTGGAAATAAATTTGACCTTGAAGACACTAACCACAATTTCTTTATTTTCTTTTGCTTGCTATCCTTGTAACATAAATGAAATTCGTACTTCATTTGAATTCATTACTTCATTCTAATGCAAGGAGCCCAGACCTACACCAAGTACCCTGGCCTGAGCAATGGATGGCACTGAAATGTTTTCTTTGTTTCCATATTACATTCTAATGCTACCAGCAGATTCTCACGTCTAAACGCACACATGACTTCTTTAGGCAATCATCCCATATGCATCTCTCTACCACTACACTTTTGTTTGTCTTTTCTTGTTTTTCCTTATAAAGTGAATTATACCACATTTGTTTACATCTCATCATGCCCTCAACATTTTTGCTTACTCTGATAACCCTCAGTGTCCTTTAACAGATGTCTTCATTGTTTACCAAATGCTGGACTATAATAATGTTCAGTAATTTCAATAGCATCCTCCCTAAACCCTAGTTCAAATCATCCATGTGTGAACAAAAAGCATAAAAGTGAATCCAACCCTGACCACTAGAGTTTATAAATCCCCTCCCTCTCCAATCTGAATGTCATGCATTTTCTTTTCTACCCATCAATCAAAGTATCCATCCTGCTGCATTTCCTATCTCTAATACTTTGTGATAATCTCCTGTGAGGTACCTACTGAAAGAAATGATAGCTGTCTCAAACTAGCCTCAACCTGTTAATCCTGATATAAATGTAACTTTCATTATTTTTTCAGTCATATAAATTGCAAATACACAGCATCACTAATGGAAGAAACATTAAAGATAAACAATGGATATTAGTCATGCATACACAATGAAGATATTTATATCTTCCACTTCACAGAAACACCAGAAAATGAGTAATAGCTTTGCCTAAAAGGGTGCAAAATTGGGTCATTAAACTAGGTGCCAATTATAGGAGCATATAAGTAGCTGGGGGTGTGATGGGAAGGTGGGTCAGCAGTGAGCTGTGACATTAGTAGTTATCACAGAGTGTAAATAACAGCGGCAGGAGAGAAAGGAGTGTACATAGACCCACACATCTACAAAGCTGAAAAATATTAAGCCAAGTTTGAGCTTTACCTCATTAGTTCCTTCTGGAATTGAGTTGCAGATGCCTTGCATTAAAGTCCGAAGCACGTGTAGATGAGGAGAATCAGTTGCTTCCTTGCTTTGAATGAATATCATCAATCCCATTTTCTCCCATCCCACGCATCCCACACCTCTCCTCCTTCTCTTTCAGTATAAGGTACTCTTGACACAGCTGTTAGATAGAAGTCGTGAAATATTTCCAATATGGGTATCTAGCATGCCAGTGGTAAATCTTTGATCTTTTCAAACCGTCTCTCTGTCAAAGCTGTCTCATAAAACTACATACCAGATACCTCACAAGAAAATAAAAAGAAAAGGAATAGAAGGGGACATAAGCCATTCAGACCTTTGAGTTCAATTCTCTGTTAAATAAAACAATTCTTACCTCAACCTCACCTTATAGTATCAACCTTGAGTCATGATATCCTTTCATCCAAAAATATATCTTGAATATAGTCAATGACTGTATTTCAAAGCTCTGAGGAAGGGAATTCCAAAGATTAACAAAAAAATTATCTTCATTGCATTCATAAAATACCAACTCCTATTCTTCAGTTCAAAGTAAATTCATTATCAATTATGTATATGTCACCACATACTACCCCGAGATTCATTTTCTTACAAGCATTCACAGTAAAACAAAGAAATACAAAAGAATCAATGAAGTACAAAAAAGCAAAGACTGACAAACAACATACAAAAGAAGATAAGCTGTGCAAATATAATAATAATAACAATGAATAAATAAATAAATAAATGGATTGAATGAAAAAATAAATAACCAGATAAATGAATGAATAGATAGATAGATAGATAAAGACAGGAAGAAAGCTGAGAACATGACTGGTAGAGTCCTTGAAATGGAGTCTACAGGTTGTGGAAATCAGTTTGGGTGTTCTGGTGAGTGAAGTTTTCCGCTCTGGTTCAGGAGCCTGTTGGTTGAAGGATAATAGTTGCTCCTGAACCTGGTGGTGTTGGACCTGAGGTTGTTGTAGCTCCTTCCCAACTGCAGCAGCGAGAAGAGAGCATGGCCTGGATGATGGGTTCCTAGATAACGGATACTGCTTTCTTGTGGCAGTGCTCCTTGTAGATGGGCTCAGTGGTGGGGAGGGCTTTTCCTGCATATTCTGTGCTAGACTCTGTTGCCAGAGGTAATTTTTGCACAATACCTTGTCAGTTTGTTCAGGAATTTAGACATTTCTGTAAGATTATTTCTTGTCCTTCCAAACCAGGAAATATTGTCCAGTATCAATCACCGCCTCCCCTCCTCCAATCTTGCAGTTCCTTTAAGTCAAAGAAACCAAAATTGTACCCTGAATTTTGGGTATGCCCTCCCTAAGTCTTGTGTTATTTTATGAGATAGTTTATTCTAATGCTCCAAGTCATTTATTTTTTTAAGCTAACATGTTCTTTGCCTCCTTAATTATTTGCGGTACTTGCATATTAACCTCTTCGGAGAACATACATTTGAGGTTAGAGGGGAAAAGTTTAGAGCCAACTTGAAGGACAAGTTTTTGTTTTATGCTGAGTGGAAGAAGCCTGGAATATGTTACCATGTGTAGTAGTGGAGGCAGACAGTGAGAGGTTTTTAAATAGACACATGAATGGGATGGAGGGATATAAATTTTACACAGGAGGAACACACTGTATAAATTGGCATTAGGATCTGCACATCACCATGGACTGAATGGCCTGGCTAATCCTGTACAGTTCTGTGTTCTATGATTGATATATAGAGACATCCAGGACCCAGTCAATTTGTCACCTTTCCTAGTTCTGTGTACAAAAGCTATAACCTGAGATTCACCTGCATTCCGTTCCATCTAGAACAGTCACAGACACGGCTTAATAGATCTAAATAATTGTAGAGACCTATTACATCCTCCTCACAGTGAACTCTCCCGCCAGGCCACTCAGTGCCTTCATCAGACATTTATATAATTGTAAACTGCTGAGGCTTTAGCATTGTGGCCCCATTACTTAAAAACCTACCACCCTGAAAATAATCTGCTTCCTCATCTACTCCTCAGTCTATGCTAACCTATTGCCCACAAATCCAATGAGTACTAAATTTGTCTCATGAGTTTATGTGGCACTTTATTTCATAATTTCTAAAACTCCAAGTACACTGTACTTGCTGATAACTAGTCAGCTAGATCCAACTGCTAAAAACATTAACAAATACCATTCCTGTTTCAATCGTGTGTGTTAATTCTGGTTAATATAATATGATTTTCTATTGCCTACATCCCTGAAAAAGATTCTTCCTCTTCACTAGCATAGTCATCTGGCTAATAGGTCTGTGGTGTTTCTTTCAAAATCCAAGCATGTAGGCCCTGAAATCCAAGGAACTTGTTGCCTTTGATGGTATTCACTCCCGCAAGTTGCACAGTAGCATAGCAGTTAGCATAACACTTCACAGAGCCAACGATCTGGGTTCAATTCCCAACACTGCTTGTAAGGAGTTTGTACGTTCTTCCACTGACCATGAAAGTTTCCTCCATGTGGTCCGGTTTCCTCCCAAATTCTTCCCAAATATCAGTTAGTAGGTCAATTGGTAAGGAGTTTGTACGTTCGTCCACTGACCATGAAAGTTTCCTCCATGTGGTCTGGTTTCCTCCCAAATTCCTCCCAAATATCGGTTAGTAGGTCAATTGGTCACTTGGGTGTAATTGTGGGCCAGAAGGGCCTCTTGCCATACCGCATCTCTAAATACATAAATAAAAATTCCCACAGAGATAATTTTTTAACTGGAAGTAAATTCTGCAAGATTTTCATTAGTTCCTCTACTTCTCAGTTGAAAACTGACATCTTATGGGAGAATAGGGAAGAAGTTGGGGAAAGCCTTGTCTGTTTCATCTTTAGCCACTGGTGAAATTCCAGGAATCTGAAGGCTGACTGATGTTGTTCCATTGTTCATGAAGGATAGTGTTGTTTATTTAGTATTTCAATAATATTTGAGTAATGTAATAAATATATTGTTTGATTAAGTATTCTTTGTTTAAATACTTGTTCACAGATTGCACGTAAAAATTTCTGAATGACATATGTCATCACACCACCAAATCATACATGCGCACCTCACTTAAAGTAAAACTGAAGTCTACACGCATCTCTCAGGCTCCTTTGATTTTCTTTCATTAGTTTGATGTTTTGGAGATGTAAAACATAACAGTGGCAAAGAGGAAGATTTAAATGAACCTGAGACAACAACCTAACTATTGAAGCACAGTAAGATGTTTGAGTGGAAAGGCACAGCAAGGAATGATAAGTGAAAAAATAGCACAGCATGCGCTTCTTCTGGAGGAACAGAAAACAGATGAATTCACATGTACATATATAGTGAGTACCAGGTGATAATATTCAAAGTTTAAAATAAAACAGAAATGACTGGTTGTAACAGAGTAATAGATGTGTTTGATTGCACAGTAGATAACTGGATATACCGAAGAAAAGATCATTCCTGTGGCAATGTCATACAGGACATATAGTGATATACAACAACTGACAAACCACACTGGAATTGTATGTGGTAAAAAAAACTGGAGGGACAGCATTGTGGGGCTGTGATTGGCTGAGACAATTACAACACGATTGGAGATCCACCCACCCTTTGCATGCCACACCCCCTGCAAAAGAGCCAACAGAAAGCAAATTAAGAAAGGTGTTGGATGATGTCACAGCAGTGTTCAAGGATGAAGTTGGAAAACTTAAACATATCAAGAATGTTACATGAAAATATCACACCCAAGTTTTATAAAGCTCGTCCGCTTCCTTAAACCATCTATGATAAAGTGGCCAGTGAGATAGATCCCATGCAGACTGAAGGAATTATTTCCAAATTATTTTTGAGTGGAGCACATGGGAACCTCCAGTTGTCCAAATAGCCATGAAGAATAGGTTTGTCAGGATCTGTGGTGATTTTAAGGCCACTATCATCCCAGTACTGAAAGTAGATCAATACCTTCTTCCCAGGACAGAGGGTATTTTTGCAAACCATTCTGCTGGACACACATCAACAAAGTGGACTTAGCTGAGGCCTTCCTACAGGTGGAGATGGAAGAGGAGTCCAAAATGTTTCTTACCATAAACACTCACAAAGGGTTTATCACTATAATATTTTTGTATCATTTGCACCTGGCAGACATCTATAGACCAGGTGCTGCAAGGTTGCTCAGGCACTCAGTTCTACCTGGATGACATCATTGTTACCTGTAAGGAAGACAAGGACTATCTTCCTTACTGAAGACAGAAAAGATTAGAAGATTATGGGCTGAGAGCATGATGCAACAAGTGTGAATGTTAAACCAAGCATCACTTATTAGTGGTCACACCATTGATGTATAAGGTTTACACAAGCATGCCAAGAACATTCAAGCAGTGGAGGATGCCCCAATGGCAAAGGACATTTTACAGTTGCAGTCCTTTTTAAGATCAATTACCATAACAGGTTCCTGCCGAAACTGGCCACTGTGCTCACCACTTGAATTCATTACTACAGATCAGGAAGAAATGGCAATGGACAAGACAGTGTGAGGTGGTTTTCCGAAAGGTAAAGGAAATGATAACGTCAGACACTGTACTCATACATGCTGATCCATATCGTCCGTTGAAGCTTGCCTGTGACACTTTTCTTTATGGTATGTCACATGTTATGACTGACAGAAGTCAATGCTTTTGCATCATGTTCCCTTTCCGCTGCAGAGAAAATTTACGTAGATTGACAGAGAGGCCTTGATTCTGGTATGGGGTGTAAAACATTTCAACCAGTACTTGTATAGGAGAGAGTTTACCCTCATTACTGACCATCAACAACTAGTGTCCATTTTCAATCCACGGAAGGGTGTTCCACTGAAAGCAGCAGCGTGAACACAGAGAACTACAGGATCAAATTCAAGAGGTCAAGTAATCATGTAAATGCTGGTGGACTATCGCATTTACCCTTGGAAATGGAAATACTATACCTGAAAAATGTAGAAAAGAGGACACACCTCTTGATATTTCTCGTTATT